>NC_134482.1:31229696-31554779 GCF_964194025.1 Convolutriloba macropyga | reverse complement strand
ACTAGGGTGGCCTCAAAATTGAATTAATATCTGCCTCTACTATCTGCAATAGGAAGTTTTACATCAAACGCGGATACTGTTGACGGGATTTTTGCCACCGTTAATAGCATTTGGTAACTATTATCCGTAGTTTTTGGTAATTAATTTTGCCACCTCAGAGTAACTACCTTCCGTTTTTTTAAAGTTTTTATTTTCCGTTTTTTTAAAGTATGTATTTTTCCGAAAAAAAATTCAATTTCCACAATTTTATAGTAATCTTTTCCGCAATCTTTGTAAACTGTCCAATAAAGAAGTGACTTTATAAGTAAACACTTTCACGGTGAATTCTAACACCCAAATTTTTTGGACCTTAATTAGCCTTCCATTCCTTAATTACAAAGCAAATTGAATCTAAAAGGGGTAAAGAGCATTCCAATTCTATTCATCAATAAAGAGTTTGTCCCATATTCTCCTGTGGAACTCTGTGTTTTTGTCTTTTTTCATATTTTTCTTAGTTTTCTGGATTATGCGTTCACTTCGATTTTGACTCCCCGTTAATTATATGAGACGAAAGATTTGCTAATGGATTATTTGTGCCCTGTCAATGGGTAAATTTATGAGCAAAAGGTCCAATAATTGAAGCGAGAATCTCATAGGCGTTAAAATGACAGGCGCAGGCGAAATCGATCAAAACATTCTAGTTCAAACAACTCTCAGATTTTGGCTGATGAGTTTATTTTTGTATAAAAACTAACATAATAAAATAATTTTGGCTTCTGCCGAAAAAATAGTACGTGAAATAGTATGTCAACTACCACAAAATTATGTTGCTGTGCTTTCAGGCAGTACAAGAAAACAAGACCAATTCACATAGAAGACGTTTTCTCTGGAATCTGTCTCCATAAAGCGGGATTGAAACCCACCGCGGGTCTGAAAGTTGAAATTGGTACTCCCAGACCACCCCAACACTCATTCAGCCATCCAGACCAAAACTACGCAATTCATTTCGGCTACGCCTACTCTCGACTCATTCCTCAATTTCATCGCGCACTACAGAATTTCGGAAGTAAAATGGAATCTTTCAGAATGATTGAAAACAAAGATAGAAGCGTATCCGCCACTGCAGAGATCAAACTTCAAAATTAAATAAATAGTACTCAATGAAACCAAATTTGTGTTAACTCAATAAATAGTTGATCTTTGCCATTATAGCCCCCCTCCCCCCCCCCCCCCCCCCCCACACACACACACACACACACACACACACACATTTGAAATTATAGCCCCCATTATGGCATTTCTCGGTAAATTAAGGCTGGGGGAGGGGGGGGGGTATACGCTAAATAAACAGTAAAGAGAGGCGGATGGCTATAACCAGATCACACCAAGTTCACAAGTCGAAGGATTTTAGAGCACTTGATTCAAAAAAAGTTAGCTTTCTTGTGGAATTGATATAAATCACGGGTCCTTAACCCCTAGTTGAGAGAGGGACTTGGCGTTTGAAATACTAATTAATTTGCAAAGTTTCGAGGCCGATCTTGAGCATATTTGATAAGTAAACAAAAGAAGCACACATGAAGTCGGTGTGAAATCTTATGTAAACAAAACACAATTAAGTTTGCAAAGTGATCAAGTTGTCAGAAATAGTCGGAATCAAACTCAGAGGTCATTAAACGGAAGAAACTAAGTATGGAAACACCAGGAAAAAAAATGGAACGGCTTGGCAAAAGCAATGATAATTTAATAAATAAATTCCCCGAATTCCCAAAAATGCATCCTCTAATAGCCATTTTGGTATGATAAACGCGAGTATTTATTACCCATAAGTAACTGCAAGTTTGGGGTTACTGCTTAGTGTTTTCAGGAAAGATATAAAGGTTATCTTAACAAGGAAAAATTAGTGCTTAAAACGGGAAACAAACAAAAGTTATGCTTTGAAGAATTTGTCGGCCAAATTTATTGTAATTTTCCAACGAAAAACATGTTTGTTAGCCTCCAACGATTACCCACAGCAGGGGGAACACCAATTAAAGACAGAGAGGTAAAATTTGTTGTCACAAACTATACTCTGTGAATAAACAAAGCAAATTGTATGTGAAAGGAAAAGAACTTACCAATATTTTGTTTTTCGAATTGTGGAAAAGAGACTTTTAATCGTTAAAACTGATATTTTTATGGTGTAATTCAGCAAGTGTTCGGCTTTTGTGCACAAAAATCAAATGGGCTTGAATTCATATTAAAATTAAGTAAAATAAAAAGATGGTTGAAGGGACGCGCATGAAGAAATGAAAAGGAAAATAAAACGATTTGAAAAGTGTTAGATTTTTATTAACACACACACAGTACACTCCTTACAACAAGAGGAACTACCAAACAAATCTTTCGGAATTTTGATAGAGTTTTGGGCGCTAGCCAGTCCCCAGCTAGAAGCCTTCTAACGACAAAAATACAAAATTCTACAGTGGCGCTCCTGGGTGGGCTCTCTTGTTAAAAAGTCAGTTATTCAGAAGATTTGAATACGAGTGTGAAGAGAGAGTTCTGATAGACTTGCAACAAGTGCTCAAAGCTGGCGTCTTCCGACGCAGAGCAAGTCGAGGAACACGTTAACGATAGTCAGAACGAGATTACAAGTTTTGTGGAACGGAGGAGATCGAGAGAATTTGAGCAACAGAGACAGATATTTCCAGGAGAGGGTAATTTTGGAAGACAGTCAGTGATTTTTCTCGGGACGAGGATCCTAACTCAGCGTAGTGGTGGAAGCACCCGAGCAGATAGATTGAGGAGCTTACTCAGACAGAGACGAGAAGAAGAGCTGAATAGAATAGCAGCAGAAATTGAAGCCTCAGAGGAGCATTCAGAGTGAAGCATTTCGGATAACAATGTCAGGTTTCGGATTAATAAAACAGTTTCCTTCGCCTGGATATGAAGTTTGGGAGGACTGGCGTGAGTATTATTTAGATGCTTGTGAAGTTTTCATGTGGTCAGAAGAAGAGGTGAAGAGGTTTCTACCAGACAAGTTGTGTGGTTGGGCTCTTGATGCTTTAAATTATTTGCCGCGTGCATTTTGGAAAACCGATCAAAGAAATCGTGCCTGGACTCTTCAAGAAACTTTGTACTTCTTTGATCTGAGATTGTCCAATAACCCAAAATTTTATGAGGACGCGTTTGAGAGATACTTGATAGAGAAAGAGGAATACGAGAAAGCAGCTTTAAAGTATGAAATTGACAGACCAGTTTTTCCAAGTGACGTTGTTGACAGAGAGGAGTTGCCGCTCCAAGAGCGGACTCCAAAATCAGACAAAATGAAAGACGTTCAAGTTAAAACCGATATTATTGTCAAATCAGTGATGTACGAAAAGACAACAAAGATTTCTTCAACTAAACGTTGGTCTGCCATAAAAGCTGTAGGATTCGGAGTAAAAGCAGTGCTTGACGAGAAGCCGATTGTCAGAGTCGGAAATCAAGGCAGGACTACAGAGTTGACTGACAATTCGTCCGGTGTGGAGACTGTTGCTGATTCAAACGTCATTGGTGGCAGTCGAAATTTTGGTTCTGACGGAGAAACGGAGGAGCAGATTACGACAAAGACTAAATCTGAAGATGAACGGTTCAAGGAAATGATGGATCGATGTATTGCGCGGTGGGACATTGGTAAAAACATGAAAATTGTAGAAATGGGAAGCGAAGCACTCGAGGAAATTAATGACAGTGAGGTGGAGGACGATGCAAATTTAAGTGAAGACGATTTTAGCGATGACGACAGCTTCTTCGATAGCGACGATGAAAACAAATTTGAATGCATGGACGACGATGTGGTCTTTCAAAACATTTTTGAGCGGCATATTAACTCTAAATCGCTTGAGTTGAC
The DNA here is from genome assembly GCF_964194025.1 of Convolutriloba macropyga. NCBI lineage: Eukaryota > Metazoa > Xenacoelomorpha > Acoela > Convolutidae > Convolutriloba > Convolutriloba macropyga. The sequence continues at coordinate 31,550,932 of NC_134482.1, read as the reverse complement.
TACCAAAAACGGATTGAAAGTTGGAAAACAGTGCTCGAAAGGGTTGATAGCCTCTGAATACGTCACGTCCGGTCCTTGCATGCCGTACTTTGGTAAATGGATAGATGTTGGAGAAACAGCTATGCCGCATTTTAGTGTTGCTCAAAAAGGTGAATTGGCCACAGCAGCAGAAAATATTTTTAGTGGAAATTTAATTGCTAATAGTTCACGCCAGGGTATAGTCAGTACTGGGTCGCAGCACTTTGACCACATTAGTGTGACCCGAACGTCTGAAGATAACTCTGAGAAATTACAAGGGAGTTTTGTATCTTTCCCAACAGACGGTGCCGATCGCAAAGCCACCCAAAGTTGTGGTAGCAAGGCTGCAAAAGCAAACTCGGATGGATTTCTAGAAGAAAGCAAAGAAGAAAAATCGGCTACAGCCGCGAAATCAGGCGGAAATTTTTTCTCCGAGAATTGTAGAGAAAACGAAGTTGATGAAAAAGACAAATTTGAAAACGAGGACTCAAAAAGAAACGCAATTGTTGGAGGCAGCGGTGATACTATACAGGAAGATGAACTTGTTTTTGAAACTTTGCGTCAGCAGCTAGCGCCTGAAAATTTCAAAGTGTTGGAGAATCGGAGCTTCGATGCAGAAATTGCAGTGGCTGATGAATCAGTTTTTGGTGATGTTCTTGAACATTCAACTGCTGAAGAATTAGTAAAGTCTTACGCCTTCATTAATGAGCGAGATGGAAGTGGTGATGGCTCGGGTGATGTGGTTTGTGGTTTAGTTCAGATGAAGTTGGAAGAGCCAGATAGCAAGAAAAAATGTTCATTAAGCTCGGAGACTCAATTACTCCAGTCGGATGAGAAAAAGTTGGAACTGAGTTTCTCCTATGCTGCCAATGATGGGACTCCTCAGAGCAATCAGTTTGAAAGAAGCGCAGTTGAGCAGTCACTGATGTTGGGGCAAGGCAGTGTTTCTACTCCAGAAGAAATCTTATTCCGAAAATATTCAACTAGCGAATCAGATTGTGAAGTGTTGCAAATCCAGAAGGGAAAGTTTGGTGACGACCAGTCAGTGTCGCTTTCAAAGCAAATTGATCTGGAGCTGAAATTGCTAATTGACGGAGAAAATAGTTTTTCGTTTGATTTTGGAGAGAATGTAGTGCCAGTACAATTCGAGAGTTCTTATTCGAAGCAAGATAATAAACGGGAGCAGTCCTCTGATTTTGAAGTCAAGAAAGCAATAGGCGCTAACCGGAATCAGTTGACGAGAGGCGTATGCAGCCGAGAAGAGATAATACAATATAAGAGGGAGGTGTCGTATAGTTCTTCTCCGAACTTGTTGAGGGCGAGTGACGATCAGAGAAGCGTGGATTTGGAGTACCCTGAGTTGTGCATCCTGTTGTTTGGAAAACAAATAATCGGTAGGAAAGAGAAGTGGAACAAACTGAAATTGAAGTATCAGTCGGCCAGAGGAGTCTGGCGCAAGCGAAAGAAAAATTCCAAGAATGAGAATGGAGGCGGTCATCCATTCAAGCATCGAAGGAAGAAAGTAGAGTTGACAAAGTTGGTAAAGTTGAACTGTCTTTGGTGAGAACTAGTTAGTCAAATCTGCAGCTCTTACGAATGTGAGTTATTATGCCGTACATTAAATTAGAAGCTCATAATAGAATCAATAAGTCTGCTGTTAATACTCAAGTGCATATGCTCTAAAGAAAATAAAAACTATTGGAAAAATATGGCCTGTTGGATTGCAATGTTCGGAATTGGGTTAAAATTAGACAGAGTTGGGGTTTTTTGTTCAGGATTGTTTTGATGGTGAGCTTCTTTTTGGCCAGTTTTTGTGTTCAAAACGATTGGTTGACTGAGGGACTCATATATATGATCATTCTTATATCTTCTAGTTATTATCTAACCACTAATCGGTGCTCTGGGCATTTCCTAACTTTCATTTACTTGGAGCTCTATTTAAATGGTTCACACTAACTTAGGTTCACTATTTTACTGAGAAACGCTCTGTGCAAAGGAGAGGGTGTGCTAGTCCTCAGTGAACAACGGACTTTTTTATTATTCGGGAGAATAATAGTCTAGAAGGGAGGAGTGTGGAATTGATATAAATCACGGGTCCTTAACCCCTAGTTGAGAGAGGGACTTGGCGTTTGAAATACTAATTAATTTGCAAAGTTTCGAGGCCGATCTTGAGCATATTTGATAAGTAAACAAAAGAAGCACACATGAAGTCGGTGTGAAATCTTTTGTAAACAAAACACAATTAAGTTTGCAAAGTGATCAAGTTGTCAGAAATAGTCGGAATCAAACTCAGAGGTCATTAAACGGAAGAAACTAAGTATGGAAACACCAGGAAAAAAAATGGAACGGCTTGGCAAAAGCAATGATAATTTAATAAATAAATTCCCCGAATTCCCAAAAATGCATCCTCTAATAGCCATTTTGGTATGATAAACGCGAGTATTTATTACCCATAAGTAACTGCAAGTTTGGGGTTACTGCTTAGTGTTTTCAGGAAAGATATAAAGGTTATCTTAACAAGGAAAAATTAGTGCTTAAAACGGGAAACAAACAAAAGTTATGCTTTGAAGAATTTGTCGGCCAAATTTATTGTAATTTTCCAACGAAAAACATGTTTGTTAGCCTCCAACGATTACCCACAGCAGGGGGAACACCAATTAAAGACAGAGAGGTAAAATTTGTTGTCACAAACTATACTCTGTGAATAAACAAAGCAAATTGTATGTGAAAGGAAAAGAACTTACCAATATTTTGTTTTTCGAATTGTGGAAAAGAGACTTTTAATCGTTAAAACTGATATTTTTATGGTGTAATTCAGCAAGTGTTCGGCTTTTGTGCACAAAAATCAAATGGGCTTGAATTCATATTAAAATTAAGTAAAATAAAAAGATGGTTGAAGGGACGCGCATGAAGAAATGAAAAGGAAAATAAAACGATTTGAAAAGTGTTAGATTTTTATTGCAATACTGTTTTGAATCCAAGGCCGGTAACCCCATTTTAGAAGAATTAGTTAAAATATCATTTCAACAGTGTTTTGTATTTGTAGGAGAAAATTGGAAGAGATCTTGGGAACTAACGCATTTATTGGTTTGAGTTCTTATATTCAAATTTTGTCAGTCAGTTTGAATTCATCAGGGGATTTACGGTTAAATCAAAGTGTCTAGTTAAAATCAGAGCTCGGAAAAAATACACTACTATAGTTTTGGTAATTACACAGTGTAGGAAATCATTGTTGTCAAGAAAAAGCGGTAACTAAAGTATTAGAGGTTCAAAAGTTCTAAACATTTGCAAAAGAGAATTTTTGGTGGAAAAAACGAGTTATGAAGTGAGTTCAATGAACGAGATGGGACTAATTATTGTCCTGAAGTGTTCTAGAGAATAGATTGATAAGTCCAAAAAAGCACAATGGCTGTTTGAAGGAATTTCTGATAGAGAGAAACTCAAAAGTTGCAAAACCAGGCGTCCGCATTTTCACCACCCCCCCCCGCAAGTCCTGAAAACCCTACTTCCTCAAATCCTATCACCATGAAATTTTAACTGATCACTCCTCGGACAATTCCTTACACATTGAGAAAAACAACGGGCTTTTTCCGGTACCCGAAACCGCTCTTTTGGCCTTAAAAGTAAACAAAGAAAAAGGCAGAAAGAACTATGTTTTCCCTGATTTTTAAATGATTGACAGATCATTAAAACACAATATTCTCAGAACCACAGGGGAGCAAACGTATTCTGGGGTTAAATCAGGCAAGATTTAGCAACATGAAAAAGGATAAAACAGAGTGTATGTACTTGTATAAGAACTGTTGAACATGAATTATAAGTTTTGTTGCATCTTGAACTTATCAAAGCGAGTTGTTCGCAAATTTCCGGTCATCTTAAGCAAACATTTACTTTAGATAAACTACAGCGCATAGACAAAATTCTACGCCCACTAATACGCTGATACGTTAGGTCAAAATGTTCGAAAAGGAACGACACGTTACGTTTTGCTGATAAAAAACTGATAAGGTTGAGTACCCTTAAGAACAAGAAAAACCATCAGACGCGAGAGAGTGAGCCTGAGAGAAAGACTGACGAGGCTGAGAAACAGCAGTTCGTCAGTAAAAGCGTGAGAGAGAAAGCTCAAGTGGAGCAGTTGATTCTCAGAGTGAGAAAATTGTAGTTGTTTAGTGAGTTATTTGCGAAAGAACATAGTTTGGCAGTTGCAGTGAGTGAAACTGCAACGTTTTTCAAAATTGTTGATTGCGAAGATTATAAGTTTCTGGCCAGTAACATAGCTACTGGGAGGCAGAACTTATTTCAGTTATCGGTGAAAAGAAGTAGAGTGACGGATTTGTGGATACTTGCGGAGAGATTGATTGAATTGGTTTGATTTAGTGTGGATCATTAATTGGTTTTGATAGAAAAAATCCTTTTGATTGTTGAACTTACTCAATTAACTGTCTCTGGCTATAACATTACTTGTTGCTGGTATTACATATTTTGATTATTAATTCAATTATCTAGAGGGAAGTTTTCAAGCAGCCGAAAGAGCAACAATTTTTGGGGACAACACAGTACACTCCTTACAACAAGAGGAACTACCAAACAAATCTTTCGGAATTTTGATAGAGTTTTGGGTGCTAGCCAGTCCCCAGCTAGAAGCCTTCTAACGACAAAAATACAAAATTCTACATTTCTAAAAGTTAAATAAATTGTGTACATTTTTGTCAATAGATGAGTGTTAAGAAGAAGAACTGATATAATTCAAGTTCTCATATTTAAAAATGAGGTAAATTTATTTTTTAAAACCAAATTTCGCCTAAAGTGCATTAATGCAAACTAACTTTACATTTTCTTTTTCCAATTGTTAAAGACTCTTAACAAACAGCTGATATTTAGGATAACTCAACGTAAACTGCCTTGATCTTCTATGATAAAAACTGCGGTAGTTTACTTCAACGATACTCTAATTTTCTCTCCTTCTCGGCGTGGATGGACGTAAAAACAAAAGATCAGAGTTAAAAAAGAGCGAATTAACGAAAAGTAAAAGCATCCTGTAATTAAAACTGATGGAAACCTTAAATAAAATTTAAAGGGACAATGCAGCTCTAAGGAAAAACCAACAAAACAACAAATCACCAAAATGGTAATGACTAATTGCATCCGCGACAAAACAGCAAACCTAGATTAACTTCGCAGGTCAAGATTTCAAAATTAATAAAATATAGGCAAAGTCCAGCAAATACCTGATAGAGGTTGAAGAAAAATTGCAGTCCGAAGGCAACAAAATCAGAACAAATGACTCTTGAAAAAAACTTCAGTGTGTCGATCTTTACTCTGCCTGCTTTGATTTTTCAAATACACTGTCGTCTGACGCGGAACTTAAAAAGTGTTCCAAAGTTAGCAAATACGCAAAACTGAAAACAAAACGAGAGAGAGAGAGAGAGAGAGAGAGAGAGAGAGAGTGAGAGAGAGAGGCAGAGTGAATTTATCCCAGCCTGTGAATCAACAAGGAGGCTCGGTAATGTGCGATTGCACATAAGGTTCCAACCCTGCTCATCGACAATTTTGGATTAATTGTCTACCAAATGAGGAACAGGGAGAAAAACCCAAAAATTCAAGTAATTTTCAAGAAAAAATTTGTTGTATGAAAGAAAAGATAGCCTCCAAAGCAAATAACTGAGTGAAGTAAAAAAAATGATGCAATAGATTGATGAGATATGCAAATTTTAAGAAAGTGAATCAAGACAAACAGGAAAATCAAACAACAACAAACATTAATTACATCAAAAACTTTGTCCGTTTTAGAACACAAAACTTAATAACAAAGTTAACATAGCATCGGATAAAACTGAAATTCAACAAAATAGCTTGTAATTCACCAGAAAAGATATGGGACGAGTCCATATTAAGGCTTGGTAACAATTAGACAAAAAAGAACAAAAACAGTAAAGTTGAAAAACTCGCTTATTTTAAAAAAAAAACAATTTCAAAGTAATGAAAACATTAGAAATCAACTAAAAAATTTTTTTGGTTTACAATTACCATTGCTTCTATATAAGGGAGATGTTGGTATTCAAATTTTTGATGCTGTTAAAAATGAACAACAAATAGACTGTTGCGGCTGCTCAAGAATCTCAGCGGAACCGTTATATCACAGCCTGGTTCTCGAGTTTTACGCCAGCCTGGTTCTTCACTGGGTTCGATTGACTAACGATCTCGCAGAAATAATTAGTCGCTCGGACGTATTAAAGGACTGTAACTTTAATTTTGTTGATTGAAGTTAAGAAAATCCTTAGTGATAGTCTATGTTCAATCTCGTGCTGAAGTTTGTAAGGCTTCAGCCAGTAGCTAGTATTGTTGCAAACTTCTCGTTAAGTAAGCTCAACTAACTTAGAACTCGCAAGATCTTAAGATCTAGCAAAACTTAGCAAAAAGACTAAAGTTGTTAAAGAATCAAATTTTAGTCTATCTGAGAGCCAACTGCTCTTGGTAACAGTTTCTAAGGGTTCTAAATACAATACGGTTTCACTAATCAAACAATTGGGTTAAAGTAAATAATCAAATACTTATCATTTATAACATCGTCATTACTTGTTTCTGATTGGTTAATCAAGAAAATGATTTAGGTTATTGTTTACATAGTAAATGCCAAATTACTGCAATATTTACTTTTGTTGACATAAGCACGGATGGTTATTACGTAGCTCTAAATGCCTCGAATGTACGGTATTTCACCTTTAATGATCATCTAAAGTATCATAAAATAAACAACTTAGGAAATTTAACAATAAATGACAAAATATCGAAAAATGCCAATTTTGCACCATATAAGTGCTAATGGCCACACTTGTGGGTATGATGCAATAATGTTCGTTGGGTCCATGGATAGCTTAGAGGTAACCCTAACCGTCTGCCATAACGTCGGGTTGCTCGGGGTTTGCCTTCCCAAAATCGGGGGGGGGGTGGACAAATTTTCGGTCCCAACTTGTAAAAATTTTCATTTTTGACCATTTTTGGGTTTTGACAAATTCTAAGTTTTTTCAGTTTCGAAAGTTATTTCTTGCTGTCTGATGGCTTTTCTAGCTGATTTGAAGTGGCGCCAACACCGCCGGCCCTGTTTTCGATCTCCGAAACACCATCGTAGAATACTGGCGCTAACTTCACGACTGGCCGGTTTAGCTCTCCATGTGCCATTTTGACTCTCGCTGATCTCACAACTCCGTCGTTGCCAGCGAAGATCTCAAAGATTCGTCCAAACTTGTATTCACAGCGTTTCACAGAGTCATCTACTAGCCACACTAACTCGCCTTCTTTCAGGTTTCGCACATGTTCTTTTGATCACTTCGATCTCTGGTTCCATTGTGGAAGATATTCGCGAGTCCATCTTTTCCAGATCATGTCGGCATATGCTTGAGCCGTTTTGAATGATTTTCTCAGGACGTGGTAGCGTTCACTGGATGGCATGAATGGTGCACTTGCGTTCTCTCGTCCTAGCAAGAAATGATTAGGTGTGAGCGCCGTCAAATCTTCAGGGTCGTCACTTACTGCTGTCAGGGGTCTTGCGTTGAGAGTCTGCTCTACAAGACACATTGTTGTACTGAGTACCTCGTCGGTGAGGCTTCTGTTGTCCAAGATTGCAATCATGACCTTCTTGCAACTTTGAACCAGTCTTTCCAAGATTCCACCAAAGTGAGGAGCTCCGGGAGGGTTCAATTTCCAAACAATCTTTTTCTGTGCTAAGTCACTCTCAATCTTAGCTTTGTCCCCCTCGTTCATGAATGCTTTCAGCTCATTGGCTGCTCCAACAAAGTTTGTTCCGTTGTCACTAATGATGGTATTTGGGTAGCCACGTCTTGCAATGAATCTTGTCACTGCAGCTAGACATGACTCGGTGTCCAATGACTGAGCAACTTCAATGTGTACTGCTCTCGTTGTCAGGCAAGTGAAGAGGCAGCACCATCTCTTAAAGGTACGCCGTAGGAACTTGACTTCGAAGGGTCCGAAGTAGTCAACTCCGGTATGGGTGAATGGGAACACATGTTCATCAAGTCGTTCTCGGGGTAGATCTGCCATCGGTGGGTGAATTGGGTTGGCGTTCCTGTCTGCATTTGATGCATCTCGAATTGATTTTCCTTAATGCATTTCTCAGCCCGATGATCCAGTATTCTTGTTGGAGCATGTTTCTTACATATTCTGTGCTCTCATGTAGGTTGTCTTGATGTGCTTTCTCCAACAGAAGTTGTACAACTGGATGTTTTGCTGTTAACAATATTGGGTGTTTTGCATTGTAGTCAAGGTTTGAATGCTTCAGTCGGCCTTTCACTCTAATTGTTCCATCTTCCTCTATGAAGGGTGACAATTTGGCAATGTTTAAAGTTTTGGAGATTTCTTTGCTGTTTGCTCTAGACTTCGAAACATTCGGGAAGCTTTCGTTTTGAACAAATCGAAACAGTATTTGCTCTGGTTGATGAATGTCGTCTGCTTTGAGGGGACCCTTCTGCTTTGTCCTGAACCTCATGCAGTAGGCAATGAAGTTTCTAATTCGGTTGAAGGAACTGTATCGTCTCCAGTCAAATATTTGGTCTAGTTTTGTTTCTGTTGCTACAGTACTCATAACCTGCTCAGGTTCGAGTTCATTCACTTGGCACCACGGCTTTGGCCACTTTTCTTTATCTGCCTGGAGCCATGCCGGCCCGTTTAGCCATACGGACTCCTTGACGCCCTCGATGGACATTCCTCTGGTTCCGATGTCGGCAGGGTTTTCGACACCTTTGACGTGTCTCCATTGATCCATCGATGAGTTTTCCAGTATTTCCGCTGCTCTGTTCGCAACGAATACTTGTTGCTTCTTGTGCGCTGCCTGTAGCCACTGTAGCACTGTTGATGAGTTGGTCCAATGATAGATTTTGTCAATTTTCACATCATGTTCACTGAGTATCTGCTTTCTGAGACGAACTCCGTAGACTGCGGCTTGAAGTTCTAACTTCGGTGTTGTCATATGTCTGATGGGTGCCACACGGCATTTCCCTATTACATATATCAAGTTTAGCGTTGCTTCATCTTGCAGATATGCCACGATGCACATTGCTTCCTCTGATGCATCTGTAAAGATGTGTAGTCTCAAGTTTGTGCATCCGTTTTCAAAATAAAGTCGATTTATTGACATTGTCCTTATTTCTCTCAACTCAGAGCACCAATAACTGAGTAGCTTTGAGTGTTCTGCAGACCACTCTTTGTCCCATGCTTGTCCCATTGCTGCCCAGATGCTTTTGAGTAGAAACCGCATTCGTATGGTGAATGGTGAACATATCTCAAGTGGGTCGAACACTGCTGAGACAAAGGATAGGACAATTCTCTGAGTTATTTTTGCTAGAACTTCTTGCTCAGTTCTACGACAGACTATGAGACTGTCTCTGTCCACATTCCAGTTGAGTCCTAGGATCGAGGATGATTGTGGTTCTGCTTCGAAAGTTTTCACAACTTTCGTTGATCTGTCTGTCTCTGGAATGTGTGACTTAACTTCTTCGTCACTTGTTATCCGTTTCGTCAACTTAAATCCACCTTTGATGAGGATGTCTCTGACTTTCTGATAAATTTCAATTGCTTCTTGAGGTGTTCTGACTGACTTGAGGAAGTCGTCCATGTAGCAGTTTCGCTGGAAAGCTTTGACAAGATTTTCGTCGTTGACTGCATTATCTTTCGCCACTTGGTGCAAGGCTTAATTTGCACAAGTCGGCGGGCTTTTCGCCCCAAAAACGTGTCGTGTGTACTCGTAGGTTTCTATTCTCCGCTCTGGATCTTCTCTCCAGAGGAATCGTAAACATCGGCTGTCATCCTTTGGGACAGCTACTTGAAGAAACATTGCTTCTATATCGGCTGATAATGCTATTTGGTGTTCTCGGAAGCGAAATATGATTCCGATCAAATTCTGCAGCAGGTCTGGCCCAGGTAGAAGTTTGTCGTTTAGGGCTACACCTTGATACTTTGCTGCTGCTTTGCACACTCTTCAGACTTTTTCGGGTTTGTGCGGGTTCATGACGGGATGATGTGGTTAATACCATTGCAGTTTGTCTTTGGTTTCATTCAGTTCAGCTTGATCTACTTTCGGAACGTATCCAGCGTTGACATCTGTGTCGATGGTTTTTTGGTAGCGCTTCTTTAGCGCCTCGTCTTTCTGTAGGCGTCGTTCTAAGGACTTGAGTTGCCCCATTGCAGAGTAGAAGTTGTTTGGTAACTTCACTTCGTCCTCTCGCCACAGAAGTCCGTCCAACTTCGTATCTTTCACCATTGAATTGGGTCGTTTGTTTTAACGTCTTGATTGCTCGTTGTTCTTCTTTCGAATGTCCGGTGACATCGCAGTTTGAAGCGTAGGACTCGATATCCCACCACTTACTCAACTGGTTTGCTAATTTGTCGTCTGCAATTGATGTTGCTGTGGTCGCAAGAGTTGCTGCTTGCTTCGCTGGTAGGGGTCCACATAAAGCCCAACCAATCTTTGATTTCACTGCCCATGGTGCAGCTTTCTCTTCTGACTTCTTGAATTCAAAAGGGTAATGAATGTCGTAGCAATCTTGTCTAAGAATCATTTGAACATCGTTTAGATTGTAGCTCTGATCTGGCAAGTTCCTCAGATGTGGGTAACGGTCTTTCAATTCTTGCAACTCCACAATCTGGTCACCCAATTTCAGTTTTTCGTGTACGTAGAACTGCACTGTTGTCAATGGTTGAGACATCTCATGCGCTGAAACAGCTATCGGCACTATTTCAGTCTTTACATCCTGTGATCCATGGATCCCTGCCTCTGATAGAGCTGCTTTTCGGCCTTGGAGTTGGAGTTTTGACACCACTGATTTGTCCACAAATGAGATTGGGGATCCCGAATCACACATCGCTAGTAGATTTAGGCTTAAGTTTCTGTTTGTCAGCTTGATTAGTACCACTGGAAGTCCTCCTTGGGTCATGTTAGTTGCTACTGCAGTTGTAGCATCTGAGACATTCTTCGCAGTCTCCTTCTTCGGTAGTTCGCTGTGCAAAAGCCTGTTGTGCCGCCTTCCACAGTGGGGTACACTGCATGTCCTGCTTCTGCAGTCCTTCGACATGTGACCTGGTTTCAAACAATTGAAACACAGTCGAAACTTCTGGACATGCTCTCGTCGTTCATTTACTTTCATTGATTTGAGTTTTTCACATGTCCAAATGGGGTGTTGTCCGTCTTTGAAGGGACATTCGAAATCCTTGGGTTTGCTCGACTCTTCAGCGTTTGAAGCAAAGGTACTCGTCTTCGGTTTATCACGGCTTTGAAATTTGTTTCTGTCAAACGACGAGCTTGTCTGTGCTAACAAGTTCTCATGAATTGCAGCTTTGGAGGCAAGCCACTCTTTGAAAACAATCAGGTTGCCTCTCAGTAGTCGACGATCTTGCATGTACTGCAACCACTGTTCTCTCAGTTGCGGAGAAAATTTTCTAGTTGTTGAACTTAGCCCTCCTTCTGATTCTAGGTCGGATGTATATCCAAGTTGAGTCTAAGTGTTTACTAGATTTGTTACCACATTTGCGAATTTGACTATGCTCGTAGAATCGTCATGCCGAACTGGAGGATGAGTATGTATTTTCTTGAATTGAGCGTTGGCTATGAAATCTGATCTGCCATACTTCTCACAGAGTATATCCCAAGCATGATAGTATGATTGTGAGTGAATTCCATTCCCGATATTGCTGCTTTTGCTTGACCCGTGAGGCTGGTCTTCAGGTATTGCATCTTTTCCGTATCGCCTATTGGCTTTTGATGCACAACAACATCAAAAAGACCTGACCACTCTGGCCACTCCAGTGGGTCTCCTGAAAACTCAGTCAGTTCTAATTTTGGCAAGCCACTGGCACCACTGCTTGGTACTGGTTGGTAAACGACTTGGGGAGTGGTGTGTTTCATTGTGCTCCTGTTTCTGCGCTCGGCAGACCTGATTTGAGAGTTGTTGTTGGGACTCTGACTCCTGTTTCTAGTTTGAACTGCTGACGTTCCCTGTTGATGAAACGTCGTTCTTGTCCACGGCGGTGCTGGTGGGTCCGTTACTCTAATTGGTTTAAGGACTTCTGGTTTCTTGAGAATGCTTGGTTCTGTCAGTTGCGTTGAGAAAAGTCCTTCGCCCGGTTGGAACAGCGAGGTAGTTTTCGGGTAAGTGCTGAAACCTTTGTCAACTCTCTCCTGTGTGACATTCGTTGGTGGGTCGATAACAACATTTGGAGATAGTGGCCGTCTATGGAGAGACTGTTGAGCCACTGATTCTGCCCACCCTGCTGTTCTTTCGTGATTTCGTTTTGATCCAACACTTCCTATCTCTTCTGCCACCGATCCAGATGCTCTTGAGCTTCCTTTGGTCAGCTCAAGTTTCATACGTCTTTCTTCTTCTTCTTCCTCTGCTTTCTTTTTTTCGTTTTCAAGTGCTCGCTCATGCTGTTGAAGACGCAGTTCATCTTCTTGTTGTTGCATCTTTAGACGTAACTCTTGTTCTTGTTGTTGCTGTTGTAAACGTAACTCTTCTTGCTGGCGACGAAGTTCTATTTCTTCACGCTCCTGCTCTAACCCCAACTGGCGCTTTCGCAATCGTTGCTCTGTTTCTTTCTTTGCTCTTAGGTTTTCGAGCTCCATTTCTTCGATCTGTCGCATTTTGATGATCGCGAGTTGGCGATACTGGGCTGTTTTCTGCTTCCATGTGTAGCTGAAAGCTTGGAAGAGACCTCGTTGTTCTCCTCAGCGTTTTCTATTGCTCCATTACCTGTATCAATTACAGTTTCGTCGTTTGGGTCTTTGTCACCAGTCGCTGTAGTTGACACTAACGATGTTTGGTTTCCACAATCCTTGCTGAGCCTGTACTGTTTGATCAGGTCTTGAAAGTGACTCCTAACATTACTGAAATTTGTGAACCCATGGTGACAAGCTTCTGCCTTCGCTATTCGAAGAGCTTCTGCGCTAATTTCATCTAGCTCTTCTAATAACCGTTCCGCCAGATCACTCAGTATCTGTTTTTCGGATTCGCTTAAATTTTCTGCTTTCAATTTCTCTTCGAGTTCTGACCATTCAATTTCGATTGGAACATAATCTCCCAATAATTTGTACACTCGCAATGTGTCTTTCCGGTAGTCGACGACTACTGCGCGACAATTTTCAAAGAATCGGAGATCTGGCATTTTGTCAACTACCCATCGCAAAACCTTCCTCTTTTCTTCTAACATACGCTTGGTGTCATTGTCAAAGCTTTCAAAATACTTTGGTTTTAATAGTAACCTCTGCTGTTTTCGGTTGTCTTCCAAGTTGTCGTACGTCTCGAAGAAACATCGATAAGCACCTTCGGCTGTCATTGTTTTGTTTTGTGTCAGGTAGCCTTCTAGCTCGTTGAGGTGTCTGGAGAAGGACTTGAGTAGATCAGCTTACTCTTTCTCTAACGTCTTGAGTTGAATACTCGCCTTCCAATCAGCCGTCTTCCAGTGTCTGTTGGGACTCTTGCTGGCCATCGTTGCTGGTTCTGTTTTGGTCCACTAGGTTGAATCGAAGATTCGTTGTTGTTCGTGTTACTGCTGTTGTTGTCCGGGTCGGCGGACCAAAAGTTGCGGCTGCTCAAAAATCTCAGCGGAACCGATATATCACAGCTTGGTTCTCGAGTTTTACGCCGGCTTGGTTCCTCACAGGGTTCGATTGACTAACGATCTCGCAGAAATATTTAGTCGCTCGGACGTATTAAAGGTTTGTAACTTTAATTTTGTTGATTGAAGTTAAGAAAATCCTTAGTGATAGTCTATGTTCGATCTCGTGCTGAAGTTTGTAAGGCTTCAGCCAGTAGCTAGTATTGTTGCAAACTTCTCGTTAAGTAAGCTCAACTAACTTAGAACTCGCAAGATCTAGCAAAACTTAAAGAATCAAATTTTAGTCTATATGAGAGCCAACTGCTCTTGGTAACAGTTTCTAATGGTTCTAAATACAATACGGTTTCACTAATCAAACAACTGGATTAAAGTAAATAATCAAATACTTATCATTTATAACATCGTCATTACTTGTTTCTGATTGGTTAATCAAGAAAATGATTTAGGTTATTGTTTACATAGTAAATGTCAAATTACTGCAATATTCACTTTTGTTGACAAAAGCACTGATGGTTATTACGTAGGTCTAAATGCCTCGAACGTACGGTATTTCACCTTTAATGATCATCTAAAGTATCATAAAATAAACAACTTAGGAAATTTAACAAAAAATGACAAAATATCGAAAAATGCCAATTTTGCACCATATAAGTGCTAATGGCCACACTTGTGGGTATGATGCAATAATGTTCGTTGGGTTCATGGATAGCTTAGAGGTAACCCTAACCGTCTGCCATAACGTCGGGTTGCTCGGGTTTTGCCTTCCCAAAATCGGGGGGTGGACAAATTTTCGGTCCCAACTTGTAAAAATTTTCATTTTTGACCATTTTTGGGTTTTGACAAATTCTAAGTTTTTTCAGTTTGAAAAATTATTTCTTGCTGTCTGATGGCTTTTCTAGCTGATTTGAAGTGGCACCAACGTAGACAACAAACAAAAAATCAATTAAAACTTCCCAGAAAACACTTTCGAAGCGGTAAAACCATACTTCGGCCCTAAAAATAAGTTCGATTGGGAATTCTTCAAACATCAATAATGAACTATGTGATTTATCATTAATGAAACTAGGCAACAAGGAGACAAAAATGAAAAAGCAAAATTAGCTAATACTTGTTTTTATTCGAAAAAAAAATTTATTTCCGAAGACATAAAATCCATTAGTTACAAAATTAATTAATTAAATAGGTTCGCTTAATCTTCCAAAGGAAACCCTTGAGACCTGAAGTTATCCAGAATATGTCTTACGTCTACAAAAAGAACGTCAAATTTGACAAAAATCAAAAAATAATTTATTTACTTTTTTGTGAAAAACCCGTGTCGAAGCCAGTAAATACTTAATGAATTTTTTGAAAACATTAGATTTTGTGACACCAATCCCATTTGACACCTTCCCTAGGCTACAACAATATCATACTTGGCCTGTAATTATTGAGACTGGGTAACAAACAGACAGTAAAAGGATCAAAATTGCGAAGTTAAATTGTTTTCTTTCTATTTTGGAAAATAACTGTTTTCAAAGTCATTAAAGCCATCAGCCATCTTCTAAAATCAGAACATCGGCTCATCTATTCTTCCATCGAAAGTCAAAAAAACGGGTCATTGTTCAGGAAATTTCATTCGACTAAAAAGACAAAGTATAAACGACAGTTAAAGACAAAAACAAAAAATTTAATCAAATTCTTCGAGAAATCACTGACGAAGCCGTAAAATCAATAATCTATATCTTTAAAGATTTTAACATTATCAATTTTCCCTTCTTTTGAACGCCAATAAGGTGATTTTTGAAATGTCAATTACGTGATAATGGACAAATCTAGAAAACATGAAAAATGGAAAAATATCTAAAAAAAGTGAAATCTAGTGGTATCAAAGCCTGAAAATCATTTAAGGTGTAAAACAGCAATAAAGAGTAAATTTGATTTCCTTTCAAGGAAGACGCATTTTTTCATTGCTGACACTAAGCTACAAGTTGGCCAATTTAAAAGAAAAATGGTGGCAAAGATTGATAAACTATTTTTTATTAAATTCAAAAGCACCATAAGATTTCAAGCAATAAACTAGATAAAGTATTTTGGAGTTAATTAAAAAACCAAATGGAATTATCACTACTGAGCTTTGATTTGAAATGTTCTGATGTTTAATTAATATAAAAAAGATCGAGTTTTTTTATTAAAAAGTCCGACTGATTACAATCTTAATTATTTTTAGATTGTAAGAGTCCAAGAGTGGTCCAAAACTTGCCCCGCTAATGCTGTTCGTCCATTAAGATTATTTAATTTTCCGAATGTCATAGACATAGATATTTTGTTGTTTGAAAAATCAAAATAAAATGCTGCGTTTCCGATAATCAGCGACAAAACTAAGCAAAAAACGGCAAAATTTTAATAATAGAGCACTCGCAAGGGCTGTTTAAGTAAAAATAGCCCCGTTTTGAGTCTAAAAAGCTTGTGTTAGTTGTTTTTGGGTGTGCACTTCCGGCAATTTTAATCAAAGCAAACTAAAGAAACTGTTTTGGATGAAGAACTAAGAGTTTTGTGAAATATTTAGTCAGAATTTCTGACAAAAAAAGCTAGAAAACAAAATAGCCGACAATATATTTCGTCCTTGAAAAAATCAACAACACTTTCTTTAATAATTTTAACAAATTTTTGCAAAATTGGTGAAACTTTAGTAAAAAAAACTCCGCGAACTGTGAATAAAACCAACGGAATTCACTCTATTTTCTCAAAAGTTTAAACCTCGATAACTCCCTGAATGGAACAAAAATAAAAAAATCTTTCTAATACCACATTTTACGCTGGACAAGCTTTTTAATGATTCCAGTCTCAATTCTGTACGACGAATATATCAATCGGCCAAAATTGTCTGAACAAAAAAAGCCATTTGAGTATATAACTCTTTTCTCCTCAAGAGGGTTTGAAGCAAATATACAAGGAAGGATAGTCAAAATAAGACAAAAATAAGAATCAAATATGCAAAAAGAAATGCATATAAAATTACCAGATAATAATTTATACTCAGATTATATTGGCTAGGAAAGGACACGCAGCGAGGGTCTGACACCTACTAACCAGCGCGCCCTGTTTAATAAAAGTGACAGTGGATAAAAGTAATTTAATTTTCTCTTTCACAACACTCCTGCTTTTTTTAAGAAAAAACAATTGTGTATCAGCAATTTTTTAATTGCTCTAACTTAATGCTCCACCTATATTCCTACATTTTGTGAAAAGTACTTAACCCCCAGCTAATTAAACTTTTTTCAGGGCACAGAACAGCTTCTGCAGTTAAGTATTTTCATGCCTTCCGAGTGGACTAATGAAAGAGGAAAAAATTGAAAAAAATTGTAAATTGAAAATGAGAAGAAAGAATTTTAACAGCACAAACTGAAATGCGATGCCTTCTATGAAGGCACTGCTTACATTTTGTGCAGTCTTTTCTTTATGTTAACAAACTTGCCAGGAATTGCAGGTATGTGAGAAATTATCTAAACGAAAGTTTTTGTATGAGTTTGTCGTTCTCTTTTATGAACGATTCCTTCAAGATATGATAGATATCAGAAACCTGCTTCAAAGTGCCATTTTTAAAAAATTAGTGGCAAAAACTGTATTTTCAACAATTTGAATCGTTTGGAAACTCGCTGAACGGAATTTTCAGTAGTAGAGAATTTGACCGTCTGCTGGAATGGCTTCAACTTTTGAACTCAAAAATACAATTAAAAATTTCCTCAAAATACGTTTGAATTACAGGCTTCAGATTAATTTATAGTAGTTCTTGGATATGCATCTCAAACAACGTTCGGATCTTATTTGCCAAAAACGTTCTTCACTGCCATCACGATGTTTTCTAAAGTAAAAAAATTTGATTAGGAAACAAGAACATTGTAGGAAACAAGAACAATTTGAATGTAAACAAGAACATCATATTATATAATTAGGCATATCGCAATGTTATACTATTCAATCAATTGATAATGCGGAAAAATTTGGATATTGTACCGCATTGTAGTCCAACACGTTTAGAAACACAACTTATACGAAAACAGCAGGAGATGTTTGCATCAATTTTTAGCCATAAATACTTACAGGAATGTTCCAAATTCATAAGATTAGAAGCATTTTAAAACGGATGCCTTTATTCAAAAATGTACAGATTTTTTCTTCTGATGCATTGCGCATCGTGTGTTTAGTCGGCAGATGCTTTTTTATTAAAAAGACAACATCTGAGAAATTCAACTCTGTTGGCTCATGTACTTACTTGTATTTTGGCATTCAGATTAAAACGATGTCAAATGATCCTATTGATATTTTCTTGCCCTGTTACTTTTGCTGCCATCTACATCTGCAAAACTGGAAACCCACCATCAAACTAATGTCAAAACTAATAGTCCGAGCAATTGATCCGCTCGGTTGTTCGTAACTCTAGTCCAACTCCCGCTGTCTTGCAGGACTCTTGTATAATTATGCTTAACCCTCCACGAGTCTTGAAAAAGTCTTTTCAGCTCTTGTAAGATAACCTTTCGGTTTTAGACATGGGACGAAATCGAGTGATAAAATACTTCAATTTTAGCAAAAGTATCCAGTTGCTCTTGAATAATTCTGTGTGCGCATTGTGTATTATCAAGTTACCCAAAACACTATAAATTGTACTATCCATGTGGTCGGATGGCGTATGATGAAAACCCTAAGAAATAATGTTTCAAAAAGTTTTTCAGAAGGAAGCAAAAAATCGACTTGACTAAACCGACACTATTGCATTTCAAGAACATCTAACACCTTACAGTAGTTTTAAAAACTTGAACATTACCATTATTAAATTATCTGTAAACTTTAAACAGCTCTCAAGTCACACAGTAAAGCAATTTTATTGTTTATTCAACAAAAATGATTGATGAAAAGCGGTGTCGCTCTCTAAACAGGCAAGATATATGCCAACTCAATGTTAAAAATGAAAAAAGAGAAGTTAATAGAGGTTACATTTACAATACTTACCAAGTTGATGGAGTCCTGTTAACATATGGTTAATCCCCATTTGGTAGGGGGTCAGTTGTTGCAGGGTGGGACTACCAATCAAAAAGAATATAGCACAACAGGCCCCATGACAGAGTCAAACGAATTGCTTCGAGATTTCCCATAAACGAACCGTCACCAGAATGCAAAAATCTTGTAATTGGAAGTAGCATAATAATTGAGCTTGAAATTGAAAAATCCATTTCAGTGGACTGCACAAACCATGATCATTAAGGGTCTCCTACCAACAAGAAAAATAATGTTCTGAAGAAACATGACCCAAAAGATTTTGAACATTAGTGATTCAGGGCGGTGCCAACAACGTGCGCAAGCGTTGTATTAAATTTGCTAACGACAATTTACTGCAACACATGAAACTGATTGGTATTTGCATTGAAAACTGCGAGCCAGATGTTTATTTTGTTTGTGAAATTTTATCATGTTGAGCAGTACTGGGAAAAAATGACAAATTATATATATCTTATTTATTTGAACTATTCTGATTAAACCTCCTTCAAAATACAACACATTAAAGCTACTATCAGAAAAAAAATTACTGTGAACAACGATAGCATTAGTGCTACCATTGCGTATAATCTTTCGTATTTCGATTTTGTGCCATAAACCTTCCAGCATGGTTTGCCTCTTCTCAAAAACATGTTGCTTTCTCATTTTCTATATACATCAAATGGTAGCGTCAGTCCCAAGGGACAAATGGAAAGTTTCTTTTATCAGGCTCCTCTATACAATTACTATTCGATCTTTCAAAATAAACCGTATAACTAACCCCAAAGAGACAATAATATTTTTCAACACAACATACTGAACAAAGATATTGTGCGATAATCTTTAGAGTTGCCTCAAATTGTCATGCCCAATTCTATCAAAGACACTCATTCCAATAAAGTCCTATTATTAGAATACTAATGACTTTGAGAACTGTTGTTGCAACTGCTTATAATAAATGACAATGAACATTTTTGTTCGTCATTCTAACAACGAAAATGTATTTAATTCCTGTTGCTTCTTTTGGACTCAAGAATTCCTTCTTCAACAGAGGTAATAAAACAACATCCAAAAAGCTTTGATAAACCTGTATGATACCTTTTACAAAGAAGGATACTACTTATGTGTTCCGAGTTTTTTGTTAGTCTTTTTTCATCTCTTCATTAGCTTAACACTGCTTCTAAGTGCCGATGATATAAAAATAAAAAATAAATTATGTAACTGTTTTAACCTCTAATAAGTCTTTCAGCATAACTCAAAGTAGAGAATCGGAATTAAAAATACGCAATCTAGGACCAAAGTGCATTTTTGTTTCGCAGAGACATTGCTCTGTGAAGATGATGATAATTTTTTTTCTCCTGAAGAAGAACAACAAAGTTGTTTTAGAAGAGATCGTATGTCCTTAGTTGGACTGAAAACCAAAGAAAAAAGGCGGAGTTATGATACTTGTGCCAAAGATTTATTCGCCAGAAGTTCGCAAAGGTTGAAATATTTTTACGGAAAAATTCTAGAGTATCTGGGTCTCATTGAAATTAACAAGCTGCGCTTCTGATTAATTAAATGAATCTTAAAAAACAAATTATCCAGGCATTCTTGGACTAACTAGCAAGTAACATTGATTGTTAAACTATAAAAAATTGAGTTATAAAAATTTTGAATAATTATAACTTTAACTTTTTAGACAGATAACTTGGAAAGCTCTGAGCTCAAAACAACAAGGTTTCCGTATGACTTGTATAGCAAGAGAAAAAATTGGAATACGCTTACAATTAACTATATAAATTGGTTTTGGAATTAGGACAAAAAACTCAGGAATCGCTTCCCTATTATTTTGCACAAAAGTCATCAAAAACAGAACTGACGTAAACAATTTTGTCACAGCAGGTTTTCCTGACTTATCTAAAGGTTCTGATTCGATCAATTACAAGATTTTGGATATTAAGTGGACAATTTAGGTTTTCATGGAATTTCAAAGAAACCATTGAGAATTGTCCTTACGAACCGTCGCCAATCTACTACCCTACAAGACTTCATGGTAGACAAAATAACGCTTCAGAGACGTTTACCAGGACTTGAGGAACAGTATTTGGCCCGCTCTTATTTAATCTGTATATTAAGGATATGGCAACAGGAGTTGACATTGAAACTGAACTTATACAATATGCTGATAATACTGTTAATTTAACTTTTGACATATCCGCTGACAAAAACAAGATCAAGTTAATACAGAATGCCGAAAAATTAATTCGATGATTTCATGCACACCAAATCCCAAAAACTAAATTTATGATATATGATAAGAGCTAAAGAAAAGATTTTATTGAGCAGTTATTTAACAAACATTTTCAATAGACAAGAAACGTCAGGTGAAATAATTAGGGGTTCATATAGACAGCAATTTAAAACTTCTAGGAAAAAATTTACGCAATCTACGAAAAATGAAACGTGGAGTAAAAACAGTTAACACTGTTAGGAAATCTTTCCCACAAAAAGTTTTGAGAATTGTCATAAATGCACGGTTGTTGAGTCATTTGCCCTACTCAGTTGTTGTCTTTCACGCAATTGAGCAGAATCTAACAGCATCCTCGGAAAAACAGCTAAACTAGTCATTTAGGTCAACATATTCTAGACAAAATTTTGAACCTTATAAACTCTTTTTGCGAACAAAAGGATTACTATTTCTGGGAAATAAAAAAACCGTTACGACTTGCTTTTACGACGCCAAATGGATGTCCGTTAGTCATTTGGAGTCTTCATGAGTCTACCTGGAAAAATAGTTTTCTGGAACCTGAAATTTACTTCTAGCAAATGTAAAACTCACTTGTTGGAATGGGGGCTCTAGATTTGAATGAACTACCAAGGGAAAATAAAATCAAACACGGCAAAAAACCCCAGTTTGCTCAGAATTTTCTTCTGTCGACTTTAAACTTCAACCCTTATTTTAGGAAAGTAACTTGTTCAACAGGGCATGACTCTCAGTTTCGAAATATGAATTAGACTTACTGTTGTTGAGTTTACTAAAGTCTTCAACTAAGTGTTTAGAATTTTATTGGTATTAAACAAAATGACATCTATGACAGTTATAATGGGAAGATGTATCCCATGCGATTTGTCTAAAAAGCAATTATTTTGTCATCAAATAAATTCTTGCCAACAACTTGCAACAGATAAGCACAGATATCGGATTTAAAACCCACGAAAAGGAACATGACGGTTTTAGGAGGCTCAGAAGTTCTTTCCTGATTTCTATGAACCAATACAGTTGAGTGGACATAGAATGACAGCTTTCTAAATGATGCACAGCAAAATTGAGCATTCTATCCCAGGTCAAGGTGTGCGTTAGTGACTTGACCTTGAAAAACGAACGGGGGGGGGGGGGGGGGGTTATGTGCCTTTTTGATTACATGGACGAGCGCCAAAATAAAGTCTGCCTACATGAATGAGTTTTCTAGTCAAAGTCTGTCTAAAGTCTGATCATTAACCAGATAAGTTTTGATCATTAGCGAGATAAATTTTGGTCAATAGGGAACTGATCACTGATCTTTTACGAGACTTCGGTCTGATCAGAGGTCAATTCCGTCTGGGTTTGTCTCATGGAAGGACTTTTGTGCGCAAGATTTTAGGATAATAATAAAACGTACAGGCCGAAAAGTATCTCAAGTTTTGAGAATTTCCTGTGTTTTCTGGCAACGTTTCCCTATTCCTTTTTCATCCGGGGTGGGGACCGGCTACGGTGGAGTTACAAACGTACAGTAGTAAGAGAAATGAGCCCGTGTAAAAACCGCGCCCTATAACTCCAAGCAAAACAAAAAAACTAAACAAAACAAAAAAAACAATCAAAGAAAAAAACAATCAAAGAAAAATATCATGTCTGGAAAATCAGAGAGAAAAGTAATCGTAAAATCCCCTAGCAGCCTAGATCTTCTATTTCATGAGAACGAACAAAGCAAGGTCTGGATCTTGAATTTTTTCATTTTGCTGGAGCTTTTAATTGCACTCAAACAAAATCTTTAGCAATTATATCAGTCATTTGGTCTTTTTAAAGCAATTTTTAACTTGACCGATTTTCCGTCTGACCCATTTGACTCTCCATCTTCAAAACTGTGATGGACATGTAGTGCCCGGAGGGCATTAGGGGCTCTTAGAGCCTCTCTTCGCACTATAATGTAAGTATGCAATTAAACCAAACGGTTTCAGATTGGAGACATAATGAAGGGAGGTTCTTAGAGTTTGACCACTCCTCATCCCACAGCCCCTCTCCCCCATTTCATCCACCCCGGCAATTAAGCTAAAGCTAGCCTCCCTAACGCGTACCTTCCACCAGTCGTTTAGGAGCAGAGCAGTTCGCCCACCGCTTTTCGGTTATGTTTTTATAAGTTGAACGAGAAAAAATGGAGCACGTATTTAATACAAGTTAAACGTGATTACAGCTGATTATCGTCTTAATGGGTCTGTTAAGGCGACAAAAGACCAAGTAAACACGAGCAGTGTTACAAAACAAGTTAAAGTATCATTATGAATTGTTTTAAAACATATCTCCAGTCTAATCATTCGTTAAAAGAGCACGTCTAAGTTTCACGTTGTTGGACAAAAGAGTCGAGTTTTTGTTGCAATTTTGCTGGTTTATTTGAATCATCTTGAAAGTTGCAATAGCATTGGCAACATGCTGCAAGGGCACAAAGGGGGCATCGAGGGTTTTGGAGGCATCAATTGAAGTCTTTTGTCATCTTCTTTGAAATTGGCTCTGAAACTGTAGGCTGAAATGTTGTCAATGTCATCAGTACATCAATTTGTGGGAAAGGGGTAACTCACGTTGCCTAAAACCGGAGCGAGAAAATTCGAAAAAAAAAACTACGGAGAAAAAACGCGTGAACCGGAAACGGGGCGAACGAACGTGCCGTAAGCCTTTTTTACCTTTACTACTCGAGTTTCTCCATCTCGTTCTGTCGTTGTCTCCATGACTCTTCCCAGTGGCCAAATGCCTCTCGGTGTTTGGTCTTTCAACACCCAAACAATGTCGTCCACTTTGAGCGGTCGATCGTTGCTGTTTGACCATTTTGACCGCCGGCTAAGGGTTGGCAGATACTCTTTCACCAAGCGTCGCCATATAGGGTTCATCAGCTTCTGCGTGTTCTTCCATGTTTTCAAGCTTGCAGGTTGCTGGTCTCCAAATTGTCCTGGTGGCAAGCTATTGAAGGGACGCTGGATAAGAAAGTGGTTTGGAGTCAAAGGTTCCTCGTTGTCAGGCTGCTCAGCAACGTTAGTCAGTGGTCTGTTGAGGATTGATTCTGTTTCCAGCATGATTGTTAGGAAAGTGTCAAAAGAGAGTCTTCTGGATCCTAGAAAGAGGAGGGGCGTCCTTTTGGCGCTCTGGATCGAACGGTCCTAGATACCGCCAAAATGAGTGCCGTATGGGGGATTGAATTTCCACGTTGTATTGGCTACTGCTAAAGCTTTGTAGTTTCTGTCATTGTCCAAGGCTTCAACAGTTTTCTTCAGTTCTTCAGAAGCGCCAACAAAAGTTTTCCCGTTGTCGCTGTGGAGAATTTGGGGCTGGCATCGACGACTGCAAAATCTTTTGAAGGCATTGAGAAACGTATCTGTGTTTAGGTCTGGACACGTTTCTAAGTGAACTGCACGCGTCACCATGCATGTAAATATCAGACCATAATGTTTCTCTATAATGCCTTTAGAATCTTCGATGTAGAAGGGTCCAAAGAACTGTACACCAGAATTAGCAAAAGGGAACTGTGTTTTTGCTGTTGGAAAACGAAATCTAGGTAATGGTGCCATAATTGGTTGAATATTTTTCGTGTCAAAGCGTCGACATAAGAAACAATGAAATTGTACGCTTGCTAACGCTTTCCGAAGGCCAATCACACGGTTGAACGAATTCTTTTGTTGGTTCTGTGGACTGGTGAATACATATTTGATGGGCATGTTCCAGGTACAAACGAAACAATTTTGTCCTTGGCGTGCAAAATTATTGGACGTTTTCCAAGTCCAGTTGTGTTGGTGCATACTGGAAACGACCACAAGATCTGAGTAATCCGTTCTCATCCAGCAGCGGATTTAGGCATCGTATTTTGCACTCGGAATATAGTTTCATTCCACGTTGTAAGGAATTAACGGTCGAATGGAAAAAACTGTCCTGAGATAATTTCAGGAGATAATTTCTTGATAATTGAATGTCTTCAGTTGTGTATCGGTGATTGCTCGTTCGAATTTTCTTTGCACGATGCATTTGGTTGAAAACTGTTGCAATTGTCAGAAGAAGTTTGTTCCATGTTGAAAATGTACTCGGATCGACTATAGGTTTAATTGTCTTGAGACTTCTCGTGACTGCCGCACATGTTGCGCGTGGTTTGTTTATCTCATGCCAGGTCGACTCGTTTTCGCAAAGAAATTGGGGTGGATCTAACCTTTTCTGCTGAATTTCGTTTGTCTCAAGACCGCGACTTCGGTGATCGGCGGGATTGAGATAAATTGAGATGTGACGCCATTGCTGGGGTAAAGAACTTTTATGAATTTCTTGCAATCTGTTTGAAACAAAAATGTTTTGCTTCTTATTTGAGGCTATCCAGTCCAGAACTACTTGACTGTTGGACCAGAGAAAATTTCGGTCAATTGTCATTGTCATTTCTCTTTGGATCAGTTGTAGAAGGCGCACTCCTATAACAGCGGCTTCTAGTTCCACTTTTGGCACGCTCATTTGCTTTATGGGAGCGACTTTGCACTTTCCCATGAGAAAACACACTTGTGGCGGCGTGGCTTGATTTTTAGTTGTGCGGAAGTAAGCAACGGCTGCCGTAGCTGCCATTGAGGCATGCACAAATATATGAAGTTGGCTGCTTGTGGTTTTACTGGAATTGTGAACAGTTTTTGTTTTTCGGATTTCGGGCAAGGCAAAGTAGCTGTTTAGGACTTTCTGCAGGGCATTGTGTAGTTCTTGTGGTATGAAATCATCCCATTTTCTTCCAAGTTTCCAAATCTGCTGCAAAACCATTTTTATTCTAATTGTCAGAGGAGACAGCAGACCGAAGGGATCGAAGATTGAAGATACCAAACTGAATATTTTTCTTTGTGTGTACAATGTTGCATCTTTAGGAAATTGTTGTAGGGGAAACATGACAAAATTGTCAGTTGTTATGTTTCACTTTTGACCAAGGACTCCTTATGATCTCCTTAGTTTCGTCTTTGTCGTCGGAAGAGATTTCAGCGAGTACATATGGTTCGTTTGAAACAAATTTTGTCAACTTGAAGCCGCCATTTTGCAGGCATCTCGTTGTCTGTGATATGACTTCTTTGGCTTCTGAAATTGTTGGCAGGGACTGGATGTATTCATTCATTTAAAAGTGGTGTTTAATTGCATTCAAGGCGGCTGGAAATTTACTTTTGTTGTCTTTGCGCAAAATGGTGAACATGTTGCGCCGAAGATTAATCTAGTGAACTGGAATTGTCGAATGGAGTTGTCTATCATCCAAAGGCAACGAAGAGCAGGCTGGTCTTCTTGTCTCACGGCAATTTGAATAAACACTCCTTCGATGTCTGACAAAACAGCAACCGGGTGTTCACTGAATCTCAACAGAACTCCAACGAAGTTATTCAGCAAATCAGGACCAGTTGGAAGATTTGAGTTCAGTGATTCACCGCGGAACTTTGATGCTGCGTTGGCAACTCTTCTCACTTTTCCGGGTTTGTTTGGATTAGTGACTGGATGATGAGGTAAGTACCATATTGTCTCTAGAGGTGGTGCCTGCATTTCGACTGGCTTTACAAAATTTTTATCCACGTCTGTTTGGAGTGTCTGGTTGTACTTCTGATTGAGACCGGGATCGTTTTGTAGTCGTTTTTGTAGACTTTTTAGTTGAGTGACTGCTGAGAAATAGTTATTCTGGAGTTTCTTTACGGGTTTCCAAGGAAAGCCACTCTGAAATCTTTCACCGTTGTGACAGATTGAGTTTTCTATTGTTTGCACTGCTAATTGGTCTAGTGAGCTGTCTTCATTCTGTTCGGGTACTGTATCTTCAGCTTCTATTTTCCAGAATCTTTGAACCAATTCGTCCAATGGTTCTTCTTCAATGTCTTTCCGGCAGACATGATAAACGAATGGTTGGCGCGGGGGCTTTTTTGTGTTCATTGTTTTATGAGAGAGCTCGTACTCTCCAGCGAGAGTCCAACCAAGCTTTGTTTTGACGCCGAACGGACGCTCTTTGCTACCTTGGATTACATCGACTGGATATGTGAAGGCGAAGGTATTGACACCAAGAAGGGCGCCTATTGCACCGTTGGCTATGTCAGGGAAATAAATGTGACTAAGTTCCTTGAAGGTGTTGCATAATTGATTGAGTTCAAGAACGTTAGCGGGTGAAACATTGAGACATGGCGTGCCATAGGCTCTTGCAATGCTGAATTGCTGATTGACTTTGTCAAAAGGCGTTACTGTCACTGTTTCACTTATTTTGGACAGTGGCATTTCATGTTCAGTGCAGAGTTGTTGATGCTTGTGCTTCGCAGGGAAGCTCAAGAAAGCCAGTAACTTTATCCAACAGGAAGGTGAACTGGCTTCCGGGGTCGATAAAGGAGTAGGTATCAAACACTTTACTTCCGTTTATAAATGAAACTGGTAGCATTTGTAGTTGTTCGTACCATTCAGGAAGAGGAATTGTATTTTGGTTGATACCTAAGTTTTGGGTCAGTTTCGAAGCATTCAAATGAGCGCGTTGAATATTTTGTTGTTGTGATTGTTGTTTACAAGAGAACGATTGACCGTATCTTGTGTGCTGGCTCTTTTTACTGCTGACAGTGTCAGTACTTTTGTTTTGATTTTGTTGTTGAAAGGATGGTGGTGTTTGGGGGCTTGCTAGATTTTGTGTCGGCTGATTGGGATTGCTTGTTAAGAAATCAGCGGTGGGCCGCTTAACTTGTTTCGAAGGATCATGCAAAGTTGTGTGGTGAAATCCTTTACATGTTTGGCATCGTTTTGTGGACGGACATGACTGCTTAAAATGTTTGTTGCTTAAACAATTCGAGCAGAGATTGTTCTTGCTCACAATGTCATTCCTTTGGTCTGGCGCACATTTCTGGTAATCAGGGCAAGTTGCAAGTATGTGACTTCCTTTGCATTTCTCGCAAGACTTGTTTGACTGATCAGCATCTTTACGCAGAAGAAAGGGTGGTTGACCATGCTGGTTTGCAGGGCGACTTGAGTGCAATGAATTCTGTTTCCAATTGTTTTGTGAATTATTAGAAAATTGATTCATAGCATTGCTGTTCCTATTATCATTGTTGTTGTTAATTCGGCTGATGTTGTTATTGTTTCGACCGAAAGTGTTCCAATTATTAAACGGCTTATTAACATTTTCTCTGTTGATTTTGTCGTGTACTTGGGCCTGTACTTCAAGCCAACTGAAAATCAGAGACGTTTTTTCTTTTGCCTTTTTCATCAATGTTGAACTTTGCAAGCCAGGTTTGAAGCCCAAATATTCAACAGCTTGCACTAAGCGTTTGAGAAAAGAAGCAAACGATACAAAATTCTGTTTGTTGTAGTCATTGTTCGGACGCCAGGCTTCCAGTTGATTGATGAAAGCGTTGACAACAATGCTGGGGTCTCCAAAGTGATCCATAAGCTCTTTCAAAGCAATCGCGTAGTAAGCTGGGTCACACGAAGAGGCTTGAATTTGTTCTTTGGCTTTTCCTACGACCGAGTCTGTAAGTATGTTATTTGGTGTGTATCCATTAAGGATAGTATTATCGGAACTAGGTTGAAACAATTGTTTATCTACTCGTGGTATTTCAGTGGGTTACCATTGAAATTTGATGTTGTTATTAGTGGAAGTTTAATGGAACTTTTGTTTGTGTTTTGTAAATTAAAATTGTTTTCAAAGGGGATTGTTTCTGTTTGTATTTCAGATTGTTTTCAAAGGGGATTGTTTCTGTTTGTATTTGTAGGTCTCGTGGCTGAAACAGTTGCTTTCCAGGAAAAGACCAATTTTAAATTTGTTTCGAATTTCCCGAAAACTTTGGTTGGCTAATATGTTGAGTAATGGGCGGATGAAAAGCCGTTTGGTAGTTTGTAAATGGATTTTCCGGAGTAAGGGGAAAATTAAGTGGCTGATATGATGTACAGCAAACAAGGTTGGTACCTTGGTTGTTGAGTGTTGTATTGTGGGGGAAAACAATTCCATCGTTTGGTGCGTCTGTTTGATTTCCATTGCTAAAATGAATTCCTGTTGGGTAATGTAGGTTCTGAAATTGTTGGGAAACGTTTGTTTGCGCTATTGTTGGTAACGACATTGCTGACGCCAATTTATCGCTGTTGTGGTTTTCACTTATTGGAGCAGCTGAAAATTGGGTGTTTGAAACGGTTTGAGCAGTTGCACTTTGATTGTTGTCA
The DNA here is from genome assembly GCF_964194025.1 of Convolutriloba macropyga. Taxonomy (NCBI): domain Eukaryota; kingdom Metazoa; phylum Xenacoelomorpha; order Acoela; family Convolutidae; genus Convolutriloba; species Convolutriloba macropyga. Next base: position 31,521,885 of record NC_134482.1, on the reverse strand, counting down.
AAATGTAGGGGATTATGACGAATGTCTTCGTAACAATATGGAATTGGCGTGTTCTCATTTGTCACTCTATTTGTTCCTTTCTCTGAATGAAATTGACGCTGAAGCATTTGCGCATTTAAATTGCATGAAGTTGAATTTTGTTATGTATTGGTTTTGTTAATTGAGCAGTTATGTTGAAGTAAGTTTTGTAAATCTAATGCAAGACGTTGTATGCTTTGATCCTCTCTTTTGTTATTTAAGGGAACAGAAGACTTTTTTTTGGTCTAACTGTCGCACTTGCTGGTTGATTCGTTGGCATACCGGGCAATGTGATAAATTTTGAACTAGATAACTGGTTTAATTCTCCAATTGATGTTAATTGGTGAATTAATTCCGGCTGGTTATCAATAGATTCAACAGGAAATATAACTGCAGTTTGATTCACTGGAAAGTTGGGTTGTGGAAGTGAAGCAAACTGGTTAAAAAGTGTTTTCTTGCTCTCTGAGAACAACATTGTGTTCTGGGGATTGAGGATTACTCAAGACAAATCTGTCTTGAATTTTTGTTCTGGACAATAGGGTTGATGCTGGTGATGGGGCTGCTAACAACGACATTGATTGATTTATCTGTTCAACCGTCATAGAAAATTTTACTGATTCTTCAGTCAGTTCTCTAATATCCTGCGCAAATTGTCTGTTACTCTGAAGCAATTTTGAGAGGAGTTTGGGTTTATTTTCTCCTTGCGGAAGAAAAAACGATGGTTTCGCCGGTCTTGGGGGCACTGGAGGCGAGACATCGCTGGCAGGGTTCTTTACTGTCATGTTGTTTTGCTCTGAGTTTTGGGAAACCGGTGTCAATCGATGCAACTCAAGTTGTCTTGTTGAGGACTGTGAGACGCAGCTGATGTAATCGCGCACTCGAGTTGATGATTGACTCAATTGACCATCATCGTCGAGACTGTTCACTTCTAGTTGCAACTTTTCTAGACGAGAAATCAACTTCGATTGACATTTCATGAGTAAGTTAATGTTACTAGAGCTTACTTTTTCCATCATGATGCTGTCAAGGCTTGTCTTCGGCTTTTCAATGCTCTCCTTGATTTTGTTGATCAACAAAGAAAGAGTGCGGAAGCTTTTTCTCTACTCAACGGATGTCTGTAAGAGATCAAGCTGATTTTTCATGTTGAGCTCAGTCATTTTGAACTTGTTCAATGCGTATTGTAACTTCTGGCTGTTTTCTTTTGTCATCTTGTTCAACCGGCTGTAGTCAACTTGTAATGGGTCTGTCGTATTTAAAGTAAAGTTAAAGAACGGCTCAAAATTAACGGAGCGACGACTTTTTTGGTAAATTAAAAATCTTTTATGTTTGTGTACGCTAATCAGCCTAGCTTTTTTCGTTTAAAAGTAGCGACGCAACTTTTCACGAAAACAAGAATCCTAAATGTGTTTTTTTTGGTGCTAAACCTAGTTAAAATTTTGCTTAAAAAAGGAAAACTAAGCGTTCGCGCGTGTGTACCGTTGATTTGTTGAACAGGACCAAATAATTGCGTCCAATTTTTTTACATATATGACTTTGCAACGATTCTCCTGTAAGTTTTTGATCTCTCTTAATCACAATCAAGGTACCAGAAAAATTTTAGGAGTGTTTTCTTTTTTTTTGCGTAAGGAGTTTTAGGAACAAATAAAACCTAAAAACCAAACAAACTAAATCTATATTAATACTTCTGCAAAAAAAATTAAATTTGTTTTAGAAATTAAAATGCGGTGCAACAAGGCAACGTGAGCTACAGAAACGCAGAGAAAACTGGTTGCTTAAATGCTGGGTCTACTTTAAAGCTCTTTTCCAAGAAATTCTGTTTTGCGATTCTTATGAAGTTAAGGACAACTGGTACCATTAAACTGCTTGTATTCGTTTCTGGATAATATCTGCCACCTATGAATTGCTAATCTTTACTTTGGTGACTACTGCGACTCAAAGGAAACACACTCTTCTTCAGTTGGTGACTACTGAGACCAAAGGGGAAAAAGGGACTTCTTTCGGCAACTTCTGAGACCGCGGACAAAAATGAAGAGACGTTTGAGTTTTCCAATTTAAAGGGATTATATGCGTGAGCAAATATGAGTGAGGAATTATTCGAGAGCGTTTGATTTCCTTCTTTTTGAGAAAAAAAAAGAAAATAGACCTTATCTTCTCTTTTTTATTTCTCTTGAGAAGGTATTTTCAGTGTATACTACTCAATTAACTAGATGCGCGGCTAGTAGTATGCAAAATGAAAACAAAATAAGTGTAAATGTCGGCTTTTTTTAGGAATGCATACCACCCCATTAACTAAGCTCGCGGCTAGTAGTATGCAATTAAGATCAAAGAAAACACAAACCTTTTTGTAGGTTTTTTTGTCAGAAGCTTTTCAGGAAGCTTCTGTCTGTTTTTTTTGGTTGTCCAGAATGGTTATATAGTTTCTCAGCTTGTTTTGTAATGAACTGAGGAGGTTTATGAAATACCTCTGTTTGAAAATTGATTGATTTTTTTTAATAAGAAAAAAGTTAGAAAAAACGTTTTTTGATTTTTATATAACAGAGAACCAATTAATTTGGCCACTTTTCTGTCGCTTCTTTGCAGTTTTGCAAGGGGATGAAATAAGTTTTCAGCTTGTTTTCAAGCAAACAGAAGGGGCTTTTCCGAACGCTTTCTTGTTATCTACTGAAAATTTCCAATAAACCTTAGAAATATGTTTTTTTTTGAATTTTTTAAGTAAAAGAAGCAAGTTTGCAAATTTCAAGTTTCCTCTTTACAAAGTTGTATATTCAATCAACTGATTTTGAAGCTTGTTTTCCAACAAAACCAGGTGGGCTAATCAATGGGTTTCAGTGGAACTAATAAATGATTTATTCAAAACGTTAGGAAAATGTTTTTTGAATTTTTTGAGTCAAAGAAGCAATTTTTGTCAAAATTGAGTTGCCTCTTTTGTAAAATGCATAGCCGATAAACTGACTGTGACGCGTGTTTTCTGACAAACCCAGGGGGGGTAATCAATGATTTTTTGAATTTATTAAAAAGTTTTCATTAAAACGTTAGAAAAACGTTTTTTTTTTTATTTTTTGTAGTCAAGGCAGCAACTTTTGTCAAAATTGAGTTGCTTCTTCACAAAGTTGGAAAATCGATAAATTGATTTCGAAGCTTCTTTGCCAACGAACCCAGGGGGCTAATCCATGGGTTTTTTGGGTTTATTAAAAAAGTTTTCTTTAAAACGTTAGAAAAACGTTTTTTGATTTTTGACGCTCAAAAAACCACTTTTGCGAATTTATATAAGGAGTTTAACAAAAAGAAAGTTGATTTTAGGTCCAACTGAAGTGTTCTATTGAAATAAAAATATTACTTTCATGTAGATTTTTTGCGACCAATTGAGAAAATTGTTTTTGAGTTTTTGCGATGCAAAAACGCTATATTGTTTTTTTTTTCGTGCAATTTGTGTTTTTTTTTTCGTTAATCGCTGACTTGTAGTTTCTCATTGCTGACTTTTTCATTCATAAACCATCAACAAAAGCTCGTTGGGGAACAATTTTTGTGTGTTTGAGATTTTTTTGTCGCAAAAAAAATCACGTTTTTTTGGATACGTCTAACCGGGGAAAGGACTTCTAAGGTGACGTCTGGAACCTCGGGCGATCATCTCTTGGTGACGTCTGTAACCAGAAAAAAAATGTCAGGCCTTCTTGGTCGGGTGACGTCTGAAAACCCTTGAAAAAAACTCTTCGTCTTTGATTGGCTCGTCTGCAATAAGAAACTCTTCCCCTGTCGTAGTCTTGGATATTAGTCTTGGGGTGTGCTCATGCCCCCTCTTTGTTTCAAAAAAAAATTAAATTACATTCAGAAGGTTCTATATCCTTTTTATCAAGGCGGATGGTCGCCAAAATTATGTTTTAAAACATATCTCTAGTCTAATCATTCGTTAAAAGAGAACGTCTAAGTTTCACGTTGTTGGACAAAAAAGTCGAGTTTTTGTTGCAATTTTGGCGTTTTATTTGAATCATCTTGAAAGTTGCAATAGCATTGGCAACATGAATGATTATAGTCTGGATGGGTGTGATCATTAACGCACACCTGGGATGCCATTGCCGATGTGGTGGTGCACTGATTTAGGGCAAGTCAGCCACCAATGTTCAGATTAGGGTTCTTTTGAATCTGTCTCTAATGTCAGCAGCCAAGACCCAATTGAGCTTCAATCACACGGGATCCGGGCCGATAACCAGAATTTTGTTGGTATTTCGAGCGCACGATGCGGTTCTGGCGCTAGGAGATGACAAGACGTTGCGGTCTGGGACCTCAACATGGGAATGTTGTAACTCTTCATCTATAGCTACTGCAAAATTATGGACCTCGGCGCGCGTTAGCTAATAAACGAGGAAATTGGAACCCGCTTAATCCCCTTATTCAGAGTATAGTTAACATATAATTTAATGGTCTGTGTTCTGATCATTAACAATGTTGCATACTATAGCTACTTCATGACTAGATATTATGCATGCTCCGCTAAATAAGAAACTTAACTTTTCAATTCATTTGAGTAATCAATGCGCACACCTCGAGTCGAGTTTTATAGTTTAATAAACTGTAAAAGACGAAGAGTTACCGGACTCTAGTCTGGTAACATTTCAGTACTGAAATATTGAATTCTACTTGTATATCGCCGACAAAGTTCTGTACCAGTGTATCCTAAAAGTATTCTGCTACCTCATTATGTGCAGTCTATTCTCATGGATATTTTTCTGAAATTAGACTGAGCATCTCTAGTTTTGTGTTTCGCATATTGCTCATTGGAAATTTGAGACGCAGCTGATGTAATCGCGCACTCGAGTTGATGATTGACTCAATTGACCATCATCGTCGAGACTGTTGACTTCTAGTTGCAACTTTTCTAGACGAGAAATCAACTTCGATTGACATTTCATGAGTAAGTTAATGTTACTAGAGCTTACTTTTTCCATCATGATGCTGTCAAGGCTTGTCTTCGGCTTTTCAATGCTCTCCTTGATTTTGTTGATCAACAAAGAAAGAGTGCGGAAGCTTTTTCTCTACTCAACGGATGTCTGTAAGAGATCAAGCTGATTTTTCATGTTGAGCTCAGTCATTTTGAACTTGTTCAATGCGTATTGTAACTTCTGGCTGTTTTCTTTTGTCATCTTGTTCAACCGGCTGTAGTCAACTTGTAATGGGTCTGTCGTATTTAAAGTAAAGTTAAAGAACGGCTCAAAATTTACGGAGCGACGACTTTTTTGGTAAATTAAAAATCTTTTATGTTTGTGTACGCTAATCAGCCTAGCTTTTTTCGTTTAAAAGTAGCGACGCAACTTTTCACGAAAACAAGAATCCTAAATGTGTTTTTTTTGGTGCTAAACCTAGTTAAAATTTTGCTTAAAAAAGGAAAACTAAGCGTTCGCGCGTGTGTACCGTTGATTTGTTGAACAGGACCAAATAATTGCGTCCAATTTTTTTACATATATGACTTTGCAACGATTCTCCTGTAAGTTTTTGATCTCTCTTAATCACAATCAAGGTACCAGAAAAATTTTAGGAGTGTTTTCTTTTTTTTTGCGTAAGGAGTTTTAGGAACAAATAAAACCTAAAAACCAAACAAACTAAATCTATATTAATACTTCTGCAAAAAAAATTAAATTTGTTTTAGAAATTAAAATGCGGTGCAACAAGGCAACGTGAGCTACAGAAACGCAGAGAAAACTGGTTGCTTAAATGCTGGGTCTACTTTAAAGCTCTTTTCCAAGAAATTCTGTTTTGCGATTCTTATGAAGTTAAGGACAACTGGTACCATTAAACTGCTTGTATTCGTTTCTGGATAATATCTGCCACCTATGAATTGCTAATCTTTACTTTGGTGACTACTGCGACTCAAAGGAAACACACTCTTCTTCAGTTGGTGACTACTGAGACCAAAGGGGAAAAAGGGACTTCTTTCGGCAACTTCTGAGACCGCGGACAAAAATGAAGAGACGTTTGAGTTTTCCAATTTAAAGGGATTATATGCGTGAGCAAATATGAGTGAGGAATTATTCGAGAGCGTTTGATTTCCTTCTTTTTGAGAAAAAAAAAGAAAATAGACCTTATCTTCTCTTTTTTATTTCTCTTGAGAAGGTATTTTCAGTGTATACTACTCAATTAACTAGATGCGCGGCTAGTAGTATGCAAAATGAAAACAAAATAAGTGTAAATGTCGGCTTTTTTTAGGAATGCATACCACCCCATTAACTAAGCTCGCGGCTAGTAGTATGCAATTAAGATCAAAGAAAACACAAACCTTTTTGTAGGTTTTTTTGTCAGAAGCTTTTCAGGAAGCTTCTGTCTGTTTTTTTGGTTGTCCAGAATGGTTATATAGTTTCTCAGCTTGTTTTGTAATGAACTGAGGAGGTTTATGAAATACCTCTGTTTGAAAATTGATTGATTTTTTTTAATAAGAAAAAAGTTAGAAAAAACGTTTTTTGATTTTTATATAACAGAGAACCAATTAATTTGGCCACTTTTCTGTCGCTTCTTTGCAGTTTTGCAAGGGGATGAAATAAGTTTTCAGCTTGTTTTCAAGCAAACAGAAGGGGCTTTTCCGAACGCTTTCTTGTTATCTACTGAAAATTTCCAATAAACCTTAGAAATATGTTTTTTTTGAATTTTTTAAGTAAAAGAAGCAAGTTTGCAAATTTCAAGTTTCCTCTTTACAAAGTTGTATATTCAATCAACTGATTTTGAAGCTTGTTTTCCAACAAAACCAGGTGGGCTAATCAATGGGTTTCAGTGGAACTAATAAATGATTTATTCAAAACGTTAGGAAAATGTTTTTTGAATTTTTTGAGTCAAAGAAGCAATTTTTGTCAAAATTGAGTTGCCTCTTTTGTAAAATGCATAGCCGATAAACTGACTGTGACGCGTGTTTTCTGACAAACCCAGGGGGGGTAATCAATGATTTTTTGAATTTATTAAAAAGTTTTCATTAAAACGTTAGAAAAACGTTTTTTTTTTATTTTTTGTAGTCAAGGCAGCAACTTTTGTCAAAATTGAGTTGCTTCTTCACAAAGTTGGAAAATCGATAAATTGATTTCGAAGCTTCTTTGCCAACGAACCCAGGGGGCTAATCCATGGGTTTTTTGGGTTTATTAAAAAAGTTTTCTTTAAAACGTTAGAAAAACGTTTTTTGATTTTTGACGCTCAAAAAACCACTTTTGCGAATTTATATAAGGAGTTTAACAAAAAGAAAGTTGATTTTAGGTCCAACTGAAGTGTTCTATTGAAATAAAAATATTACTTTCATGTAGATTTTTTGCGACCAATTGAGAAAATTGTTTTTGAGTTTTTGCGGTGCAAAAACGCTATATTGTTTTTTTTTCGTGCAATTTGTGTTTTTTTTTTCGTTAATCGCTGACTTGTAGTTTCTCATTGCTGACTTTTTCATTCATAAACCATCAACAAAAGCTCGTTGGGGAACAATTTTTGTGTGTTTGAGATTTTTTTGTCGCAAAAAAAATCACGTTTTTTTGGATACGTCTAACCGGGGAAAGGACTTCTAAGGTGACGTCTGGAACCTCGGGCGATCATCTCTTGGTGACGTCTGTAACCAGAAAAAAAATGTCAGGCCTTCTTGGTCGGGTGACGTCTGAAAACCCTTGAAAAAAACTCTTCGTCTTTGATTGGCTCGTCTGCAATAAGAAACTCTTCCCCTGTCGTAGTCTTGGATATTAGTCTTGGGGTGTGCTCATGCCCCCTCTTTGTTTCAAAAAAAAATTAAATTACATTCAGAAGGTTCTATATCCTTTTTATCAAGGCGGATGGTCGCCAAAATTATGTTTTAAAACATATCTCTAGTCTAATCATTCGTTAAAAGAGAACGTCTAAGTTTCACGTTGTTGGACAAAAAAGTCGAGTTTTTGTTGCAATTTTGGCGTTTTATTTGAATCATCTTGAAAGTTGCAATAGCATTGGCAACATGAATGATTATAGTCTGGATGGGTGTGATCATTAACGCACACCTGGGATGCCATTGCCGATGTGGTGGTGCACTGATTTAGGGCAAGTCAGCCACCAATGTTCAGATTAGGGTTCTTTTGAATCTGTCTCTAATGTCAGCAGCCAAGACCCAATTGAGCTTCAATCACACGGGATCCGGGCCGATAACCAGAATTTTGTTGGTATTTCGAGCGCACGATGCGGTTCTGGCGCTAGGAGATGACAAGACGTTGCGGTCTGGGACCTCAACATGGGAATGTTGTAACTCTTCATCTATAGCTACTGCAAAATTATGGACCTCGGCGCGCGTTAGCTAATAAACGAGGAAATTGGAACCCGCTTAATCCCCTTATTCAGAGTATAGTTAACATATAATTTAATGGTCTGTGTTCTGATCATTAACAATGTTGCATACTATAGCTACTTCATGACTAGATATTATGCATGCTCCGCTAAATAAGAAACTTAACTTTTCAATTCATTTGAGTAATCAATGCGCACACCTCGAGTCGAGTTTTATAGTTTAATAAACTGTAAAAGACGAAGAGTTACCGGACTCTAGTCTGGTAACATTTCAGTACTGAAATATTGAATTCTACTTGTATATCGCCGACAAAGTTCTGTACCAGTGTATCCTAAAAGTATTCTGCTACCTCATTATGTGCAGTCTATTCTCATGGATATTTTTCTGAAATTAGACTGAGCATCTCTAGTTTTGTGTTTCGCATATTGCTCATTGGAAATTTAAGACAAGTTTTGGAAACTTTTCATTTTTTTAAAGAATTTTGGGCGGTGCAGTTTTCGAACAATCTTAAAACATTGTAAAAACCGTATTTCTGTTAAGAAAAAAAACCACCAACGAAGTAAATACACGCTAAGTTTCTGGATTCCTAAGTTTTTTATTTTGGGTTCAATTTGTAGATTTGCGTGGCTTTTATTTCACATCGTAATAGATTTTTTTTTGAAATTAACCTCATTGATTTCTTTCAATTCGAAAAATTCTTTTTGAAGTATTTTAAAACTACTTACTACAAAATGACATAGTTTCAGAAGCAGGTCAGTATGCGGACGTTTCATTGCGATTCAGCTCAGCAAAACGACGGCTTGTTTATGAACTAGGTCAGAACGAGGACGGCTCGTTTCATAGCCAGGTCAGGACGAGGTCGGTTCGTTTCAGAACAAGGTCAGTACGAGGACGATACATTTCAGAACCAATTCAGAACCATGAGGGTTCGTTTCAGAACCAATTCAATAATAGGACGGTTCGTTTTAGAACTAGGTCGGTACGAAGATGGTCTAGTTCAGAACAACTCAGTATGAGGTCGGTTCGTTTCAGAATCAATTCAAAATGAGGACGGTTTGTTTCAGAACCATTTCAGAACCATGACGTTTCGTTTCAGAACCAACTCAGTACTAAGACGGTTTGTTTCAAAACTAGGTCAGTAGGAGAACGATTCATTTCAGAACCAATTCAGAACCATGATGGATCGTTTTAGAACCAATTTAGTACTAAGACGGTTCGTTTTAGAACTAGGTCAGTAGGAGAACAATTCATTTCAGAACCAACTCAGAACCATGATGGTTCGTTTTAGAACCAATTCAGTAATAGGACGTTTCATTTTAGAACTAGGTCAGTACGAGTATGGTCTGGTTCAGAACCAACTCAGAATGAGGTTTGTTCGTTTTAGAACCAATTCAGTAAAAGGACGGTTTGTTTCGAAACCAGTTCAGAAGCTTGACGGTTCGTTTCAGAACCAATTCACTACGAGGACAGTTCGTATTAGAACTAGGTCAGTACGAGAACAATTCATTTCAGAACCAATTCAGAACCATGATGGTTCGTTTTAGAACCAATTCAGTATTAGGCCGGTTTGTTTTGGAACTAGGTCATTACGAGGACGGCTCATTTCCTAACAAGGTCAGTATGAGGTTGGTTCGCTTCAGAACTAGGCCAGCACGAAGACAATTCAATTCAGAATCAAATCAGTACGAGAACTGTTTGTTTCAGAACCCATTCAGTACGAGGATCATTCAAATTGGAACTATGTCAGTACGAAAACGATACATTTCAGAACCAATTCAGAACCAAGAAGGTTTGTCTCAGAACCAATTTAGTACTAAGACGGTTCGTTTTAGAACTAGATCAGTACGAGTATGGTCTAAATTAGAACCAACTCGATATGAGGACGGTTTGTTTCAGAGCCAATTCAAAATGAGGAAGTTTCGTTTCAGAACTAGATCAGTACGATGACGACTCGTTTCGTAGCCAGGTCAGTACGACGTCAGTTCGTTTCAAAAGTAGGTCAGTACAAATATGATTCATTTCAGAACCAATTCAGAGCCATGATGGATTGTTTTAGAACCAATTCAGCACTAGGACGGTTCATTTTAGAACTAGGTCAGTACGAGAACAATTCAGTTCAGAACCAATTCATTACGAGAACAGTTCGTATTAGAACTAGGTCAGTTCGAGAACAATTCATTTCAGAACCAATTCAGAACCATGATGGTTCGTTTTAGAACCAATTCAGTACTAGTACGGTTAGTTTTGGAAATAGGTCATTACGAGGACGGCTCATTTCCGCACAAGGTCGGTATGAGGTTGGTTCGCTTCAGAACTAGGCCAGTACGAGGACAATTCAGTTCGGAATCAACTCAGTACGAGAACTATTTGTTTCAGAACCCATTCAGTACGAGGATCATTCAAATTGGAATTATGTCAGTACGAAAACGATACATTTCAGAACCAATTCAGAACCAAGAAGGTTTGTCTCAATACCAATTTATACTAGGACGGTTCGTTTTAGAACTATGTCAATACGAGTATGGTCTAAATTAGAACCAACTCGATATGAGGACGGTTCGTTTCAGAGTCAATTCACTTTGAGGAAGTTTCGTTTCAGAAGTAGGTCAGTACGAGGACGACTCGTTTCGTAGCCAGGTCAGTACGAGGTCAGTTCGTTTCAAAACTAGGTCAGTACAAATATGATTCCTTTCAGAACCAATTCAGAGCCATGATGGTTCGTTTCAGAACCAAATCAAAACTAGGACGGTTCGTTTTAGAATTAGCTCAGTACGGGGATGGTCTGAATCAGAACCAAATCAGTATGAGGAGGGTACGTTTCAGAACCAATTCATTACGAGGACCGTTCGTTTTAGAACTAGGTCACTACGAAGACGTCTCGTTTGGTAGCCATGTCAGTACGAGGTCGGTTTGTTTCAAAACTAGGTCAGTAAGAAGACAATTCATTTCAGAACCATCTCAGTAAAAGAACGGTTTGTTTCAGAACCCATTCAGTACGAGGAACGTTCGTTTCAGAACTATGTCAGTACGAGGACGGTTGATTTCAGAACCAATTCTGAACCAAGAGGGTTCGTTTCAGAACCATTTTAGTACTAGGATGGTTCGTTTTAGAACTAGGCCAGTACGAGTGTGGTCTAGTTCAGAACCAACTCAGTATTAGGTCGGTTCGTTTTCGAACCAATTCAGTATATGAATGACTTGTTTCAGAAACAGTTCAGAAGCGTGACGGTTTGTTTCAGAACAAATTCAGTACAAGGACGGTTCGTTTTAGAACTAGGTCAGTACGAGGACGGTCAGTTTTACAACCAAAATCAGTACATGGAAGGCTCGTTTCGTAGCCAGGTCAGTACCAGGTCGGTTCGTTTTAGAACTAGGTCAGTACGAGAACAAATCGGTTCAGAACCAATTCAAAACCATGATGGTTCGTTTCAGAACCAAGTCAAAACTAGGACAGTTCGTTTTAGAACTAGCTCATTACGAGGTTGGTCTGATTCAAAACCAAATCAATATGAGGAGGGTACGTTTCAGAACCAATTCATTACGAGGACCGTTTGTTTCAGAACTAGGTTACAACGAAGACGTCTCGTTTGGTAGCCAGGTCAGTACGAGGTTGGTTTGTTTTTGAACTAGGTCAGTACGAGGACGATACATTTCAGAACCAACGCAGTTCGAGAACGGTTTGTTTCAGAACCTTTTCAGTACGAGGAACGTTCGTTTCAGAACTATGTCATAACGAGGACAGTTCATTTCAGAATCAATTCAGTACGAGAACGGTTTTTTTCAGAACCCAGTCAGTACGAGGAATGTTCGTTTCAGAACTATTTCAATATGAGGAGGGTTCACTTCAGAACCAATTCAGAACCATAAATATTCGTTTCAGAACCAATTTAGTGTTAGGACGGTTCGTTTTACAATTAGGTCAGTACGAGTGTGGTCTTGTTCAGAACCAACTCAGTATGAGGTTGGTTCGTTTCAGAACCAATTCAGTACGAAGACGGTTCGTTTTAGAACTAGGCCAGTACAAGAACAATTCATTTCAGAACCAATTCAGAACCATGATGGTTCGTTTCAGAACCAGTTCAAAACTAAGACGGGTCGTTTTAGAAGTAGGTCAAAACGAGGATGGTCTGATTCAGAACCAAATCAATATGAAGACGGCACGTTTCAGAACCATTTCATTACGAGGACCGTTTGTTTCAGAACTAGGTCACTACGAGGACAGCTCGTTTGGTAGCCAGGTCAGTACGAGGTTGTTTTGTTTCAGAACTATGTCAGTACGAGGACGATTCATTTCAGAACTAACCCAGTTCGAGAACGGTTTGTTTCAGAACCCATTCAGTACGGGAAACGTTCGTTTCAGAACGATGTCAGTACGAGGACGGTTCAATTCAGAACCAATTCAGAACCATAAGGGTTCGTTTCAGAACACATTCAGTACGAAGAACGTTCGTTCGGAACTTTTTCAGAACGAGGAAGGTTCATTTCAGAGCAAATTCAAAACCATGAGAGTTCGTTTCAAAACCAATTTAGTACTAGGACGGGTCGTTTTAGAACTAGATCAGTTCAGGGATGGTCTGGTTCAGAACCAAATCAGTACGAGGAAAGCCCTTTTCGTAGCCAGGTCAGTACGAGGTCGGTTTCTTTCAGAACTAGTTCAGTACGACGACGATTCATTTCAGAACCAACTCGGTACGAGAAGGGTTCGTTTCAGAAAACGTTCAGTACGAGAAAAATTTGTTTCAGAACGAAAACAGTACGAGGACGGTTGGTTTCAGTAAGAGGATGGTTCCTCTCAGAATAAGATCAGTACGATGACGGTTCAATTCAGAACCAATTCAGAACGATAAAGGTACGTTTCAGAATCAATTCAATACTATGACGGTTTGTTTTAGAACTAGGTCAGTACGAGGATGGTCTAGTTCAGAACCAACTCAGTATGAGGTTGGTTCGTTTCAGAATCAATTCAATACGAGGGCGGTCTGTTTCAGAACCATTTCAGAACCATGACGGTCCGTTTCGGAACCAATTCAGTACGCGGACGGTTCGTTTCAAAACTAGGTCAGTACGAGAACGATTCATTTCAAAACCAATTCAGAACCATGACGTTTCGTTTGAGAACCAATTTAGTACTAGGATGGTTCGTTTTAGAATTAGATCAGTACGAGTATGGTCTATTTCAGAACCAACTCAGTATGAGGTCGGCTCGTTTTAGAAGCAGTTCAGTATATAGACGGCTTGTTTCAGAACCATTTCAGAGGCATGACGGTTCGTTTCAAAACCAGTTCAGTACGACGAAAGTTTGTTTCAGAAGTAGGTCAATACGAGAACAATTCTTTTCAATACCAATTCAGAACCATGATGGTTTTTTTTAGAACCATTTCAGTACTAGGACGGTTCGTTTCAGAACCAGGTCAGTACGAGGTTGAACTGGTTCAGAACCAAATCAGTATGAGGACGGTTCGTTTCAAAACACAATCGTTACGTGGACAGTTCGTTTCAGAACTAGGTCAGAACGAGGACGGCTCGCTTCGTAGCCAGGTCAGTACGAGGTCGGTTTGTTTCAAAACTAGGTTATAACGAAGACAATTCATTTGACAACCAATTCAGAACCATGATGGTTTGTTTTAGAACCAATTCTCTACTAGGACGGTTCGTTTTAGAACTAATTCAGTAGGAGAACAATTCATTTCAGAACCAATTCAGAATCATGATGGTTCGTTTTAGAACCAACTTATTACTAGGGCGGTTCGTTTTAGAATTAGGTCAGTACTAGTGTGGTCTATTTCAGAACCAACTCAGTATGTGGTCGGTTCGTTTTAGAACCGATTCAGTTTATGAACAGTTTGTTTCAGAACCAATTCATTACGAAAACGGTTCGTTTCAGAACTGGGTCAGAACAGGGGCAGTTCGTTTCAGAACCGATTCAATACCATGATGGTTCGTTTCAGAACCAATTTAGTACGATGACGGTTCGTTTTAGAACCACTTCATTATTAAAGAGATAGTTTACAGGGCGGCGGTATTTTTCACCCAGATTACAATTTTGCGTATCCGGAGCATTTTCAGACATCGTGGTCTTCAATATGCCTGAGGCTTCACAATAACTCCAGCTCTCATATATTTTTTCATTATGTCAAATTTCATGTCAGGTTGTTTTATGGTAAGAGATTTAAACGAAAATGAAAGCAAATTTTTGCCAGGTAATTCATGAAGTGGCTCTTGGCTTTATAATTTGTAATAAGGTCTTTTGAAATTATTGTCGGAATTCCATTTAGGCAGCAAATACATGCAAGTGTTCACTTTAATTTTTTGGAGAAAAGTTTATTCTATTTCTATTGAAGGGGCACAAAACAAAACGCATTTTTGAAAAAATACTTCTACTGTTTTTTATATTTTTTGTGCTTGATTATAGTCATATAAGTGGCCGAGTAACCAAACTAACTTTTGATAATAGATCGTTTAATGTGTTTTTCTGTTGTTTTCTGAAAAGTTACTGTACATACTACTTACAACAAATTTTACTCTCATGAAGAACTGGCAGATTATTACCAGCTATTTTCTAAAGCAACCGCTCTTTTGATTAGGTGAACTCTTTTTTTTCAGTAAACTTAACTCATTTCGAATGTAATATGAAATTTCAGTAAATAATATGGAAGTTATTTTTTTAATATGTAGATTACCAAATAACAGTTAGCTAATTATGGTTTGCACTGTTCTTCATAAATGCAAGTTATGCAATTTTCGCTGAATTTTTTGTTACTGCGTTCTTTGTACTAAGGGTTTCATTCTTTTAAAGATATTTTGTTTCCAATGTTAACATGTCTTTGTATTTTATTCAGCTCTCTATTATCCAGAAACTCAAACTATCACTTTTGTCGTTAATTCTTCTGTTAATTATTCTTACGTTTTACACCCTACTGCAATCTCCTGAGGATCTTACTTCAAACTTGCAACTATCTCTGTCGAAAAGATTGACTACTGAAACAACAAATTTGAGCAAAATTCAGGCTGCAAACAATTCAATGTTTGTCGAAGAAATGAAGCAGAATGATCGCAAAAATGAGGCCTATGTAAGTCAGAGGTATACTTTCAATCGATGCGAATGGATCGTTACAGAGCGTCTCCAGGTTGAATTGGCAGCAATAAGAAACAAATAAACTGGGTTTTTTTCCGTTTGTGCCACTCGGCTTAGTGGGTGCATAGTATTTGAACCCCCAAACGCACGTGCTATATTGTAACATTATGTAATGGCACGTGCTCTGTAACGGTAGTGCATAACGCATTGGGGGGGGGGGGGGTCTAAGCAGAAAAGATCCAATAAAGCTTAATGATTTTAATGTTTTGGATTATTAAACCAAATCCATTTTGTAATTTTAACATTTTAACACATAGAAAAGAGCATTCGAAATTGGATTTCCTCCACATCCGTCTTCAGCCATCTTTTCAAGCAAATATTATATAGCAAAACTGAAAATAATCCCCTTCTTATTTCATGCAAGCCAAAATCAGGTTGCAGATCAATTTGGGATTCAGGCAAATAGGAAATCTTATTTTGGATCTATCAGTTGGGAACAATCAGCTTTAGCTTAAGTTTTAGTTGTTTTCTGGGGTCTTTCCCATTATAGCCCCCCTCAGCTTAGTGGTCAGATAATCTATAGCCCCCAATCATGGTAAATATACCATCTATTTTCATGGGGGCTATAATGGGAAAGACCCGTTTTTTGAGCGAACGATCATGAGAGTTGTATCACGGAATCAATTGGAGTTCGAAGCAGAAACTTTCATTTTATATCGTAAACATTCTGCTCGAAACAACACGAATTCAGTACTGCAGACACTCGCCATGATCGTAGTTTTAATATACACTCATATCATTTATTTCAACTTCTAGTGAGTCCAGTTTCGTTTCACTTAGTTTTGATGACGCGCAATGAGTCTGTCTAAAATTTTTTTTGCAATTTTTTTTTGAAATTTGCATTAGATACTAGTCAGTACCGAATAACAATGAACACGGTGAATGAACTAAATAAACTAAGGGTTTCTCTGAATAAAATTTTTCATGAAAATTTTCTGCTATTTTTACCAAAATAGACTAGAATCTTAAAAATGCGTTCACCAAAATTATCAGAAGAAACAACAGCTGCAAAAATAAGTTTGGAAGCCTGCTAGGTTTTTATTGAATTCCGGTAAATGCAATTTGTCTATAGAATTTTTTGAGCACAATTTTGCTTTAATTTACAACTGTTTTAATTTACAAACGTACCTTTTTTTGTTCAATTGCTCAAAGCTTCCTAGCTGCTCTATTCTAAATTTTGTCCACTACTTTTGAAGTAATTAGTTTTTAATTCCATTTGATACAAAGAGATTTTTGCTAGCTGTTAATGCCAAAAGGTCTTTGAAAGTTGTTCTTTAGCCGGAGCAAAAATTTCAAAAAACTCTTTTACTTTGGTCCGTTGAACTCTTTTTGCTACTTATCGGGTCTTAAACCTGTCAATTTTCTCTCCGGAAGTTGACGTTTTGACGCAACGTCCAGAAATGACGTTTCGATTTCTTTGTTGTAACTATGTATGCTTGGGCATGCCGCGTTCAGAGCTCGACTGGCAGGAAAATCATTTTTGGCCAAATTATTAGATGCAATTTGTTTTTTGTTGAATTTAAGTATAAAGATTGCAGGGTTGTGTAATAAGAACAAATGCAGAAAAATAGGTCTTTTTTCTTTTGAAACGTTTTCTTCCTGTAGAAAACTGATCGAAGGCATCACATATAAAAGCTTGTCAAAAATTTACACAAAATTGCCCATTAGAAGTTTAAAATCTTACCTCCACTTCTTCTGATCATCCTTGCAAATGGTAGATATTTACATACTGAAATATTTGATATCCGGATAACGATAATAATTTCAATTTTTTGCGTTCCATTGAACACCATTTATATAATGAAAGACCAGCATATTGAAAAGACTCTCTTATTCATTTATTGTTCTTGAGGCATCAACAACACATGGGTCTTCTTATATTTCAGTCCCAAAAATTAGAAACAATGTTTGTTGAATCATTTATCATTAACTACATTGCCTTTTGCAAATTAGACCTTTCTTCTTTCAATGTTTCATTGCTGCTTGTGAGAAACGAATTTGATTTTCAGAACAATACTTGTTTTTAAGCGGAAGATGCACAAAAATGTTTTTATACTATCTTAAAAGAATTGTATTCCAATTAAAAATAAAAACATGTTGCTCGTATTCTTTCAGAAAGTGACCTGGTCATGCATAGATCATGCATAGATCAAACTTAATTAATTTAGTAGGCATAAAAGGTTTTGATAAGACATAAAATTTGTTTTTTTGCTTTGCTTTTTACTTACTGTTAAAACCCTTTCCTGAAGATTGCAATATACGGGAGAAGAAAGCCTGGCTTACTATATCTTGTGATGAATCAGATGTACAAAATATCAAGGAAATGGGAGGATGAATTAACGTTTGGCAAACTCCGTAAAAAAGCAAAAATATTTTTTCTCTGCATATTGGTGTGATTGCTGTTAGTTATGGTAACGTAACTTCTCTATGAAGAGGAATATGTTGAACTTCATTTTTAAGTTTGTCTACTTAACAGTGTTAAATCAAAATTTCAGAACTTTCCAGAATTTTTGGCGATAGACATTAGTTTTTGTGGTAAAATTTTGATACATTCAATTCATTCGAATCAATTCAAGAAAACCATTCATCTTTGAAACTTTCTCTCTATAAAGTTATCAGAAGCAAAAACCCTCTCTAAGATTCAAAAATTTGATGCTGCTTTAGGAATAAAGTAACTGTTTGAGAAGATAATACATAAATTTTATGACAAGCTACCAACATAAAACTGCAGAACCGAGATATAGATGCAATAACGTCTGATCTGAATTTTAAGATTTACTTGATACGTTTGCAGGCATTGCAGTGGGAAAAACTCTACCTATTCTTTGTCTGTAGTTTGTTTTGTATTGTTTTTTGTCTAGTAAAGATGGGAAGAACACTTGATGTTCATTTTCTCCAACTACTGATTCTGTAATTTGTTTAGTATTGTTTTTATCTTGATCTAGCTGAAAAGGGGAGAGCAATTGATATTTTTTGAAATAATTTCTATTATTCTTGCCTGATGCGAATGAACAGAAGACTAGTCATTCTGTTGATTATCAAAAAATGTGCTCTGTAATTGAATATTGTCATTCGAAACTAAGTTTTGTAATTTAATGTTAATATAACTGTGAAACTTCTGACGTTTTTTTAGTTGTACGACTACATCACCGTTTGGAGTGGAAGCAGATTCCTTTTATGGATCGATAAAGATTCCTACACAAACTGCGCAAAGGTGCCTTCAAAGGCTATAAATCACTCCAAAGTCCTTATTTTAATCATATCACATGCTGATAATTATGAAAGAAGGCAAATAATACGAAAATCATGGGCATCGAAGCACAATTTGGAAAACTTTTCACAAGGTACCCATTTCGTTGTGCTTTTTATTATCGGCAAAGACAGAAAAACTATTAAATCAGATTTGAGAAACGAAAGAAAAAAGTTCGGAGATGTTATTCAAGCTGACGTCACAGAAACCTATCGGAATTTAACCCTAAAAGTCCAAATGGCCTTTGACTTTGCAGTTCACGAATGTCGAAATTTTGATTATTTTATAAAAACGGACGACGACGTTTATTTAAACATGGATAAAGTCGCCTATCTCTTTTCTACACTAAAGAAAGCTGAAAAAATTATGGGTGGTAGTAGCCGCCATCATGTAAAGCCAGACAGACGGAAAGATAGTAAATTTTACCTCAATGAAGCAGATTATCCGGAAATATTTGAGCCAGATTTTTGTGTGGGAGCATTCTACTTTATGAGTTTGGATGTAGCTGAAATAATTCACAAGTTAGTATATTGGTTCGGGTAAAAATTTTTGAAGCATTTTACCCTTGAACATAGTGGTAATCAGCAATGCAGGCTAGATTAGTCATTACAATTGTTCGGGCTCGATAAGTTATAAGTGGTGTAATGCAAATTATAAATGGTCTGGTTATAATAATAGCCAAACACCCACCCACTCACCCAGGCACCCAGGCAACGGCACGCCTCTACCCACCCACACACACACACACACACACACACACACACACACACACACACACACACACACACACACACACACACACATACACACACACACACAAAACACCCAAAAACACACACACACATACACACACACACACACACACACACACAAAACACGCACACCTGTAGTCATAGTTGACAGAAATTTCTTGCGCGAATTTAAATCAGTTCAAATTTGATGCTCGACTCGACATCTCTTCAAATCATTTTAATGTTTTTATACCGGGTTTGTGATCATATTTTTCAGCTGCAGCAACTTTTTTTCGCCGGTAGTATAGAATTTGAGTTTTTTAAGGACCTCTTACCCCAGTGATTCTGGAATTTTCATTGTGTATGATCTGATAAGTTGCTGATCATAAATCTTTATCGTTTAAGATCTTACCTGGTATTACACGATAAAAATTTTGCCCTACGTGAATTTTAATCTTGTAAGATCTGATAATATACATATCAGATCTTATAAGATAATAACTCATTTTTGCTGAAATGTTATCTTATAAGATCTTATAAGGCAGAATTTTTATCTTGTAAGATCTGACAAAAGTAAACTTTTTTCGTGTAAGATGTTATCAGACCTGATAAATATTTTTTTATCGTGTAAGACCTGACTAATTGTCATACAGAGTTTTAGTCAGGCGACGCTTATTCTTATATTCTTAATCTTATAAGTATATTCTTATAAATACTTAGAAGACAATTTTGTAAGAGTTTTGTAGGATCTTACACGATAAAAACTCTCAAATGTCTGGGGTATGCTTGGGGGAAGGGGGTGGTAATCAAAGCCAACCTTATCCCACACACTTTTAATAAACAATAGTTTTTAATCATTTATGTTTCTGGCGCAATTTTTGCTTGCTTTATTTGAATCTTTGGGTGCGTTAAAGTATGCTTCAAGCACACCATGTCCTTGAAAAAATACCCAAAAAGACTAAAGAAAGGTCCATGCTCAACTCAACTTTGTTCATAACCAGACTGGCTTCACCAATGAAAGGACCATGCCAGACCCCAATTATCCATGATAAGACATTAGCTGGACCAAAAAAAGACTTCAACTGGACTTAAAAGAACGACAAGGCACTGTATTTTTAGTCAATCTTGACCTCTTCATCTCCTTTTCAATCTTTTTCTTAAATCAAGGTCCAGACATGTGATTATTTTTCGTGTTATCCTCTTTTTAAGCAATTTTCACCACCCTCACTGTCCATTGATTGCTTTTCGAGTACAACCGAGAATCGGTGCGCTTAAACGTTACTGATAACAATTGATTTATGAAGACTCAGATTTCAAACAGTTTAGATTTAATCAACATCTATCTTAAATTTTTAAATGTTAAAAAACAGCAAAAAAATAACAGTTCTGAACAACATATTGCTTATCACTTTCACCAACGCAGCACCAGGGTAAAATTTTTTCATCACTTTACACAGTCCCTTGGAATGTAAACACATTAGCTAGCGCGTCTGATCATCGTTAATTTCGGTCTGTAAAGTCTGATCAGAGAAAATTTTGAGTCTGGACCTCAACCTGGGATGCTTTTGGCAAAACATTTTGCCAGAGTTGGAGAGGGTTAAATTTTTCTGATAAATTATGCATTATTTTAATGCCCCATATGATATGGTATAAGAATAATTCCTGTTATTATGGTTCACTAATTGCTCTCTTATTAAATGAGCAGATTTTTAAAGAAAGACACGGAAAAATTCAAGCATGGTTATTGCGAGCTCGTAGTACTCCCTGATAACATTTTGAGCGTTTGAATCCATCTATGATTAGATTTTTGGGTCAGAATAAAATGCGCAAATCTGCTGCTGATCACACCATCCTAGAACTATATAGCCTCTGGTCGGTTAACCAAGTCCAGATCAATTTCGACACCTTCGTGCTTCGTGTGCACAATTGCTCAAACGTAAGCGCTCGAAGTTGATCCAATCAGAGGACACATCGGTCCGTGACGTGGACTGGAGTAGTTTAAAAAATGTTTTACTGGTAAAAAATGAAATCATTAGAGTAATCAAGACAAGCATGCCTGCCTATTTGGTTAAAGAGAGTGCAACAGCAGGATTTTATCATGACACTATTTTACTAACTGCAAAAATAATTACCAGATACGTAGTTAATGTTTGAACACAAAACATATCATTGTCAGCATATAAGAAATGATACAATATGAAATTTGAACCTATGAAGTCGGAAAAAAATAAATCAAGACAAAGGCCTAAACGCCGAAAAGTGAACATTGTAATTTTACAAGCCAAATCGATGTCGAGCTTTTTTCCATAGTTAGTAATTGGATTTTCATTAGCAAGTGCGGTAAATTTCAAATTTATTAGTAATCTCAAAGCCTAAAAAGCAAAAAATAACGCTTATACGTTTTTACTTTTTACTTAGAGGAAAAAGATTGGTGATATCTATAACAACTCTTTGAAAAAAACAAAGGAAACAATGTTTAACGATTTTACAAAATAAACTTGTTCGCAAAACTAGTCAACAAGAAATTGTGAATTTTGTTATAGTATCCTCCAGCGATGGTTCACCTTTTAGCCCTTTCTTTAATGTTTTCTATCTTAAGTCTAAATTGTAAAATTTGATGATATCGTCAACTAAAAAAGAACAATTTTTTTGAGCAGAGGATATAGAGCAAAATTGGACTAGAATCTTTGTTATTTTCATTAGACGTCTTTGGCTTGAAACTTTTGTAAAAACGTGGACAATTTAAATTGGCCAGA
The DNA here is from genome assembly GCF_964194025.1 of Convolutriloba macropyga. Classification (NCBI taxonomy): domain Eukaryota; kingdom Metazoa; phylum Xenacoelomorpha; order Acoela; family Convolutidae; genus Convolutriloba; species Convolutriloba macropyga. The sequence continues at coordinate 31,499,729 of NC_134482.1, read as the reverse complement.
CAATTAATCACGTTACAGACTAGATCTACTAACAAATTGAAATCGAACCAGATTAACACCAAGCCACAAAATGTGTTTATTTTGTGGATATGGGAAAAATTCTCACCATATTCCACAAGAGCTAAAGACTGTGGAATGTAGCAAGTTTTTGTTGAATCAAGTTTATATATTTGGCCAAATCAGCACTGATCTTTCTTCAAAACCAGTTGTAATTGTCGTAAAAATCCGCTAATTGAATTTCAGGTTAAGGAAAAACAAAATTTGTGTCTAATGAATATTTTTCTTGTCTATATTGATCAACCAATAAACACGTCCTTTATACCTCGGTTCTTAAAAAATATAGTAGCAAAAACCATCAATTTTTCCCCTTCAGATTGTGATCAAACTGAGTTAAAACAAGTTGAGACTTCCCAGCTTATTTGTTCAAATAATCTTTTGTCGGAGAGCAAGATGAGATGCCTTCAATTCAACTCCAGTGCGTTCTAGCAGCAGGACATGAGCAACGGACCTAAGAAGGTTTTAGATGTATATAACGTTTCTGAGGCAAAAACAAAAAATATTTTGGATGAAAATTGAGTTTAAGCAGCTTAGGGAGGACATGAGTTAGGAACTGATCCTTTTTTATGCAGAAGGGTTTCTCAGAGGATTATAATCACCTATCACTTTTCATACAGAGGGCTTTTTTAGAATTTAAAATTAAGAAATCGCTGAGTTATTTCAGAAATTAAAAAAAATTCTATTACTCATTCTTCACCATATGAAAACCCGCTACACTTTAGATTATGATTCTATAATTTCCTAGACCTACGAGAATGGATCTATTTGAGTTGGCTCTGAACAATTTTAGAATTGTTATTGCAGTTTTTGTATAAACTTTATTAATGAATTTTTTAACTATAACTTTGCAAAAAAAACAACTTATAGTAGAGAAACCTTTTGCTTGATTCATTTGCATTTTGTTGTTCTCTTTCAAAAAAATTATTACATTATCAAAGGTATAATGTGTAAAATTTTAGTTAACAACATAGTTGGTTTACGCAATATACGACACTGTCAGCTGACTTTGTTGTTTTTAATTGTCTTTGAAGTCGTATTAGTAGATACTTAAACAAACGGTAATTAGTTGCTCATTTGTGGATTCTGGAGGACGTAGCATGTGGCAATTGAATGCCGAAAACTGTGAAATATCGTTGTTTTAAATTCCGGAATCTGAGGGTCAAATTTTGTCAACAAATTTTACAAAATGGCCGACTTGGCTATTTTGTAGAATTTGGTAACAAACAATTAAGGCAACTTCAAAGCAATTCTTTCCTAACCATATTTCACATTTTTAACAATTTTGCATCCATCCCAATTTGGTAGGGAAGCTGGTCTATAATGCACCGTTTGTTCAAATTAATTGAATGCTATTTGAATCCCAAAAAATTATCCTAGGTTTTTTATATATCGCCAACTTTTTAATGCCATAACTTTTTAATTGCAGAGCTAATTAAGTTCCGCAAACATCAGATAACAGGTAACCGTCAACAATTTCAATTTCTTTGGAATTGACAATATTTGCACCTCTTAAATTTTTGGAGCTTGTTAATGTCTTCATCATTTTACATAAAGCTTTCGATTCAAACTTGAAATATTTTTTTCGAATAGATATTCTAACAAAAGTCATCAAATTTTGCGTCACTTGTTTTATTTCCAAAATATTTTCTTTTCATAATTGTGTTTTAATTGTTTTTAACAAACATATTCATATAGAAGACCTCTATTGATTCAGAGCTCTTTTAATTCACGCTGTTAGATTTACCAAGTAAAGTTTGAAGCAAAATTACTATTTTTTCAGACAGTTCAAGAAAATTCGACCAATTCATTTAGAAGATGTTTTCATTGGAATGTGCCTCAACAAAACAGGAATCAAACCCAATGTTGAACTGGCAGTTGAAAATAGTTCGCCCAAACCACCCCAACACTCGTTCAACCAACCACATCAATACTACGCAGTCCATTTCGGCTACGCTTTTTTCCGTCTTATTCCCCAATTTCATCAGGCTATACGGACGTACGGATATCAAATGGAGTCTTTCAAAATGACCCGAAACAAAGAAAAAACTGTATCCGCCAGCGAAGTGATCAAATCTTACATAACTGCCTGATCAGAAACCGAGACTTGGAGTAACTTGATAAATTTGTTTTGCTAAAAATTGCTAAAAATTTGTTTTGATAAAACAATTTTGCGCATTTGATACAAGAAGAAACAAATTCCTTGCTAAAATTATCTTCAACATTTTGTGCTCTATGAGGTCTAGCTCAAAGTTCTCAGGTTTTTATAGATAATATGTAATTCTAACATGTGGGAAACGTTTTTTCATTCACGTTAAACTGTTAGATTGGATAGATTTAAAAACGTTGAGTTTGAATTAATTTTGAATTGCTGACACAAGCAGGCCCGCAATAGCAATTCGATTATAACTGATGGGAAAAAAAGCGATGTACTGCCTTAGAGTAATTAATCCTCATGTACACTTCATAGTTTTGTTCACTGGCAACTCAGAAATGCTCAAAACACGGAAACACAAATCTTTATTTCTTTTAGTTGACCATGTAAAAGGGGTAGTTCAAATACTGTTTTTTGAACCGTTTTCATGGTCCAAATCATTTAAAAAACATTTTTCTTACAAAGATTTCAAAACCCTTCGGTCGGTGACCAAATTTGATTTCAACTATAGTAAACACATATTTACACAAAAAATTTTTTTGCATCGTTCTGTGAACTAACTCAAGAGAAGCGTAATTATAATATCTCATGCTTATTGTTCTGAAATTGGTTTACAAATTTTCTGAGGTGAAAAAAGAAAAAAGACTAATTTTTTTAAATGACGTCATCATTCTTTGATTTTCTTATTTGCTATCTCCCAACAAACTTATCCTGGCTATATGTCAACAAAAATTGTTCAATTATTTTTCCTAGTGCACAAAAATTGGTTACCACCGTTTCTGAGTTAAAAAATTATTTTAAAGCGTTTTAATTTTGAAAACAATTATCAGCATTTACATTCGATAAATCTTTTTTGTCTTCATTTTTTTTTAATTTTTCAGATTTTGTAACCTAACCGTCTAAGGGGTAATAGAGATGCTATTTTCGTTTAAAAAATTTAGGTTTCAGTGGTTTTTTTGGGCTAAAGTCTATTAAAACACAAAAAAGTGTCGTGGACAACCTTTTCAGTGGCCCGTTCGATCTATGTTTATTTCTATGAAACTAGTTGCATTGTTTTTTGGTCAGATTTTGGGAAACAAATTTCAAAAGTACCGCTATATATTTCTGCTAAGTGTTTTGCTCACTTTTTTGGTCAGTTTCAGCGTTTGCATATTGAGACTTTGTAAAAGGGGACGACTATTGCTCATACTTATTACTTTAAATTGGTCTGTAATGTTGCGGCCACTTTTTTTTCGAATTTCGTTTTTTTTCGAGGAGTTATCAAGGATTGAAGTTTTGTGTGAACACGGGATATTTTTCATGATTGTTCACTTGCAGTGTAATTTTTCTTCCAACTAAGATAATTTTTTATTAAAATACTAATTCAAAAATACATTTCAAAAATGAAACAATTTGGAGTTCCTGATAGACGAGAAGATAAAAAAGAATAGTTCTAGCCTCATCAGGATGTTTATTATCAAAACAAATTTGAATTCTAATTCAGAGTTCTTTTGTTAGAAAACTTTCAAAATTTTTTTGTTTTCTTGGGTTGCTGAGCGACTAGTCACTTTCGTTATCTGATGACAAACCTGATTTACATTTAAATGAAGCCCAAAGAACAAAAAGACCGTTTTCAAGTAATTGCTCGTGTTTTTTGGCTTCGAATCTGAGTTTTCGAAATTTAAATGAAATTTTTATTTTCTTTTTGAGACTTTACTAAATTTTGGAGTCCTATGTCATTGTATCGTTGATTAAAGGTGATATAGGTTTTGTAGTAAGCATTAAGAGAACCTATCTATGATTTTCAGTCGACACCTAATGGCCGTTAAGCTCTAAAAATGATTTTCGAGAAATTTTTTTAACATCAACCGATCATGAACTTTTTGTCGTGAACTGTGAGTTTTTGATTTTTGCCTATGTTTGTTGCTGTTTCCATAGTCATAAGACTTATTGTGCCGTCTTGTTGATTACCAATGCGTGACAAGTATTCTTTTCCTCAAATTGGTGCATGCGCACCATTTGAGCGTAATTACTGACTTCTGTTGAAAGCTATTGAACTTAATGGCTGTTAAGACTTTTTTTGAATATTGAAGAATTTTTGAAACTTGATTAATTTTCTTGACGATTTTTGAAAATTAACCAATCTTAAATTTTTTTCGTGAACTGCAAGTCAGTCTCAGTAATGATCGAACCCCTTTTGTTTGTGATTCAAACAAAATCAATCTATTTAACGGTTTTATCTTCTAAGTATTGGTGTTATGACTTCGATGCCCGATTTTTCATATAGTTTTTTAATTATTGGATAGTTTTGTTTTGTAATTTTGTTTCTGTTTGGAATCTTAACACATTATCATAAGGTTGATAGTTGAATTAGCTTAGAGATGAAGTTAAACGGTTCATAAATAAAGCTTATAGGGAATTTTCTTTGGTTTAAATGGCTTCGACACTTTCTTCTCGCACTTTTCTACTTAATTTTAGGATTTTTCCTGTATTTCTTGTTGCTTTCATTATCTATGAACTATTGTAAGGTCTCACTGATGATTTGTTGATGACAAACATCCTTGTTGTGTCATCGAGGCATAACTTAGCGTATTTATTACCTTCCGTTGAAAGCTATTGAATTTAATAGCGTTGAGACTACGGGTTGAGACTACTGTTTTAATGTATTTGTTCATGAATGCTGATCTTTTGGAATCAAATTTTAAGAAAAAAATCCCATTGCCATTGAACAATTGCTTGACTGTAGAAAAGTTCCTACCGAACTACTCATATTTCAATGGCTTCGATACATTTCTGGCCCAATTTTTTTTTGAATTTGCTGTTTTTTTGCTTTTTTCATTCGTTAGGTAACAATAAAAAGCTGACCGGGCTCAAAAATTTGTGTATGATGATCGAATGAAAGATGCTACTCAAATTTGTCAGTTTATTGCAAATAGTCTTAAAGTTTATGATTTTATACATTCTTTTATTTTTAAGGACTTTTCAAATTTTTTTCATTTTGAGGTCCCATTCATTTTCTTGTATTTTAAAAATTAACGTGACTGTTGTTTTGTTTATTGGCCAATATGCGTTTATGTGAAAGTGATGTGAGCGGTGTGTTTTTGTTTCTTTTTCTCTTCCTTTAGCACAATCGTGTAATAACGGATCCCAATGATTTTCAAATGTAGCGCAATTGAACTTATTTATTCATTCAGTATAATGTTAGCGTAATTAGTATAATAGAAATTGAAATAAAAACACATAACATTCAGATAATAGCTAATGATTTTGATGGCTTCCGAAATTTGTGTTTTCGCAATGTTTGTAATACTCTGTTCGTAATTTTTGGAGTTTTTTTGAATCTACAGTCCTTTGTTTTGGCTTAGTCTAACCAGAGACAGGTGCTTTTGGTTTCATTATGACTTTTAACAAATTTATCACAATTTATTTTGTTAAAAGCTAATTTTTTCTAACACTTTTAAATTTATTTGGTTTAAAAAATCTTGATTGATTTTTGAGTTCGCTTATTTTCTTCTTTTTGTCGACTTGTTAACTACACATCACTCCCATGTGATGTGTTGCTAGGAAAAATAAATTTTTGTAGCTAGGATTTTGTCTGATTGTAATTTGACGTTTTTACTAGGTGCCTTTAAATTAAGATATTGAGTTTTTGACGTAGAATTTTGTTTTTGTTGCTTTTTGTTGTTTTTGTTGTTGTTGTTGTTGTTGTTGTTGTTGTTGTTTTCTCGTAGACTTTTTAGTGGCAGGTCTTGTTGTAATGAGGCATGGCATTATTTAATTTAATTATCATCTCGGTTGTGTAACGATTTTGTAAAACATCTTTTTTGATCATCTCTTGGTCAAAAATGTAAGTCAAAAGACAGTTAAGTCAAAAATGTAGATGAGCGCGGGTCGGAACATCATGTGCGAACGCACATTAACGAGCCTCCTTGTTCATTATATTGATTCAAAAATATTTTAGAGGCACAGTTTCTTCAATTTGAAAATTATAGGTTCGAATAACTTCAATCGTCTGTCAACTCAATTGTCACCATCGCTTAATTGCTCGCAAATTTCGATATCTTCAGGATGATAGTTATATTTTCCAATAAGATTTGTCATTCGACCTGCAATTTTTTCTAGGTACTCTCTTTCAGGTCTGGGGACTTCAAACTCGGCGTCATCGCCCAGGCGTCTTCTGTCAAGCATCATTGAAATTTTCAAGTCAACATGACCCACCCATTGTCTCAGAATGTTGACATAATGTGAGATTAGCTGCAAATAAACACAAAAGTTGAACACCTGGTCAATTTCGGTAAAACAGCTGCGGTCAATTTGTTCGTAAAAGGCTGAAATTTGCGCTTGTATTTGCTGAACAGCGCTTTGAAGTTTCTCTGCATTAGTTTGCTGCATTGTGTTGTAAAGGGAATGTAAATTTTGTATCAGCTGTTTGCGAAGTAGCCTCCTCATTTCTGATTGGACGACGCGGAGGTGTTGAACAACTTCAGCACGGGGATCTAACTGCTGTTTCAGGGTCAGTTTGTTTATTTGAATCCCCATATAGCTCATAGTGGTAGGAGGTTCGTCTAAAAATAATGAAGAAAATAAAAAATATAAGATTAACACATTTTGGACATTTTACAAATTTTTGATCATCTTAATGCTTTTCGAAATACTTCCGAGAGAGAAGAACAATTTCCTTTAAATCCTTATTTTAGCTCTTTAATTCTTTGATAAATGTTTTCAGCACAAAAGTAAACTTATAAAAAGTATCATGTTAAAATCTGACCTGAAATTTAAATTTTTATGATTGACTTGCATTAGTTCAGAAGTTGCTATTATACTTGCGATAAGATCTGAAGCGAGATCTTTTTAAAGATCACTCCGACAAAAACTTTAATTTGATTAATTTAACACAAACCTTTTTCTAATTTCCGGAAGCTCTTCGTCCCTAGTCTATTACCGACGCTATCTTTTTCTCATTACACAATAACCAGCGTGATAACATAAAATTGAGCAGTCTGGCGTGTTCACTTCAATTGAATTTTGACATAAATTTTTAAAAAATTATTTTTGCAAAATTTGTTTTTTGCAAAATTTTTTTGTGGCCGTTTTAAAATTTTAAGCGAAATTGTATAATTTTTACTCACCTTCTCAATCCTATGTTTCGATGACTTATGGTTGGTATTTTTTCCAACAAGTTAGAAGATCATATCATTGTAGAACTACAATGGGATCAGTATCTGAAATGGTGATCACGTTGTTCAATGCAAAGTTTGGTTCTGAACACATTCAAAAAAAATTTTGGGAAATGTCATTATGTCCTCATTTGTGCTAGTTATATATTTTCTTTAAAAACGACATTCTCTGTGTTAATGGTGATCTGCCTATTTCTTTTGTAAATTTTGATAGTTTTTGTTAATTTGATCTGGTCACGCTTTCGGGTAGAAATATGATAGGATAGTCAATACAGAAATGTTTAAGTCATTTCGAAAGCAGATATGGCAAAACTCTTCAAGAAACTTTTTGTTGCAAAAACTGACTTCAAAAAACGTTATTTTAAAAAGATTTTCCAAAACAGGCAGTGGTTTGGAAACTGTAATCCTATGTATGAAATGCATGACAGTTTATAAGACACCGTGTTTCAAGAAAGGCGAAAATGCATGTTTAAGAGGCCTCTAAAGAGCGTTTAAGAGCTATTGAAGAGCATGATTAAGAACTGTTGAGCAGCATGGCAAAGAGGGCAGACTTTGAGAGGTCAATGACCAAAAAATTGCTATCGTAAGAGGTCAATGTCCGAAAAAACGCAGACTGTAAAAGAGTCATTGACCTAAATGCAAACAGTCATTGACCTAAATGCAAAACGAGTCAATGACCGATAATCCAGCTGCCAAGAGGTTTACGCGCCGCAAAAAAAAATTGGGGATGCAAGAAAAGTCATTCACCGAAAAATGTCAATTAGAAATAGATCCAAAAAGAGGGTTTTTTGGACTTTCAATGATTTCTTTTTATTCCGTTGACAATATGTTGGTTATCAGCATATGAAGTTAAACTACTCTATCTACATGCTCTCAAACGAAGTTTGTAGCAAATATATTAGTCCTGTTGGTCTTTTTCATGCAATTTTTTCCTGACCGATTATTTTTGGCACATTTGATTTTTCTTGTCCTTAAAAACAGGATAAACATGTAGCGCCCACTGGGCGTTAGGTTTCTTTAGAATCTTTAACTTAACCGGGCGTTAAGTTTCTTTACAGTCTTTAACTTCTCCTGAACACAAATTGTTGCGATGCTTTAATCGGAACTTTGTACTCGAAATTTATGTGTAAGCGATATGATATTTTTGAACAACCTTCATTTGTTTTCGGTTTTGCTTGATCTCTGTCTCTTTCTTTTTCTGTTTTTTTTTCTTTTTCTTTTCTTTCCTTCCTTTCTCTTCCTTTTCTATCCTTTGTTCTGTCTTTCTGTTTTTCTGTTGCTTTACTCTCTTTCTCTTCTGACGTACTGTTCTGTCTTTTGTCTTTCTTCTTGGCCTGTTCTTTTCTGCCTTTTTTTTCTCTTTCGTTTTGCTTTTTCGTTTATCACTTTTCTCTGTCTTTTCTGTATTTATTTCTTTTGCTTTTCTCCATCTGTTCGCTTCTTTCATTTGAATTTTTTGCTGTATTCTTTCTTTTTCGTTTCTTCTCCCCTTTCTGTTTTTTTTTCTCAACTTTTCTCTTTCTGATCTGTATTTCTTTCCTGTTTTTCTTTTCTGTCTTTTTTCCGGTCTTGTTTTGCCTTTCTTTCATCTCATTTTAAAAAAATTTTGATCCTCTTTCATTTATTGTTTTTAGTTTGCCCCGCTCTCTCTTTTTCTCTTGCTTTTCTCTCTTTCCTTTCTGTATTTCTTTCCTGTCTTCTCTTTCGTTTGTGTTTTTCTTTTCTGTTCTTTTTTTCTGCCTTTCTTTTTGCTCGTTACTTTTTCTCTTTCGTTACTGTCTTTATTTTCTTGATTTTTTCTCTTTTTAATAGCCGCACAGCGATAGCTGTGGCTATTTTTAGCCTTCTCTCGGTTTTTTATTTCGTTGTCAGGATTTTTGTTACGACCATATGAGGTCGCAACCACTCCAAATCTGCTTTTTGTTGATTGGTTAATATAATTTCCGCTAAAATTTGTGCGTGGCGTCATTTTCCGCTCTTAGTAGAGCGAGTTTTTTTCGTTGATTCGCTGTGATTAATTGTTTGGTCACACTTGACTTTTCCCACTCTCAAAAACGACTTCCTCTTTTTGAATTCACTCTTTATTGCCTTAAGCCAAAGAGATAAGGTCAAATGGGTGTGTGTCACTCTAAATGAAGGTTATTTGAGATCAGCTTATAAAGGCAGCAAAAAATTATCAAGATTTTTAATCAAAATATAACATATCAGCCTTGAATGAAAAGACAATTTTTTGTTGGTCTGTTCTTTTAACTGTTTTTTAAGACTGCAGATCTACGAAGCTATTGCGGCTATTTTCTGGCAATCTGCCAGCTATGTTTGTTTTTCTCTGCCTTGCTTTTCTCTATGGTTTGTATTTATTTTCTCTCTTGCTTTTCCTTTTTTCTCTTGCTCCTCTCTCTTTCATATCTTTTCCGTCTTTTGTCTCTTTCTTCTCGTTTTTCTCTTTTCTGCTTTTCTTTTCTCTTTTATTTCTTTCAATTTTTCGGTTCGTCTGTTCTGCCTCTTTTCTATTTGGTTCATTTTGTTTTTTACATGTCTTTTCTTTTCTTTTTCTCTTGTTTTTTTTCTGCCGTTCTTTTTCTCAATCTTTTTACTTTCGTTCCCCTCTCATTTCTCTTTAGTTTGCCGTTCTTTGCTGTTTCCGTTCTGCTTTCTTTTCTCTCCTGCTTTGCTCTTTTTTTTCTGCTTTTATTTTCTTGTTTCCCCTTTCTGTTCTTTTCTTCTCCCTCTTTTCTCATCCTTTGTCTCTTTCTTTTTTGTTCTTCTCTTCTCTTTTTGCTCTTTAGTCTCTCTTTTTTTCTGTTTTTTTCCGCTTTTTTACTCTTTATGTTTTCTCTTACTTTTTCCTCTTTTTATTTTCTGCCTTTCGTTTTGCTCTTCTGCTTTTCTGTTTTTTTTTCTGTCTTTTTCTGCCATTCATTTTCTCATCCTTTTTCTCTTTTGTTTCTACTTAGCTTCTCCCTTTGTTTTTTGCTTGCTTTTCCGCCCCTTTTGTCTTCCTTTTCTCTTTCGTCTCTGTCTTTTGTTTCTGTCTTTCTTTTCTCTTATTTCTTTCTGTTTGTCTTTTCTGCCTCTTTTCGTTTTTTTTTGTCTTTTTCTGTTCTGTCTCTCTCCTTCTCTTCTAATCTTTTTAGTCTGCCTTGCTTTTCTTTGTCTTCTGTTTTTTTCTCTTACCTTTTTGTATTTCGTTTTTGTCTTTCCTCTATTGCTTTCCTCTTTTCTTGGTTTTTTCCTGCCTTTCTTTGTTCGCATTCGTTTTCTCTCCTTCCTGCCTCTGTCGTTTCTCTATATTTTCTCGTTCTTTTCTTTTTTTCTTTGTGTTTTTTTCTCTCGTTTTTCTCTGTCTTTTCTGTCTGTCGTTTCCCTTTTGCTTTTTTGTCTTTCTTTTTTCTCTTTTCTTTTGCTTTTCTTTTTCTTTTCTCCCTTGCCTTTCACTTTCAATTTTTCCCAATTCTGTCTCTTTCTTATACCTCTTTCTATTGTTCTTTTTTCTTTTTTTCCTCATTTTTTTTCTCTTCCGTCTTTCCTTTCTAGATTTTTTTAATCTATATCTTTCATCTCTTGTTTTTCTCTTTTTCTTTCCTGCTTTTGTCTCTTACTTCTCTCTTGCTTTTCTCTTTTCTTTTTTGCTTTTCTCTCTTTTGTTTCTTTTCTGTCTTTCGTTTTTCTTTCTTTTCTCTCTTTTGCTTCTCTTTCTTTTCTCTCTTCCTTTTCTGTCCATCTTTTTTTCTCTACTGTTTCTCTGTTTCTCTTGCTTCGCTCTGTGTTTTCTGTCTTTCTTTTGTCTCCTGCTTTTCTCTTTCCTTTTTCTCTTCCTTTTCTCTCTTTCCTGTTTCTCAATTCTGTGTGTTTTCTATCTTTCTCTTATCTCTTTCTCTTGTTCTATGCTCTTCCTTCCTTTCCTCATTTGTTTCTCTTTTCTCTTTTTCTCTTCTCTTTCCTTTCTGCCTTTTTTATTTCTATCTTTTGTCTCTTGATTTTCTCTTTTACTCCTGCTTTTCTCTCTTATTTCTCTCTTTCTTTTCTCTTTTATTTTTTACTTCTCTCTTTTTTCTCTTTCTTTTCTGTATTTCATTTCTCTTACTTTTCTCTCCCTTTTCTGTCCATCATTTTTTTTCTTTACTGTTTCTCTTTTTTTCTCTTGCTTTTTTTCCGTTTGTATTTCTTTTTTTTCTATCATTTTTCATTTATGTCTTTTCTCTTTTTCGTCTTTTTTCTCCATTTTGTTTTTTTCTTTCTTTTTTCTCTCCTTTTCTCTCTTTCTTTTCTCTTTCCTTTTTCTCTTGCTTTTATATCTTTCCTTTTTCTCAATTCTGCGTGTTTTGTATCTTTCTTTTACCTCTTTCTCTTCTTCTTTGCTCCTCCTTTCTTTTCTCATTTGTTTAATTTTTCTCTTTTTCTCTTCTCCTTTCTGCTTTTTTTACTTCTATCTTTCATCTCTTGTTTTTCTCGTTTTTTCTGCCTTTCTCTTACTTCTCTCTTGCTTTTCTCTTTTCTTTTTTACTTCTCTCTTTTTTCTCTTTCTTTTCTGTCTTTCATTTCTCTCTTTCTTTTCTTTTCTTTTTTCTGTCCATCACCTTTTATCTTTTCTGTTTCTTTTTTTTTCTCTGGCTTTTCTTTTTTTCCGTTTGTTTTTCTTTTCTCTCTTTCATTTGTCGTTTATGTTTTTTCTCTTTTTCGTCTTTTCTCTCTATTTTGTCTTTTTTCTGTCTTTTTTCTCTCCGTTTTGCTCTTCCTTTTCTCTCTTTCTTTTCAGTCTTTTTTCTCTTTTTTTCTGTCTCTCTTTTGTCTTCTGTTTCTTTTCTCTTTTTCGTTTATTTTTTTTCACATTCCTTTCAGCGTTTCCTCTTTTTTGTCTGTTTTCTCCTTCCATATCTCTTTTGACGCTCCTCAAACATGCAGCCTAACGTATTAAGTGCGTTACGCTACACCACCATGTAGAAGTTCGCTATCTGTACGAATCTTAGCGATTCTTAAATATGCAAATTATCAAAGCCCAAAAATTGAACATAAAATTGCTGGTACTTTGGGGGTAATATAATAAATCAAACACATCGGTAACGTAACGTAATACCTATGACTGTTGAACGAGTGGCATATGTTCCAACCCGACGTGGTACGAGAAAAAAATGAATTTTAAAACTTCTATTCTTTTAAATTATCTTGTTTTGCTTTTGCGGGCCTGCTAGTATCACTTTAAACGTCAATAAACTTTCATTTTTACCTCATTGTTAACATCATTATTTATCAGGTTACGGAAGTTCTACCCTAAAAGCATACTTATACGTGAAATCCTTCCTTTTTAAAAACAAACCAGAAAACTGATTGTTCTCTGTTTTATTTTTAATTGTAGGTTTTCAATACATTCAATAAAATTGACCCCGTAAGACAAATAGATCTGATTAAAAAGTAAGCGCCTGAAGTCAGCAATGTCAAAGCAAGACCACATTGATTTCGAAAATGGGCTGAGTGAGCTGAATGAGCTGAGCAGAGCAAAATGTTGAAAACTGATCTTTCCGTTTTGCATGAACTAGCAAGTCGAGATTTAAATCATGGTTCAACTTGAAACCTAAACGGTGAGAGTTGCATTCTTCAAATGCAAAGCAACACAAAATTCTGGCTAAATTACAGCATTTTTCACTATGAAAGTTCTGTGCACGTTTCTTGGTGTCAAATGTTCCCTCTTTCTGATAGAAAATCGTCTATGAACTCAAATCTGTTCAACAAAAAATTTCGTTGGAATCAAAATTGGAATTTCGGTTTAGGGAAATTTTCAAATTATTCACCCCAAAAAAATTCTAGAGCTGCTGCATCGTCCCACAATGAATTAACTAATAAAACCACAAAACTTTTTTTCAATGGTTGCTTAGTTCCACTCGTAAGCTTTTTTTTACCAGACTTACCAAATTTTTATTCATAACTCCATCTATTATATGTTCTTTATATGTGTTATCAGTAAGCAGCAGAAATTGAGCTCACTTGTTAAAGATTTCTTCTGATTCACAAACTGTCCTAAAATCAAACTTCAAAACAGTTTTCGAAAAATTTTACATGTGAAAATTTGAAATAGTTTCAAACCGTAATATTTTTAGGATCGGGAGTAACAATTGCTTGAAGGATGCCACTTAGCTAGTATAACTGGTAGATTTTCAATTACCGCAACTTCGAATTGCTGTAAATGAAATAGAATCAAAACAAAAACAAGGTAACTAGAGTTTTTAAAAATTTTGGAACCAAATGATTTTCAGTATTGCAGGTTTCTATTAAACAAGAACCAGATAATACTGAATTGGTTTTCGATTATGAACTTTGACAGAAAAACAGAACAGAAAAGCAATCGTGATACAATTTTCAATTATTGCACTGTTCAAGCTATTTTCAACATGATCTTAATGATTACTGAGTTACAGCCAATTATAAATGAAAAAATTTATCATTTACCATATTATTCTAGATGAAAAAATTCTAGGCTATTATAAAAAATAGTAAGTTAACATAGGATTTTATATCTTCAAAAATATCTTTCCAAGTTTCTTTGATAGATGTGACAGCGAAAAACCAGCGCAATTATCCTACAATTGTTCTAAGTATCCATCCTGGTGCGCATTATAGATGTACAATTTGAGTATAATACCTCAAGTTGTACACATGAAACATGTATGTTGACACGTGCAATTTTTTTTCTGTTATTTTAGTTGATAAGTGTTACTGAAACAAAAAATCAGAGATAAATTAAAAGTTAACTAAATTTTAACGTTTCTTTCCAAGATGATGAGACGGTTGGTCGATAGGTTTCATATTTTGCAAAAGTTTTCCGTTGACTTTGGCATTTTCAAAGAACTGATGTAACATGCAGATTAAGGTCTGCAAACTACATCAAAATTACGGAGTTGGAATTCTTATTGTAGCAGTAGAAATACTGGATGTACAGCTCCATCCAATCAGAGACTGAGAAGACACTATTCTCTTTTATATAGAGAGAACTCCACTAGCTATAGCCAGTCTAATAGAGTAGTTGCACGATGTGCGTATCTCCGGTGTTAACTCTTTTATACATCGTTATAATTGAAGTATTTCTCCAGTGTTTTACAGAGTTGGTTAGTCTGAGAGATATAGGTAAGTCTACTTCGCGCGTAAAAATAGGTAGCCCTAGCTCTTTATGCCTTAAGGCTGTAAAAGGAGCCCACAACGGGTCTGCCTTATTATTTTCAATAAAAACAATTATAACACTCTACGTTATAACTGCAAAATAGCTAACTAAAACTGCTAAGTAACCAAACTAGTGATACTATTTAAATGCCTGTCTTTTTCGTTTTTTTCTAGATTAGAATTAAATTGACACCTTGCCAATGAAATAACTTTGTTTAACTACTCTGTCTTTTTTCTGTCGCAATTTAAAAATCTGTTAATTTCAGTAACAATTTTTGTAAAGGAGTTCTCTCAGTAGAAAAACTATTAAACGAAAAATGGGAAAATTTTATCTAACATTTTTCACCACATCAACGTAAAAAAAAACTGTTATGAAAAGGGTTGGGTCCGCGATAGGGAATAGGAGTAAGTATGATGAGCGAGCTAAAATCTGATCATAATAAATCATTGCATGGCAGGGTGTCTAAAAACGAGGTAAAAATGATCAGGTGTGTAAACCCCAGTGATTGTGGAATTTTTATCGGGTAAGATCTGATAAGATGCTGACTAAGAATTTTTATCGTGTAAGGTCTTATCAGATCTTACACGATAAAAATTCCTCTTATCAGATCTTACACGATAAAAATTCTGGTAAGAGGAATTTTTATCGTGTAAGATTTGATAAGACATCTTGTAAGATAAAGATTCCTCTTACCAAAATTTTTATCGTGTAAGATCTGATAAGACATCTTATAAGATAAACATTCCTCTTATCAGAACTTTTATCGTGTAAGATCTGATAAGACGGGAATTTTTATCGTGTAAGATCTGATATGACATGTCTTAATTATTTCAATATAACCGTATAACGTAGTCAAGGTCCTATGAAAGTAAAAAAAAATAATCGGTCAGCTAACCAATTATGAAACAAAAAAAATGCTTGTTGATTCTGTTTTGGCGGCAGTTTTTTTGTGAGTCGTAACTGTTTACTATGGCTGAACTTAGCAGTCCAAGATAGTTTTGGTCTTTGAAAAAAAATTTTCAGCCTTGTTTGATAATCACCGCTTCGGAGAAAGCCCCTGTCACTCAAATAATCTATTTTACAATATCTTATAAGTCTTAAAAGACAGTATAAGATATTCTTCTCGTTGTTGCTCTGACACTTAAGTGTTGCATGCTGTAGTTTTTCGGCTACTGCTTGAGAGCAACTCTGAATTGTCTTCAATATGAAGAATATACCATACTTCAGGAATTTATATAAGAGGAAATCTTTATCGTGTAAGATCTGATAAGACGGAATTTTTATCGTGTAAGATCTTATAAGAGGAATTTTTATCGTGTAAGATCTTATAAGAGGAATTTTTATCGTGTAAGATCTTATAAGAGGAATTTTTATCGTGTAAGATCTTATAAGAAGAATTTTTATCGTGTAAGATCTTATAAGAAGAATTTTTATCGTGTAAGATCTTATAAGAGGAATTTTTATCGTATAAGATCTGATAAACGTCTTATTAGATCTTATAAGAAAATGCATCCCCTTACAGGCTATTAGCAAGATGGTTTTGTCAGAAATTTGTCAGATCTTACACGATAAAAATTCCACAATCACTGGGGAAATGAGCTAATCTCGGATCATGACTCATTATGATCGGAGGTGTCTGATCATTAACACGTACACATCGATCTGGGCTAACGTTTTAGGTTAACTTCAGTCAACACAGTTACAGAGCGTGTGCTATTACATCGTCAAGCATTATGCATATGGCACGTTCACTTGGGAAAGGGGTGCAAATGATATGCATATGTACTCACTTAAGGAAGGAGGGTACAAACGTAAAAAAAGAGCGAAATCAAGAATAAAACCCCAGAAAACTTTGTTCTATTTTTGGTTCTTCTTCCTACCTGCCGGAATATAGTCTGTTTCTTGTCCTTGATGTCGGTAGTTGTCATTTCGTGTTGTTGTGCCTAAGTAAAAATCAAATGGCTATCAATAGTTTACTGATTCGATTGACTGTTTTGGGCACACAGGCTTGGGCACTCCACAAGGAAACGCATAATTGTGGTGCCAAATAAGAAGTGCTTTAAGAAAGTATGAATGACTGCATGGGTACCTTGTAAGGACGTTCAAGTTCCTGAGAAGTATTATTGGGTTGTAAAATATCTCAAAAGCAGGCTTAACTTACTGGCGAGTTAAAGATTATTTTGTTAAAATTTAAGAACTTTCCAGCTGAAACTTCTTTACGAGTTAGCGCCCCTACCAAAGGAAAAATCAATTGGTCCATTTTCTGTTTTAGAACACGCTGTGGAATCTAACTCCTCTTTTTGGTCGTTCATTTCCATAAATTAGTTTTTTTCGCATTTTATGATATAAAAGGTTTGTAGAGTTGTGGAACCGAAATTGATGCCAAAGCTTGTACTTCAAAACTTCACAAATTAGGTCACCTGATAAAATTTCAATCTAGCTTTGAGCCTGTTTTTTTAAAAGTTTTTTGCGATTCAAAGAATTTGAAATGTATTGGTAGCGTTGTCTTTTCTTACGATTCGAAGAGGAGTATTGATGGATCAACTTTTTTATTAATAATTTGTTGGAGTATATTTAAAACAAGATGTAAAAGTCAATACGCATGTGAAAACTAAGTCAAAAGCCTGACGAAGGAATTGAAGAATAGAGAGAAGATATATATATATATATATATATATATATATATATATATATAGAGAGAGAGAGAGAGAGAGTTTTCCTGTTCATATCGTTTTGGATAGAGAGAGAGAGAGCGAGATAATTGTGTGCAAAATTCTAAGCGAGCAAAATTTTCTGACGAGGTGCCGCTTTTTTGAAGATTTTTTTTATTTTTGACGCCAACTTTTTCAATAAATCAGTCTCTCAATTATCCGAACTAAAAATACAGTGTTTGGAAGCATTTTTGACCATTTCAAGCAAATATGACACTTTAAGATTCAATTTTTAGCTATTATTTTACCATTTGCTTTGTTTATAGGAGTTTTTGGATAATTTTCTTTTTCTCTTCAGTTTTTTATAGCATTTGGGGATTTTTCTGGTTGAATTATTGTGTTTTAGCAGTTTTAGAGGTCTTTGATCTTGATTGATAATTATTTATAATTGTTCTGGATGAAGAAAAATGGGTGACTATGCCCGTTTTTAAGGTTTTTGCCTAGTTCTTGACTAAAGAAGTACAGCAACGCTTCTCGTTGCTGTACTTCTTTAGTCAAAAGCTCTTCTATAGTTTTTGCTACTTCGAGGTGACATTTGTCTAGACAGGGAAATTTTTAGTTAATTATGTTAGACAAATTTTCATTTTTTTCGAGTTTTGTTGTTCTTTGTATTTTAAATTGTTGTCCGTTATTTTTCTGCCACTTATTCGATGAGTGACTGATACACCAAACATTTTAAAACTTTTTATCTTCGAATAATGGTTGGAAATTTGAAGCTAAACTGGGCACTTTTCACTCAAATAAATTAAACAAAATTTGGAATTATTCAGGTTTCATTTTATGCATTTTGTTTGTTCTTTAAAAATTTTATGTCACATTTTGGATGAGTGACTGCTATACAAAATAATTTAATTAAAATTTTTCTGACACCAATGATTCAGATGTTGCTTTTTAGCATTTTGTAGAATTTTATCGGTTTTGTCCTCATCATTTCCTTTTGCCAATAATTTTTTGAGTAGCAATTGAAGTTGAATTATATATATCCACTATATCAGTTTTTCAATTAGTTTTTTCATGTTAATTTTCATGTTGTTGTTTTAAAGGCTTTGTTCAAAAACATTCCCTTCGGGGGTTAACTAAATCTTCTTCTTTTCAGGGGATTTGCCGTTTTGGGTTGGACTTCTTGGTCCTGATCAGACTTTCCAGACTCTGGAAAGGTTTCTGATCAGAACCTACAGACTCTGGAAAAAGTTCTGTTCAGACTATGCAAATCATAGCACAAAACTCTCCAGACCCTACACCACGCTATGGTCAGACTCTCGGCGGGGCTCTGATCAGACTCTCCAGACCCTCCAGACCGTAGTTAGTGCTCTGATCAGACCGTGCAGACTCTGGATGGGTCACTAATGAGACTATGCACACCATAGATAGTGCTGCCAGACTCTGTGGAGAGGTCGCGGTTTACCCCCCGTGCGCAACCCAAGTTGGTCTGATCAAGGCCGGTTTGGGTCGTGCTCTTCATACTGGGTGATCACTGATTTTGTCCGAAACAGGCCAGTTCTTACAAATTAACTATCCGTTTTCGACCACTGGGGGAATGAGGTAGAAGAGAGGTATTTGCACTTCGATTTGAACTGACCTTCATCTATGGCTCCAACTGCATCTAAATTTTGGCCACCGTTGTTTGCTGCTGCTAAAAAAATTATTTAACTTTTAGTTAAAAGAAAACTGCTATAGTTTTTTTTGCTTCTCCAAAAAATGCAGGAAAAACATTTCACTTGAGAATAGACCAAAGAAAAATTTTACATCAGCTTTTTCAGTTTGTTTTTTTTTGCATGACAGAATTTATAGCAAATTGTCAGTGAAATTGGCCCCTAGAATAAACATCTTTGAACAAAAACGTGAGAAAAATACGCAAAAACTTTCCTGATCATTAAAACAACTTGTGACATTTAAAAAATGAAAATTATTTTTGGCGTAACAAAATTTTGGTTTTCGATTTTAAAGTTGATTTTATCTCCAAATTTTTGATGTCAAGAGTGAAATGACATTTTGACCTAAAGAAGCCTACAGCTGGAAAACCTAAAATGGTTACTAGACTGCTTTTGTTCAATTTCTATACGCTCTGAGATACGTTCTAACAACTGCAATTGTTCACTAACGAAAACAAAGAGGCTCGTTAATGTGCGTTTGCACATGATGTTCCGACCCGAGCTCATCTACATTTTCGAATGAAGAGATAATCAAAAATAGAAGTTTGAGTTTAAAAATTTTTCATGCACAAACTACTAAATGAACAACATCATGCTATGCCTCATTTCAGCGCTAAAAAAATTTGCCATTAAAAAGACTGCAAGAAAAATTAAACTACAAAATCAGCAAAAACTAAAGTTTCACAGCAAAAACTCAATATCTAAATATAACAACACCTAGTAAAAACGTCAAAATGCAATCAGATAAAACCTTAGCTACGCAAACTTACTTTTACTGAACTACATGGCAGATGGGACTTTTTTTTGGGACCAGGTAAAAAGTCGACAAAAGGAAATAATGGGGCAAAAATCAAAAACCAGTCAAAATTTTTAAAAACGTTTACAACTTCAAACGTCTTAAAAACCCTTAGCCTTCAAAGAAACAATTCTCGATGAATTTACTAAAAAACCATAACAAAAAACGTTTTTTTGCTGAGACTAAGCCATAGAAACGAACTAAAATTTTGGAAAGAGTAAAAAAACACAAACAAATTGCAGAAACAAAAATTATTGAAGCCATTGAAATCATTAGCTTTTATCTGAATATTGTTTCTCTTATTTCAATTGTTAATTTTACTAATTGAACTAACATGATAGTGAACTATTGAATAAGTTCACTGGGTACTTTTTTAACATCATTGGGAACTGTTATTACGCGAATATGCTAAAAAAAACAGAAAAAGAAACACAAAACTTTTAAAAAAACGCATATCGTCCAACCAACAAAACATTAATTACGAAAAATTTTCAATAAACATGTAAAAATTTGTATTACATGGAACTGAGCTGAACATCTAATAGATGAGAATAAGGTACAAGTTGACGAAAAGAACAACAAAAACGGAAAAAGTTGAAAAAATTTTAGAAACGAATAATATCAAAAACTTTAAAACTATTCGTTATAAACTCTCTGCATCGAAAAATATCATTCATTAATTTCTGGTTTCGGAGCATTTGATACCTTTCAGCAGTTTACGACTACAAAAAAAAATTAAAAAAGCAGTCCAAAACCGCAAAGTCAAAAAAAAATTCAGAGAGAGGTGTCTGAGCGATTAAAAAGTAAATTTTTCAGTAAAATCTTTTTTTTATTCTCTTTTTAACAGCAAGGTGATGTTTTTTTGTTTTTAGAAATATAATTTCAAAAGATTAACAAAAATGAACAAGTATATCAATACCACGACTTTTTTTGAAAAAAACACATAATATCAACGCCATTAATTTCAATAGATTTCAACGGAAGTTATTAAACACGCTAACTTATGCCTCGATAGGAACGCTATGTGGTTTATCATGCATAAGTTATCAATATGACATCACATGACAATGAAAACAACACCAAATATTAGGTAAAAACCAAAATTTCAATCGAAAAAACTGAAAAGAAAGATTTGAAGCTAATTAAACCATAAACTTTTCTCTGGAAACCTTCTCTGCGATCCATTGAAGAACTTCTCTAAGCAAATGGGAAATATTTGTATTACAATAAAGTTTTAAGATTTCAAAAGGAACCAAAATAATGAGAAAACTTCTAAAACTAAAGAAAAAATGAAAACTCGTGGCATGGAAGTCATATAACCAATAGTTAGAAGTCAAAATTGCTATACAAACAAATTTTGGTTGCAGCAAAAATTAAGGAGGTCCAGTGAGGTACTGAGAATGAATAACAGTTCACAAAAATAAGTTTCATATCAGTTAATTTAAAAAAAAAACATGAAAGTTTATTTTAAAGACCTAACAGCCATTAGCTGTCTACTCAAAGTACTAGATAGGTTCACTCAATGCTCATTAGCAAGTCTATTGCATCTTTCTTCAACGAGTCTATGCAATAAGACTGCAAAAATTTAGTAAAACGGAAAATCAAACTTTTATTAAAAAATACGAAAACTCAGAGTAGAAGCCAAAAGAAAAAAGAACGATTCCTAGAAAACGGATTTTTTGTTCATTGGGCTTCTTTTGACTGTAAGTGAGGATTGTCATTAACAAAATCTCGATATGAAAAGTGAAAAGTCTATAATTGATTTTAAAATAAAAGCAAAAAATGCGAAAAGTCATCTAAAAAATAGCTTTCCAATATAATTCGAGTTTTTTTATAGTAAACTTACCCATTAGACAAAAACTATTTTTTTTGTCGCATTTCGTCTATTAGGAAAGCAAGTTTGTTTCATTTAGTAGCATAAAATGTAATTTCGAACTAATAATTTTACAGAAAAAAAATCTAAATTTGAACAAAAATTATGCCAAAAGTGAACAAAATCATGCCAAATGTCCTGTGTTCACACAATTTTTTAAAACTCGATAACTCCTCGAAACAAACGAAATTTTTTTAAAAAAATGTTAAATTTCGAACTCTACGCTGGACGAGCTTTTTAATGATACCACTCACATTTCTCTACGATGAATATATTGATCGACCAAAATTGTCTGAACAATTTGAGTATATAGTTCCACTCCCAACAAGTGGGGTCGGAACAAAAAGCTCCCAAGAAAGTGAAACAGCTGAGTTATGTTAGTTTTACAGGTTAGCAGAATACAACCATTTTGTCAAAACCATACGCCGTTCTTGAACTTGTTTTATTTGTAAAATTGCTTTAACTTAGAATAAAAGAATGAGAAAAGTTTTTTTTGCCTTTTCTTCTACGAGTATGACCAATTGAGAATATTCAAGTTTTTGTCTTTTTCGGAACCTTGCACTTGTCTTTGGCTTTTTTCTTTGGCTTCTTCGTCATATTTGAAATGGATTGTTGTTGCAAGTCATTTGAAAACAAAGACCTACCCCATGTACTTATCTCTCAAACTAAATGTTCCTGAATTATTTGGTGAAGTTGCTAAGGCTCATAGGTTTGGGCTACAGTTTCAACTCGACTTGTTTTTTTCTGTTAAAAACTGGCCACACTGACTAGACATCGACCCACTTGATAAAATACTGCCACTGCGGAGTTGTTTATCCATTGATAGGGTTGTTCCGGCGTCCTTTCCTTTCTATCGATGTTTGGATATTTGGGAATTAAATTTTTGTGAACAATTTCTGCAAAAACATAAGATTTTCGCTCCACTAAAGCATATGATTTAGACTATTACAAACAGTACGGGAAATGATTCAATGATTACACGAAAAATACTTCTAATTAAAACTTCAAAACTTCACGGAAAACATCGGGTTTTGTTATATTTTTTTTTACTATTTCTGATTTCTGATTCTTTTGAAGTGTTTTTTTATTTTCACTTTTCTAACTTAATCACATTTTTTACATATTCGGTTTTGACTCTGCTCATTCACATTCTTGAACTAAATGAACTAAGTAACGATTTTCACGTTTAGTTGAAGAAAAAATCAACAACAAAAAATTTTTTCTAACAGAAAACTGCTCAAGTGAAAAGGTAATTTTTTCAAAAAAAAAAAATTTGACACGAACTAAACGTCTGTCAAATTTTTAAACCAGACTTCAAACACTAGAGTTATTAAAGAAACAAAGAATGTTGAAAAAGTCGAGCATTGTTGACCTCAATTTAGGTTTTATTTAGATTTTGCATCTCGAGTAAGACTATTAATTGCGTTCAAAACAATTATCGGTCAATAGGCCAAGAACTTTCGTACAGCAATCGGCACGAATTGGCGTCATGGCTATAAATTCAGCAGAAGAAAGTCAGTGCCTCCTCGGCGTACGATCCAATGGTCGTATCTCAAATCGATTATTACATTTTATTGGAAACGGATGCCAGCAGAGACCAAGATCTAAAAAACAAGCTACTAGATTCGAATTACAACAGTTTCATATTGGCAACAGCCTTTGATATTTTTCTTCAAACTATATTGATATTAAATTGTGTAAATTATTTTCATAATAATTGAAATCATTTCTTTAAAAAAGATTGTTTGTCCCCAATTGAGTTTACTTGTAAATTATTGACAGGACTATCCCGTACATCTCCAGAAATAGAACTTTTGTGACCTGACTTGAAATTCGCCCTCAAAATTTGTCGAAAGTACTTGAAGTTCACCATCGAAAGTAATAAGTAAGTTGGTGAAAAACTTCAGAAAACATGCTTCCTCTACGTTGGGACTCAATTACTTCAAAAAAATCATAACAAAAATTTCAATTACTGAAATTCTCATCTCTTTTCTTTTGCTTAATTTAGACTAATTTCAATATTTTTCCCTAATCAATGAGTAAAATCTAAAAAAATCAATTTGAGTTTTTTCTATAAAATGTTAGAATGTATTCGATTGAATTAATGTTTCTTTTGTTCATCGCATTATATTTTCGTTTCCATTTTTCAGATTGTTTCACATGGGAAAAATTGAGAAATTGCTTTTGCTTAGAACAAATTCTACGCAGTTTTGATTGAATCTCAACTTTTGTTATTTTCCTTCTTCTGGCATGTATGGCCCTTTATATAGCGTAAAGAACTTCATAATGGACAGAGGAAAAATGTAATTTCTTCATTATCGTTAACTAATTAATTTTGAGAAAAAATGGAAGCGCCAATTTTTGGAAGAAAACCAGAATGCTATAGTAGAAAATGAAATAAAGAGTTCATAAAATCATTTTTGTAGAGTTTTGGCCAAAAATAGATGTTTCTTAGTTGGAATTAGTTGGTTCTGACTGGGGGAGATCAGATAGCATATCCAAAATTTGGAAAACTCAAATATTCAAATATTGGATATGTATGTCTCTGGTAGTCTATTGAATATTTTAAAAAATCTACAGATTCCCACGATTTCCAATAAACAATCAGTTTATTTAGCTAAGGAATTGGTCAACTGTCAAGTAACGTTGTTTTGTTTTTCAATCAGTGCGGTCATCGTATAACGAATTAACTTTTCAGGAAATTTTAGAAAAATAGGTTGCACCTCGAAGTCAATTCGATTTTGAACTCACCAATATTGAGAGAACTTCCGGCTGATAAAATACTCTGCGTCAAAATTCTCGTTCATGTTTAGAAAAGAGCAAAAGAAAAGCGACGCTAATTCTTTTCTGTTAAAAATAGCAAGTAATGAGATATCTATTGATAACCAGCACTCTTGTTATGATATATGAGTTTTGTCACAAAATTCGTAAAATTGATGGCAATCAAAACACTTCTCTCGTTACAATGTAATTTTTAGAAACGCTTGCTTTAGAGAAAATTACCGCCGATGGTTTGATATCAGTATATATTATGCGACGAATGGTACCTAAAGAGATACTTTGATAAATTTATGGTATGCATACGGTATATATACTTTAGACAAACTGACTTACAAAAAAATGTTCATTTTACCGGCAAAATGCAGCGTAGGAGGCGCGTTGAATTCTAAAATTAAAACCGCTCAAATAGAGCCACGATAGAGAAACTCTGATTTAATTTCTTAAATTCTTTCAATATTCAGAAAAATTTTATACAGATTTCCATTAAAAAGCAGAAATAGCAAAACTAATTCTTCAAACTTCTTCAAAACTACCAGAATTGTCATCAATTAAAAATTAATATAATTTCAAAATGCAACGGCAATTTGATCTTCAAAATGAGGAATGGCAGAACGTTGTTTCCAAGTTAATCAAAACGATGTCTAAACATACAGAAAAATTTCCGGATTTGGAAAAACTAGTTATTTCTTTGCAAACCGCTGAAAAATCACTTCATTTGACCTCACGCAACAACGAAGAGTTCAACGAAAACCAAAAGGAGGTTTACAAACATTGTGAAAACTTGATGAGAAGCGTGAAAACATTAGAAGGTTCCTTCAGAACGGGTTGTAGGAGGCAACTTTTCCTGGAATCAGATTTGGAAGACTACAGACACTGGCTAGTGTGTTAGACAGAATACTTCTTTTAGACTTAGCAGAACAATTCAGGACAAATTTGTAAGTAAATTTAAAATTAGTTAATAATTTTGATTTTTACTTCTTGTATCCAAAAAAACGTGCTTCTTGTTTCTTGTTTTTTGTTTCTTGTTCTTTGTTGTTTTGGACCCCAATTAGAGGTTTCGATCAATTTTCATGGATCAAAGCTTTCTACGTATAGTTATATGGGCGGGGTGTCATCAAGGTCAAGAAGTGTAGTGAAATTTGGACTCGACCTTTCTATTGAAGATTTTGTTTGATCTTACAAAATAAACTCATGATAATAGCTGTCAGACTCTAATAACACTAGAACGTGAGCGTTTTGAGCTGGAATAATCCAGCAGATTTATTCCGATATACAGTTTTGCAAACATTTTAAATTTAATTTTCACTCATTGAGCTTCAATTTTCGGCACTTTTTTCTTTCGTATTGTGGACTGTCATTAAGTTCCTTGTGTCTTTAGCCACTTTCATTCAAATAATGGTTATTTTTTACATTTATTTTTCAAAAGTTGGCAAATAATTAATTAGTTTTTTTTTCCAAAAAAAACCAAAGTAATGTTTAAAACTTATTTTGGAAATTTTTTCCATATAATTGTTTTCAAAATTAACAAAAATTCCTTTCTTATTACTACCATAGAACTGCAAACGATCATAATTAAACCTAGTCAAATGATGCTCAAAACAGTTGGTCAAAGATGTGCAATTGACTTCACGCAAACCCAATACTAATATTTTTTCCACCCAATTCTTACTAGCTTTGACCTTCTTAAAGAAATCTCCGTTTCATACGGAAGCTGATTATTGAAACATTATGTAGAATACTTTAGTAGAATAATGTAGAATAGTACGCTTAGTACGATGACAGCTGAACATTTATTTTTTTGTCGTTGTTGAAAAAGAGCTCGTTTAAAACGTTTAAGCAGCACTACACGAAATCTTTAACGTTCGACGAGTTGCCGCCCTTAAGTGGGTGATTTCCTGTTTAGGTTTATATGTTCCATTATAGACTCATCTAATTAAATGAAAGCAAATTATAAGGTTTTACTCAGGGCGTATAGAAAGGTTCAATTCAGTTTACAAAAGAAAAAACACGGAATCTGAGATTCAGAAAATTTCTATTAATTAAGAGCTTTTCCTCTTAATAATTTTACTTTTTAAGATTTTGGCCAATTGCTGTGATACTGTTCAGGAAATAAATCTTGGTTTTTCCAGAAAACAATTTTGATTAACAAAATCATAATCCCTTTGATCACACGAAAAACATGTGTGCTTTTTTTGTTCCTTGATTGATTATTTTATGAAAACTGATTTCAAATGTGAGTGCAGAAACGGTAATTCTAATTTTCCAAAATTGTTCAATGTCTTCTCACAATAGTCAATACTGTCTACTTTTAGCAGTAAAGCGCCAGTAGCACTCCTAGAAATTTCAAGCCATGCGAAATTGTGTAAAATTGATATAGAAGAGAGGCTATGATCACACATTTGTTAATTATACATGTGTTCTCAATTGCCCTGGTTAACCGCACTTAATTTTGCGTTTTTGTGAGCATAAGAATTTTAGCAGGAAAAAAGTTAATAGTAAATTGCACGAGTAAAGAAATTATGTTTGCATAAAAAGCTCGAACGTTTATGCGAAAGGTTAATGTGATCCGTACTGACAATATTTTGCAAACGTTTTTAATAAATTTTTAAGTGTTTTACACAGCTCTCCGTAGAGCATTTTTTGAGTCGTGTAAAACAATTTTGTCAAAAACACGGTAATGTTCAGGATGCCCAGACTGGCATTATTCTCTAAAATTTGCGACAGAAAAAACTTTAAACTGCAAAAATTTTCAAGCATTACTTCTGCATTTCTGAATTGCAGCATTTATGGTCATCATAAAAACCGATTACTAATAAATTGCACCCGAGTTTTTAGCTTCGTTTTTGAAAACAGTAAAATTTTGACTCAAAATCATCCTGTCAATCTTTGAGTGCAAAATCAGGCTCAGAAATTACAAATTCTTCTTTTAAGTTTTCCGATAAGAAATTGAGAATAGTCTTAGTTTTGGTTCAGACAAAAAATCCATTCTGATTTATTTTTAATTAACTGATTTGGCGTTTTTCATTTTTTGTTTTTCACATTGTAAACTTTTCAGTGATTAGAATCTCAAAGCATTTTATTATTCGAAATTGCGGACTGACCACAGCTGTTTCTTTATCAAGTAAGAAAAATGGGAGACCCACCAAAGAGCGACACAATTTCAACAATCATACAAAAAGGAGACGTAATGGGCTACAATTTTTTTGTAAGAAATTTCAAAAGTATGTCTTACCGTTGTTGAACTAGTGAAATAAGTGAACTTTTCAAATAGTTTAAATTCTTTGGTTATTGAAATTTTAACCGTTAACATTAACGCTTCACCACCCATTACAATTTATATTTAATAATTTGTTTATCTGGACGTTTCGTTCTTGCTTTCTGCAAAGTCGTTGTTCGCCTACTTTATTTTATCCAAAAAAATGTTATTAAATTTACTTTTTTAAATTAAAAAATCAAAATCTTAATTGTCTTAAGAGCTCTTAATTGCCTCTAAAGAACTTGAATAGATAATATAACTGGAGGAAACATTTATTCTTTTGTTAACGTCAAGAGAACCAATTACCTCCTGGATAACTTCAATTCCAACTCCTTGCTTATCAATTGCTACAGATCGGAATATTCCAAGAAAACTTGACCTCGGACTGCTTCAAATTTTTTGGATATCTGTTTAAAATAAATTAGGTTTCTTTTGCTTTACTATTCCTCCAATTGTTTCCGCAAATAAAAACAGAGAATGTTTAAATTCCTAAAACATTGTGGAGTGTGATTTCAACTTCTGTTATTTTTATTTTTTATCAGAAACTGCAAAACTGACAACGTACAAATTAAAGTTTATGATTTCAAAGACATTGAATAGTTTACAGCTTTTATCTAAAAACTGCCTGGAATATTTAGCATCCGTAAATGCCAAAAAGCACTTAAGTTTCCGAACTGTTGTGCAAGGGCTCGAAGATAACTCAAAGAAATATGTGAAATATTTTCTAAAGATCCTGTGTACTGTGAAGCCATAGTTTTAGCTAGCAGTTGTTCCTATTTTGTCAGTTTCATCAAAATCTTGTCTTTTGTGCAATATATTAATTGTTGTAACTATAAGTGATACTGCGGGTTGAAAAACAAACTAATTTTGTTGGCATCTTCAGCACGTTATTTTGCTACCTCTGTTTCTAAGCCTTGTAGTGATGAAAACATTTTTTTGGTAATCAAATCAACATGGTTGAAACTGCAACAGCAACTTTTTTGATATTTTATTTCTCAATTTCATTAGCGCTTATTGCAATTGAGCAAACACCCTCGTATTGACTACTGTAGCATGCCAAAAGAATTATTACTTTTGTCGTCCAGGTTGCAAAGTTACTTTGTTTTCTTTTAAATTTGGTCTTAGAGTCGTAGTTTGATATTTTTGTTTTGGATCGCCAAATGCAGTTTGACGTTTTTGTTTCTGTTTTGCCTGCACTTTATTTCGTTTATCAAGTTATTGCGACTGCATTCAAAGAAAGGCGTGGACATCAGATATGACATCAAAAACAATTGGACTGATTTTTGTAACATCCAATGTGGCTCTGTGCCAATATTTTTTCAGTGCTGCTAAGTCAATGTGATTTTTTCTTTAAAAACATCATATGATTTTGTCCGTATTTTTCGCAGATGTCTCAATTGAGTACTCTGATTTAATTTACCGATTGTAAAATTGAAGTGGATTGCTATAAGGAAGACCGTTGGCTAACTAAGGCCTGATTCAGATAGATGCTTGAATATCAGACGCTGTAATATCTATTTTTTAACGATATGGCTCTCTGCCATATATTTTTCATTGATGATAAGTTGATTTTTGCTTTAGGTTAAATTTTTTGCTTGAAGACGGTTGTATTGCCTTGTCTGTATCAACAAATATATCGGCTTAAACTTTTTTAGATTCAGAAGAAACAAAAAGCCAATTATTAATTTATAGTTTGTACTGCAACTCAATCCTAATTCAATTAACTGCATTCTCAATTCTATACCAGATATGATTCTACGATAATTGTTAAAGTTTTTCTCAGAACCAAAACGGATAGGCGCAAAAAAACTTGATGCTGTTAAGTTGACTTGTTGTTTTGTTTGAAAACAATCGTACGATAATATATGTATTCGTAGTGTCACGTTGGCAATTTTTTAAAGCAAAATGGCATTCCTGATACAAAAAAAAACAAAATTGGTTTCTATCTGTTTGTTCGTCGTGCAAGTGAGTCTGTTTTGTATTTAACCGAATCAGGAGGAACTTAAATTGATTAGTGTCTGATTGTTTGTTGAGTAACCACTTCCCAATTCATTAAATGCATGGATATCAGTCTTGGCCTCATTAACATCTCTAGAACTTTTCATACAATTTTCATTGCTACTAAGTTGACTTCAACTTTTGCTTGAAATTTTTTTAGTATTATTGGCATTCGCAGATTTCTCAGTTTCCTTTTTTCACCTTGTTGGGGACTTGATGCTTCAGCTGAATGCCAACTATTACTTTTTGCGGACTTCAATTAATGATCTGTTTTAAATTATTTTTGATGCTGTATAGAAATGGTTAGTTATTGCTTTGAAATCGTCGTATGGTTTCTTCTGTAACCCCAGATATGTTAAATTTGTAGTTCTTTTTTTTGCCGAATAAAGAGGGTTTGCAGTTGTTTGCAATCTTGTAATTTGCTTGGCAGCATTGATGCTGCTATCTCTTTATATATCAGACATGACTTCGATACCTATTGTAAAATTTTTGCTGCAGGAAATCTGGATCCGCACGAAAAAGCTTGCAATGCTGCCGCCAACAACTCGTTTTGTATCCTGGATCTTTCTCAAAAAATTTTTGAGTTCTATTGATACAGAAACGTTCTTAACACGCAAGAAACTAAAGTAATACAAACTAAATAAATAAAATATTGACAAAATGAACAACCAAAAAACAGAAACATACAATATCATACAAAAAAGTTTTGTTATATGAAGCCAATGCTGTAGCAAGAAAAGTCAGCATCGTGCAAATAGTAGAGCATAATTTTCTAAGCACCAGTTTAACAGATGGACTTTGAGATGCTTCAGTTTAAAAAATTTTGTTTTTCTTCCTTTCTTTTTCAACTTTGAGCCTTGGGATTGCATCGGCTCAATCACAGATGAAACTATTTAAGAACTGAGCGTAAACTAGTATAACTTTGCCCAGAGAGCCCTGTCCAAAAACATTTCTTCCAAACATACTTTTTTGAAACCTACATTTTTATATGTCAAGAGTTATCAAGATCTTAGCAAGTTGCGCAAAAGTGTTCTTGATGTTCATTGGTAATATATTTTGAAGATATTGCGTAGATTTTCTAAAATTTTTTTGCCTTTTCAAAATCTTGGTAAGGTATTGAAATTTTGCAAAAATTAACAATATCTTGAATGATATACCAAGGTGCATCAAATTTAGTTTCGCTGCCGTGAACACAACGCCATCACTGTTCCAATTTTATTTAACCCAAAGACAATTGGCGTTTGCGGTCATTCACCGGCAGAAACTTTCAACTGCTCAAACTTTCGTAATCGCATGTTCTGTGATTTTTTAGATTTTTCAATTTAGCGTGCACTTTTGATCTCACATTCCTATGATGATTAATTTGATCTCTATAAACTATATCTGAAAGTGCTCAGTTATCATTCTCAATGATTTTAGGTGGTATATATTTCGTGTACACTATGGTACCAAAAATTACGTACACCTGAAGATTTTTAAATTGCATTACAATCATCAAATTAAGAAAAACATTTTGAGTTCAAATTTGTTCTCTAATGACACGTCGTTACACCTTTATTTTCTTTAACGTCTAGCAGACGGTTTCTATGGTTTTCATGCAAGTTTTTAATGAACTCTATATCAATTTTTTTCCAAATTTTTGACACTTTCTCCTCAACATTTTTCCAAAAAATGATCTGTTTTCGAAATTAGTGCTTCCTGATTGCCCATAAAATCTCATTTGCATTCAGATCTGGACTAAATACCGGCCATTCCAGAACGTTTCACTGCTTTTCTTGCAAAAGAAATTCCGTCAATTTTTAATTTATTCGCAACATCATTATCTTATTGAAAAATAAGGTCATGAAAATGAAATTTTTCTTCGTAATTATTCAGAATCTCCAATTCCTTCGCTGGAGTCGTGAACTCTAAATTCATTAGAAGAAACAAAATTCTACCAAAAACAGAGAACCCTTTAGAGCATCTTGATACATCATTTTGAACAAAAACACTTTCTTTTCTATTCAAACTGAATTTTTTGCTGCCTTTCTTGAAAGAAGTTCATTTATTTTGAGAATTCATCTATCTGTTCCTCTGGACATTGTATTGTATCAAAAGAAAGCGTTATTAGTCACTCTAATTCACTCAAGTGAGGTTTTGGGATCTTTCAAATCATAATTAACAAAATATGACACATTTGACAAAGCTCGGACAATTTGACAATTTTGGGGGTCTACCGCTCAATTCTTTTGCCTCGAAACTGTTATTCTTCAGGTTACATTTTTTATTAATACTGTGTACTGGATCTTGATTTAAAGTTCTTGTTTTTGTATTTTCATAAAGGAAAATCCGACAAAGTTTGACAACCTGGCAATCAGTGAAAGGACAAAGCCGTTTAAGCATCTTTTATGTTTAAGCGGAGAAAATGAGAAAAAATCTACATATTAAATCTAACTCGATTCTATGTCACCACATTTAAGCTCCTAATATTCGAACGTTTCGTCGCTCCTTAAACTTGCCGCCTAGCGTAGCACGTGCCTTTTGAGACGCGCCTTGCTATTATGTAGAAACCCGTCATCCGTTCAATTGCCTAAACTTGCAACACAGCAATGCCAAAAAAATCGTTGAACAAAAAATTGCGAGTACATAGGGTAATAGACGCAAACAATAGACAGCAGTAGCGCAATCGGTAAAATCTGTGGCTGTTAAAGGAAAATTATGGGTTCGAGCCCGAGTTGCTGCGAAACAGAAATGTTAAGGTCTTTAAACCTGCTTTTCTTTTTCTTGTGATGCTTTTGCGGGCCTGCTAATTTCTCTTAAAACTCCGATTTTTTTTCACGCCTCGGTGCGAATCATGCTTATGAGGCATGAATCACGCTTTAAAAGCAGAAATTATGCACTGCATAACTTTTTGGTACTACAGTGTAGTTTGCTAGTTTTTATTTTGAGTGGGTCTTCGAAATTGGGATCTATTCTGTTTCACCCCCCCCCCCCCCCCCAGTGTTCTTGATGACCCCCAGCTACAAATTATATGTTGTTATGTAGCACGTTACAATGTAAGATAACAGCACGTGCGCCTGGGGGTCATAAAAGATTTATGCTCACTAAGCTGAGGGGGCCGAAACAGAGTAGATCCCAAAATTGTTTAGATGACACATTTCATGTTTATGTTGTACATAATGTGCAAAATTTATTCTTGCTTGAGGTTTTGACGAATTACAGTTTGCGCTGCTTAGGGAAAACTTCGAGGAGATGAGCATCTTCAGTGAAGACATTGACGACAATGATAATTTTGGGAGTCAAAAATTACACCCAGACCCAGAATTTACCTCTAATTTGTGGCGAAGGTCAAATTCAGCTTTGGAACTAGCACACGAGTTGGAAGACATGCGCCCAGTTGTCGGCTCATTTTATCGATCGTTCAAATCACCAACAAAGAAGCCGGCAACTCAAAGCCCTAATGACTTCAACAAAATTTGGATACCCCTGTATGAATACCCCATGGATCTCAAACGGAGCGCCCGGGCTTATTTCACGCCTCCAAATTTACACGGTCCTCGAAATGCCAACATTATTCCATTACTGATCTCGGGAACCAAAAAGAGCATCCTAAATTTTGTGAACCGTTTGGTGAACTTTCTACAAGGCGTGCATCCGAGCGAAAAGTTACAAATGCAGCTAGTCTGTGAACGACATTTGCAAGAGTCAACAATTACGACCTTTGAAATAAACTGGGAGCCGATTTTTCCTATCAATGCAAACTTGTTTGTGGTAGCGATTGCCACCCCAAGTTTCACAACAAAACTGTCAGAAGGCCAGAACCATAATTACTGGACGCTAGCCCTCAAGGAATACTCAAAAACTATGGCAGCCGGAGGGACCAAATTTTCGGCGATTTGCTCTGTGCTAGAATTCCCCGATGCACTTAACTACGTTCATGCCATGATGACAGCGGAAAAGATTACTAAATTTTCCCAGTTCAGAGTTCCGGCAGAACGCTGGTTCCTTTTTTCATCTCGTGAACAAGCAAACTTGCCTTTGTACAAAACAGAAAGCCAGATGGAACACTTCGTCAATTATGTGGGAGCAAAGATGCCTTCCAGAAAGATTGCCCATCTGGAAAATGGATATCTCGACACAATAGACGATCTATTTCAAGTTGCTCCCGTGCTAAAGTCATTGCCTTTGACTTCTGAGCCTAAATCATGCATCATTTTGGGTCCCGATGATTTGGTATCTAAAGGGTTGATAAGAATCTGTCAAGATCTGGCTTACAACTTAAGCATAGCATCTGCACCAGCTCCAGCTAGTCGGAAAATCTCGGCTTTTAACTTTCCGCAATTGTTTACTAGAAAGAAATCAATTACGGCTGCAACAGAAATGTGCAAAATATTGAAACAGGAATTGAGTAAGGAAGTTATGGAATTGCACAATAAAAATGACAGTCAGAACTCGCATGAAAACACCATTTCTGCTATTGCAGCCATTCTTGAACGATGCTACACCCTTCATCCGAACGTGAAAGATTTCCTCGGCTGCTTGCCCGGAATTTGGACGGATTTGGGCTTTAAAATGACACAAATTACGCAAAAGATCGAATCCGAAAGAAAAATGGAGAAAGCTTTGACAGCTGGGTTCTGTGAAACCACAGATTCGAATGAATGGCTGGCAATTGACGACAATCGAAGTCGCACCGATTCGGGCAACTTCTCTGATTCGCCCGGGTTGAGAGGATCTCCCATGGTTCTTCCAAAAGTAGACAATTGCAAAGCGGGATGTCACTTGAGAGAACCCTGCTTGTATCAAATGACTAACTAGCTGTCCATGAAAAATCTTACGGAAACTTGGATCTATTCTGGTCCCCTTGTATTTTTAATGACCCCAGTTACACTTATAGCATGTTACTATGCAATAAAATAGCACGTGCTAATAGGGGCGTTAAGGATACATATACCCAGTGAGCTTGGGGGCAAAAAATAGACCAGGAAACTTATGTGAAAAAGAGCTGAACACACCTAAGAATAATTGTGTTAAAATTTTTTAAACCACTCCTAAATTTAATCTGAAAAATTTACCTAAGTTGCCATGATTACATTCACAGCAATAACTTCCCTTCATAGCAACGTCTTCATTTAATTTTTTAATAGGTAAACTTAAATTACAACCCTTGAGTCAAATTTTACCATTCAAACCATACAATTTACATATACTATTTAAAATCAAAATTTAAATGTTCCATGCGACCTAAAGATTTTTTGTTCCGACTCCACTTGTGGGGAGAAGAACTATATACTCAAATGGATTTTTTTCAGACAATTTTGGCCGATTGATGTATTCATCGTAGAGAAATGTGAGTAATATAATTAAAAAGCTCATCCAGAGTAGAATTCGAAATTAAAAAGATGTTGTTTAATTTGCTCTTTTTCGAGGAGTTATCGAGGTTTAAGGTTTCATGTGAACACGAGACACGAGATATTTTGTTCACTTTTGTTCACTTTTTCCGTTAATTTTGTTCCAATTAACATTTTTTATGAAATTTTTTATTCAAAAAAACCGAATTCTATTTGAGAGCTCTTTTTTTAAAAAAATTTTTGCATTTTTTTGTTTTTTCAATTCGCCTAGAGACTAGTCACTTTTCATATTGAGCTTCTGCTAATGACAAACATCATTTACAACGAAATGAAGCCCAATGCACAAAAAATTCGTTTCCAAGGAATCGTTCATGATTTTCTTTTTAGATTCGTATCTCAGTTCTCGTATTTTTAAATGAAATTTTGATTCTCTTTTTGAGGTTTTACTGAATTGTTGGAATCTTATGGCATAAACTCGTTTACAAAAAGTGCATTAGATTTTATACTGAGCATTATGTGAACCTATCTAGTGCTTTGAATGGACAGCTAATGGCTGTTAAAACTTTGAAAATAAGTTTTCGAAATTTTTTTTCTAATATTAACCAATATTAAACACATTTTTGTGAACTGTGATTCAGTTTAAAAAATGACAGGACCTCCTTCCTTGCTACTGCAACCAAAATTAATCTCGTTAGCAGTTTCATCTTCTGACTATTGGTTATATGACTTCAATGCCACAAGATTTCAAACTTTTTTTTTAATTTTTGACTTTTTGTATTATTCATTTCCTTTGAAATCTTCTCACGTTATTCTAATACTAGTGAAGACGTTCAATTGATCACAAATCAAGTTTTCAGAGAAAAATTTATGGTAAAAATTGCTTCAAAACTTTCTTCTCGCACTTTTCTAAAGAAATTTTGGTTTTTGCCTGTATTTGTTGTAGTTTTCATAGTCATAAGTTTTATTGTGATGTCTTATTGATTACCTATGCATTAAAAACATCATTGTACTCACATCGTGGCATAACTGAGCGTATTTTTTGATTTCCGTTGAAAGCTATTGAATTTTATGGCTAATAAAAAAATTTGAAACCTTTTTTGAAAATAAATCAATCTTAAGTTTATTTTCGTGAACTGTGAGTCATTCTCAGTAATGACAGCACCATTTTCCTTTCCACTTAAACACAAATTTATCTAGTTGGAGGTTTGATCTTCTAACTATTGATTATATGACTTCAATGCCACGAGATTTATTTTTTTTTAAATTTTTGGACATTTCGTTTTATTGGCTCTTTTTGAAATCTTATTCTGTTTTCCTAATATAAATGGCTCCCATTGACTTAGAGAAGAAGTCCAATGGATCATAGCTAACGTTTTCAGAGCTAAACTTATGGTTTCAGTGGCTTCGACACTTTCCTTTTGCACTTTTCTAAAGAATTTTTGGTTTGTGGCTGTTTTTGTTGTTTTTTTCATAGTCGCAAGACATATTGTGATTTCATATTGATTACACAATCATGAAAAACATCTTTGTACCCACATAGTGGCATAACTGAGCGTTTTTACTGACTTCCGTTGAAAGCTTTTGAATTTAATGCCAGTCCGTCTCAGTAATGACAGAACCCTTTTCCTTCCTAATTCAACAAAAATTTACATAGTTAGCGGTTTTATCTTCTAACTAGCGGTTTTTTTTACTTTGATGCTCAAATTTTCATAATTTCTTACTATTGTACTTTTTTGTTTTTTTCTTAATTATTGTTCCTTTCGAAATCTTATTACGTTATCCTAATAATGATAGTTCCCATGAGTTTAGCGACGACATTCGACCGCAGAAAAATTTTTCAGAGGAAATTTTTTGTTTTATATGGCTTCGACACTTTCTTCTCGCATTTTTCTGAGGAATTTTTGGATTTTGCCTGTTTTTGTTGTTGTTTTCGTAGTTAATAACATGTTGTAATGTCATGTTAGTGACTCTTGAAATACAAACATATTTGCTGTCACATCGAGACATATTTTTACGTGTCTAATGACTTTCGTTGAAAGCATTGAATTTTTTTGACGTTGATAATACGGGTTTACTCCAAAATTTCTTGGTTTTAATGTATTTTTCATTGTCATACGACTTATTGTGATGAGGTATCGATGATCTATGAATGAAAGATATCATTGCCTTACCACCGAGGAAGAACTGAGCGTGTTTATTTATTTCTGTTGAAAGCTATTGAATTTAATGGCTTTGATGTTAGGGGTTTTCTCAAAAATATGCGATTTTTATATACTTGAGTACATTTGTTGTTTTTCAAGTCATTTTTTAACAATAAAAACAATCCCTTTGCTGCTAAAAAAATTAATTGAAAATAGAAAATTTTTTAATGAAAAGTTCATTCCTAATGGCTTCGAAATATTTACTCGCTTAATTTTTTTGAATTTGCTGTTTTTGGCTTTTTTCAATTTTTAGGTAGCCTTAAAATGCTGAACGTTCTCATAAATTTTAATTGACAATTTAAATGAATGATTTTACCCGAAGCAGTCAGGTTACAGCGAATAGTCTTTCAGTTTATGATATCATACATTTTCAAATATTTTTCAGGTTTTGTTGCCTTTTTCGTCAACTTGTAACTTATTCTCGTCATTGAGAGGTCCACTCCAATTGCTTGAACTTCAAAAATTAACATTGCTACTGATATTATGTCGTAGCTGATGTTTTGATTGGTGGATAATATGCGTTTTCAAAAAACTTTTGTGTGTCGTATTTGTTTTCCTTTTTCTCCTCTTTTAGCACATTCAGGTGATAACAGATCCCAAATATTTTTAATTGTAGCCAAAATGGACTTATTAATTCTTTCAGTATAATTTTAGCTGACTTAGTATAAATTAAAACTGAAATAAAGAAAAATATTAGTAGCTAATGATTTTGATGGCTTAGACAGTTTGTGTTTTTTGCAAATTATTTGTAACTTTTCGAGATTTTCTCTGTCTTTAGTTCGTTCCTATGGCTTATCCTGACCAAAGACAGGTACCATTGGTTTCAAAAGAGTTTTTTAGTTAATTTATCGAGAATTATTGCGTTATAAGATAACGATTTTTTTGATTTTTGAAAATAATTGGTTTGAAAAATGTTGATTTTTGATTTTAGCCTCATCTTTTCTTCTCTTTGTCGTTTTGTTAACCAGTCTCATTAAGGAAAACATCCATCTGCTGTATAGTTAGGAAATTCTAAATTTGTATTTTTAAGGTTTTATCTGATTGCATTTTGACGCTGTTACTAGGTGCTTTTAAATTTAGATATTTGGTTTCTGTCGTAGAATGTTTGAGTTTGCTTGTTGTTTGTTGTTTTACTTGTAGTCTTTCTAATGGCAGATCTCTCAAGCGCTGTAATGAAGCATGGAATTATGTAATTCAATCAGTAGTTAGGTTTTTGTAACAATTTTTAAACGCAAACATCTGTTTCTGTTATCTTTTCATTAAATCAAAAATGTAGATGAGCTCGGGTCGGAACATCATGTGCAAACGCACATTAACGCGCCTCCTTGTTTAAAATCTCAACTCCTGTTGAGTTTGCCGAAGATTTTTTAAATCTTATTTCAATTTCAGTTTACCCCATTTTTGTATGCGTTTCCTTTAACGAGTTTTTGCTTGCTTCAAGCAATCTTAGCTTTTCGGTTTTTCGAGATAAATTGTTTATGTTCAGAAGCTTTTTTTCTTCACCTGTTGTTACCTAAAAAAATTTTGTGTCAAGGCTTTAAAAACTAGTTTGGAGCAGTTTTGAATTGCGCACGTACATCTGATTTCACCAGACTACAATCAATACGTGTGATTCTCGGTAGTAACTGTTCATTAAGCGTTTAGTTTTTTAAATTGTCTGGCAGACTATTTGCAAATTTTTCGCATAAGTTTCAAACGACAAACTTCACATTTTTCCTAATATTGTTTCCTTCCAAATTTTGCACAAATACCTGTCTATTTTTGTAACTGTGGCTTCGTAACTGCCTAAACTATTTCCATTGGTTTAAGGTCGTGACTAGTTTCTAACCATTCCAGTATCTCTCGCTGCTTTTCTTTGGAGAGATGGCTGACAAAATTTGG
The DNA here is from genome assembly GCF_964194025.1 of Convolutriloba macropyga. NCBI lineage: Eukaryota > Metazoa > Xenacoelomorpha > Acoela > Convolutidae > Convolutriloba > Convolutriloba macropyga. Next base: position 31,460,735 of record NC_134482.1, on the reverse strand, counting down.
CTTAATCAGATAAAAAATATTCATTTTAAAAAAGTGTTGAAAATGCTATTTTTATTTTCTGATACTTCTAATTATCCACGATAAAAAGAATGCTTAGCTTCCTTGGTCATCTGAAAAAAAAAATCCATCCATGCGATTGTTTTGCTCCCCAAAACATATGCAATCAATTGACCGAGCTCGAATTTGTTTGTTTTTTGTCAAGATAGCTAATCTGTTTCTTCGAAGAACTCGCAAAATTAATTTCTTAAAAATGCATAGTCAACTGTAAATTAGTTCAAAGTTTGGCAATATATACAGATTAAATAGAACAGTAGCATTCAAAATATCAATACATAGCAGAATACAATCCATTGCTTTGTAATTCATTCAGTTTTATTTAAGTCTGTTGAAATTGTTGATTCAGGTACCAAAATTGAATGTCTAGAGACCGGCGTAGTAGCTGGCCATGGTTTTGCCATTGATTCCAGCGTGGTTAGGGTCGTGAGATCGGATAAAAATCAGAATCCTGAAACATCAAATTAAATTATGGATCTGCTACCTCTTCATCAAAATCATGAAAATTGTCATTCCTTATTGGTACATAAACGGAAAACAAAACCCAAATCAACGCCCGAAACAGTTGGATTAAATCAAGTTTCGAACTTCCTAAATTCAAACGTAATTAATTTTCTAAAACTGTTTAAATCAACCTCGTCTTTTATGTTGATAGAGGGATATTTACATTTTTTATACATAAATCAGTTCCGAAAAAATATCTTATGGATCTAATGCATTAGGTAATTTCTATGTGACTTCTGAATGATAGTAAAGAGTGAAAATGAAAATTGTGTTACATCTAGCTCGCAGTCGAGTGATTACCCGAAATTCATTGAAGGACTGAATTTTATATATTACTATGCATTAATTAACAAAATTTGAAGAACATTAAGAAAGGGACGACACAATGTAAAATTTCGAGGTTGCAAGTTTAACTGAAATGCGATCATTAATGCAATCATTAGAAATGATTTAGAAATGCAATCATTAATTTCTGTACTTTTAAATTGTTGTCATACTTTACACCAAAATATTTCTATACTCTTAGTGCTTTCCTTCTATTAATCAACTGTCATCTACACGGATCAATGCTTACGTTGGTACTAATGTTTATTGCTTTCTGGTTTTTGAGTTTGAAAATTAGTCTTTAAATTTGAAATAATTGAAAGTTTGGAATAGAAGTTTTGGAAATTGTGGCATCCCCTTATTCAAGGAGGTTTCACTATAGAGTTATTATCCTTCTAGTACGGTTTTTATTCAATATTTTTGCTTAAGTTTTTCCGTGTGCGGGATTTTTCCGACTAATAAGTTTTTCGAGTGCGGGGTACAATGTGAAAACGTTCTGATTTTTTTGAAGTTAATTTCTAAGTTAATAGGGATGCTTGATATAAGCAACTGAACGGTAGTGGTATTGACAGAAATTATACAATTTTACAGCATGTAACATTTTTCCATTTTATTTTTGTCAACCAATCAAAAGCTAAAGCGTGATAGAAATTAATCCCACCACAATATTGCCTCATCCAGAAGTGACACAATTTATTTGTGCTCGATGAGTGTAGTTAACTACTGTTTTTGGACCTATCGAGTTATTAATCAATTCAAAAAGGCCGGTATTTTTGTATTTTCGATTATTTATAACTTTTGTATTCGTTAATAAAGCAGTTCTACCAGCAATATTATTAACTAATACTGAAAATTAAGCCAGCGGCCGTCCTTTGATGGTATGTAGTAGACAGTGGACGAAATAGGCAGCAGTATTAATGGCCAGTTGCTGTTTTTCTCCAGTCTTATTCTGATAGTAACGGATCAGGAAAAACCACGCACGTCAGTTAATTGAAAAGGCTGGACAACCCAAATTATCAATAAAGTTATTTGTAAAAATTATACGAATTGTTAAGTTTGAACAAGGCGAAGGCGTTATTGCTAAATATTTTAAAACTGCTTCAAGGAATCACTTGATGAATCTTCTTTGAAGTCTATTGATGACCTGTCAGCTCTTTGTAATGTGCTTGTGTCGAAATAATAACATGTCCTTAGATTCTGAAAACCAATTTATTATATTATGTCTCACCTGTCCTCAGGTACTTCTGGGAAGTATTTGTTGATGGCCTTTGTGATGAGACTGATTGCGTTCTCCACATTCTCGGCTGTCATCATGCTTTCAGCAGCAACAACCTCGATGTTGAAGAGAGGAGCATCGCTCTCTCGGAACCAGAACATGGCACCAGCGTGGAACGACAGCACAATGTGCTAAAGACACAAACCACAAATATGAGTAAACATTTTTCACAAGCTCTGAATTTATCAAAACATGGCCAAGTGAAGTCGGCTAAAAATTGTTGTCAAACAACAGCTTATAAACGCATGTGCTACAAAAATAAGTTACAACAAGTACGAGACAGGAAATACTCTCTTTGACTATACAAGTGAATGAATGACCTGCTGATTTGCGAACAATCCCCAAAAAAATCTCCTTGATATCTCTTCATCAACAATACCCCAAACCCCCCCCCCCCCCCTGCACACCGGAAAAACTTGGAGGTAGTCGAAAATTAATTATGCCCGCATTGAGTGAACGGAGGATTGTTGAATTGCGGGCTTATTCGCAGAACTGTCCACGCTTTTGAATCTCTCTGACCACTAGAGAAACCAATTGGTGCACACAGAATTTATAAAGTGTTAGGTTTTTATTCTCTGGTTTGATGTCGAAGAACTCCATTCTCATAATAAAACTCTGCGGAACTATTCCCAGTACTGGGTTTTATTTTCTCGGACAACAGAACTGGTTGTTGACAATCTAACTTTATTATCACATATCAACCTTATTTAGAGTGGTATGCAATAAAAATTTCAATCATAACTTAATTGTTTATTTACCTCTGGTTTGATGTCGAAGTGTTTTGCGACAGAGGCCACGATCTCCTTAGCAGTGGCAGACTGGCTAGTGAACTTGTCCTCGGGGAGGTTAGTGTTGGCAATGATCAGCACCATCTTGATGATTAGTTATCTAAACATGCCAAATACATAAAACAACAATCAGTAAGAACTGAATGTTTTGTTCTTTATTAATCTTTCACTCCTCAGTTACAAAGCAAATTAAATTTAAAGAGCAAATTAAATGTACAATATTAGAACTGCATTTCTATCTTAATCGAAGTATAACAATAAAGCTACTTTGTGGAAAAATGTCTCCGTTCTGTTGACGTACATACAATAACTGTTGAATAATTCAGAAAAACATTTTTTAAAACTTTGTATTTTTGGCTATATACATTGGTTAACAAGTAGTAAACTTTTGAATTCGACTTTAATCTAAATTCAACAAAAAAAGTTTCAATGGCAAAAACTGCTCATTCGTCTTTTTAGCAGTCAGTTATAATAGTTTTTTTTAATATTCAAAAATGCAAATTTAAAGTTATAACCACAACAAAACGTTTGGTTAAATATTTACATTTTCAAAATCGCCTCGTAAATATATGAATAGTTTGGTCTTTATACTTCAGTAGAAAAAATTCCCAAAGCCTCTCACTTGTCTATCTATTGGAACACGTTCATGCAGTTTGACCATTTCGCTGCATAGTAATATTAGTATTTAGTTAGAAAGAACGAGCTGAATATAAGACGGGTTTTTATAAATCTGGTAATAAGACTACAAATAACTGCTCAAGTTCTGTTGTGAGAATTTATAACAATTAACCTGGATCAGACAAAATCAAGATTAGCCAAGATCAATATTTTCGATTTTACAAGTTAATAACTTGTTTTGATTTACCCAAACTATCAAACAAGGGACTTTTTCTCAATGAACCCAGTATTTCCTTCGTCTAAACCGCCTCCCTCTATAGCTTATTTCAATCTAGTGATAGCAAACCAATACGTTTTATTTGAATCTTAATTTAGTACAATATAAAAAAATACTTACTGATTAGTCGAAGGAGAAATTTGATCAATTAGTTAATCTTCGGGCCAGAGAGAGAACAGGCAACTGATTTCTATCACAAAATCACGAACACTGACTAGTTATAACTGGTTGGGCTAACAAGCCTCGTTGCCCGGGTTATTCACGCAGGAAACGCTGATATTTAACCCGATTAGCATACAATCCTCTTTCACTCTATTGCAATCAGTAATCTGTCACACCTGTGCATATTGTTTACTTGTAATATTTAGACAGTTCACGCCTCAATTTTGATGGTTATAATTGATAGTTTAACTTGGCGATAGGGTCCACAAATTAATATGCCACTGTGTTCTTAATCTGCCATATTTGTTCATCAGTCACTTTGATGTTTACTGTCATCATTGCTCAAATGTGGAATAATCTATGAGGCGATATTTCTAGGATAAACAAAACTGATCTTGCAAAATTGCACCGATAGCTAGTAAAAATTGAAATGCAGCTTGCACAACAAGAGCGTTCATTGACAGTTGGTTTGAAAATGTAGCCCCATGTAGACTTTGATTTCGCAAAAATTTTACCGCCAGCAAACAAAATTTATTACAGCAGATTTGTACTTGGTATACAGCATGGAAAAAGTCCAAGTTATTAGTCAGCCAAAAAGAGTTGTAGTATCAGAAAACAAACGGCATATAGCGAACAGAAACAAAAGGCTAAATCATGACCTCAAATGAGAAAAAAAGCTCATGCGTAACATAAAAAGGACTTATTGAGTAGTAAATCAGTTCTCGGACGTATGCTTCAAGATCTAACTAAGTTTTGAAGTAAGTCTTGCTCTCGAGTGATATTAAATTGAATTTTAAGTAACGGGGTAACTTCTATATGGTCACAATATGCGCATCTTATATCTACATCTATAGCATACCTTATTTTTTACATGAAAAATTCGAGCTGCCCTCAATTTGACAAGGAGACTCGGTAATGTGCTTTTGCCAAATGTTTCGCCCCCACTTACACACAACATTGGCTAATTGTCCACCAAATGAGGAACAGATAAAAAATTTCCAAAAATCTCACATACTGATTTAAAAAAATGATCTATGAGTAAAACAAATGCTTCACTCGAATCACTTAGAAAGGTAAAGAACTCCACATTAGTGCGCCGATGAGACCAGCCATTATTAAGACTACGAGACAAGACTATTAAAAAAATAACACCCAACATTTACATCTAAAACTCAGTGTCTGGTTTTTAAAAAAACACATAACAAAGTCAAAATAGCGTAAAAAAACATAAACTAACAATTTGGTTCGTGCGTCACTGGAAAAAACATGGGACAAGTCCTTAATGGGACTCAACAACAAAGGGACAAAATTGATCAAATACGTTTGTTTTTTTTTAAATAAATCATTTCAAATAATGAGCAGCATTAGACATCAATTGAAATTTTCAAAAGGCTTATGCTCCTTCATACTTCATTATGAAGACTATTAGACCTGTCATTATCAAGATTAGGTCGTACGTCTACAAAAACAATTGAAAAAATCAGACAAGAAACGCAAAAAACCCATTAAATTTTGCCAGAGAGCGTTGTCGAAGCCGTTAAAATCATAATCTATTCTGTAAAAACTAAGATATATCCAATTGTGCGTTCTTACAACACCACAAATGAGATATGAGTTCTAAAAAATTACACCAGGTAACAACTATTAACAGATCATTTTACATTTCGAAAAAAAAATTTATTTCCAGGACACAAAAACATTAGCTATAAACTGAAATCATTAAATAGGTTCTTTTAATTATCAAAAACCAATGAGATCTGTTTTTGTTCAGAATATGTCATAGATCTACAAGAAGAACAGTTAATCAGCAAAAAATCAAAAACAAAATTAATTTTTTGCGAAAAACCGGTACGACATCGCTAAAACCATATTCTTTTCCGTAAAACTAAGATGTATCCAATTGCGCGGTATAACATTACCAATGATGAGATATGACTTCTGAAAAGTTACACCAGAAAACTAGTATTTAAACGATATAAGTTTATTTTTCGAAAACAAATAATATCAAAGACACTGAAATCATTAAATAGGTTCTTTTATTTACCAAAAACGAAAGATCTGTTTTTAATCAGAATATGTCATAGATCTACAAGAACAATTAATCGGCAAAAAGTCAAAAATTATATTAATTTCTTTGCAGCAAACCAGTATCGACGCCGTGAAAACCATATTCTCTTCCGTAAAACTAAGATGTATCCAATTGCGCGGTATAACAATACAAATGATGAGAAATGACTTCTGAAAAATTACACCAGGTAACAACAATTTAAAAGATGCAATTTTAATTTTCGAAAAAAATAAACTCAATCACATAAAAACAATAGCTATCAACTGAAATATCTAAATAGGTTCTTCTTTCCAATTGCCGAAAACTATTGAGATCTGTCATTATTCAGAATAAGTCATACGTCTACAAAACCAACGATAAAAAGACAAAAATCAAAAATTAAATTTTCTGCAAAAAACCGGTATCGAGGCGGTTAAAACAAAAATCTATTCCGTATAAACTAAGATATATCCATTTGCCCGTTCTTACAACATCAATAATGATATGAACTCTGAAAAATTACACCTGGTAAGAAGTATTTCACAGATAAATTTTTGTTTTTCGAAAAAAAAATAAATTCAAAGACATCAAAACGAACGTAAGCTATCAGTACAAATCATTAAATAGGTTCTTTTATTTAGCAAAAATCAATGAGACCTGTTTTTAATCAGAATATGTCATAGGTCTACAAGAAGAACAATTAATCGGCAAAAAGTCAAAAATTATATTAATTTTTGTGCAGCAAACTGGTATCGACGCCGTTAAAACCATATTCTCGCTTCCGTAAAACCAAGATGTATCCAATTGCGCGGCATAACATTACCAATGATGAAATGACTTCAGAAAAATTACACCAGGTAACAATTATTTAAAAGATGCATTTTTATTTTCTCATAAAAATAAATTCAATCACATAAAAACAATAGCTATCAACTGAATTATTTAAATAGGTTCTTCTTTCCAATTGCAAAAAACTATTGAGATCTGTCGTTATTCAGAACAAGTCATACGTCTACAAAAACAACGATAAAAAGACAAATATCAAAAATCAAACAAATTTTCTGCAAAAAACCGGTATCGAGGCCGTTAAAACAAAAATCTATTCCGTATAAACTAAGATATATCCATTTGAGCGTTCTTACAACACCAAAAATGAGATAAGACTTCTGAAAAAATACACCTGGTAAGAAGTATTTCAAAGGTAAATTTTTATTTTTCGAGAAAAATTAAATTCAAAGACATCAAAACATAAGCTATCAGTACAAATCATTAAATAGGTTCTTTTATTTAGCATAAATCAATGAGATCTGTTTTTACTTAGAATATGTCATAGGTCTACAAGAAGAACAATTAATCGGCAAAAAGTCAAAAATTATATTAATTTTTTTGCAGCAAACTGGTATCGACGCCGTTAAAACCATATTCTATTCCGTAAAAATTAAGATATATCCAATTGCGCGGTCACACAACACCAATTATGATATGACTTCTGAAATATAACACCAGGTAACAAGTACTTAAAAAAGAAATTTTTATTCGAAAAAAATAAAGTCGAAGACATAAAAACATTAGCTATCAATTGAAATAATTAAAAGGGTTCTTTCTAATTTTTAAAAATCATTGAGATCTGTCATTACTCAGAATAAGTCATACGTCTACAAAAAGAACGATAAATAGACAAAAATCAAAAATTAACGAAAATTTCTGCAAAAAACCGGTATCGAGGCCGTCAACAAGAAAATCAATTCCGTATAAACTAAGATATATCCATTTGCGCGTTCTTACAACATCAATAATGATATGACATCTGAAAAATTACACCTGGTAAGAAGTATTTCAAAAGTAAATTTTTTATTTTTCGAGAAAAAATAAATTCAAAGACATCAAAACATAAGCTATCAGTTCAAATCATTAAAAAGGTTCTTTTATTTAGCATAAATCAATGAGATCTGTTTTTACTTAGAATATGTCATAGATCTACAAGAAGAACAATTATTCGGCCAAAAATCAAAAATTATATCAATTTCTTTGCAGCAAACCAGTATCGACACCGTGAAAACCATATTCTCTTCCGTAAAACCAAGATGTATCCAATTGCGCGGCATAACATTACCAATGATGAAATGACTTCAGAAAAATTACACCAGGTAACAATTATTTAAAAGATGCATTTTTATTTTTCTATAAAAATAAATTCAATCACACAAAAACAATAGCTATCAACTGAATTATTTAAATAGGTTCTTCTTTCCAATTGCCAAAAACTATTGAGATCTGTCGTTATTCAAAATAAGTCATACGTCTACAAAAACAACGATAAAAAGACAAATATCAAAAATCAAACAAATTTTCTGCAAAAAACCGGTATCGAGGCCGTTAAAACAAAAATCTATTCCGTATAAACTAAGATATATCCATTTGCGCGTTCTTACAACACCAATAATGAGATATGACTTCTGAAAAATTACACCTGCTAAGAAGTATTTCAAAAGTAAATTTTTTATTTTTCGAGAAAAAATAAATTCAAAGACATCAAAACATAAGCTATCAGTTCAAATCATTAAAAAGGTTCTTTTATTTAGCAAAAATCAATGAGATCTGTTTTTATTTAGAATATGTCATAGGTCTACAAGAAGAAAAATTAATCGGCAAGAAGTCCAAAAATTATATTAATTTCTTTGCAGCAAACCAGTATCGACGCCGTGAAAACCATATTCTCTTCCGTAAAACTAAGATGTATCCAATTGCGCGGTATAACATTACCAATGATGAGATATGACTTCTGAAAAGTTACACCAGAAAACTAGTATTTAAACGATATATGTTTATTTTTCGAAAACAAACAATATCAAAGACACTGAAATCATTAAATAGGTTCTTTTATTTACCAAAAACGAATAAGATCTGTTTTTAATCAGAATATGTCATAGATCTACAAGAACAATTAATCGGCAAAAAGTCAAAAATTATATTAATTTCTTTGCAGCAAACCAGTATCGACGCCGTGAAAACCATATTCTCTTCCGTAAAACTAAGATGTATCCAATTGCGCGGTATAACATTACCAATGATGAGAAATGACTTCAGAAAAATTACACCAGGTAACAACTATTTAAAAGATCCATTTTTATTTTTCGAAAAAAATAAATTCAATCAAATAAAAACAATAGCTATCAATAAATTATTTAAATAGGTTCTTCTTTCCAATTGCCAAAAACTATTGAGATCTGTCCTTATTCAGAATAAGTCATACGTCTACAAAAACAACGATAAAAAGACAAAAATCAAAAATCAATTAAATTTTCTGATAGCTTATGTTTTGATGTCTTTGAATTTAATTTTTCTCAAAAAATAAAAATTTACCTTTGAAATACTTACCAGGTGTAATTTTTCAGAAGTCTTATCTCATTATTGGTGTTGTAAGAACGCTCAAATGGATATATCTTAGTTTATACGGAATAGATTTTTGTTTTAACGGCCTCGATACCGGTTTTTTGCAGAAAATTTGTTTGATTTTTGATATTTGTCTTTTTATCGTTGTTTTTGTAGACGTATGACTTATTCTGAATAACGACAGATCTCAATAGTTTTTGGCAATTGGAAAGAAGAACCTATTTAAATAATTCAGTTGATAGCTATTGTTTTTATGTGATTGAATTTATTTTTATGAGAAAATCAAAATGCATCTTTTAAATAATTGTTACCTGGTGTAATTTTTCTGAAGTCATTTCATCATTGGTAATGTTATGCCGCGCAATTGGATACATCTTGGTTTTACGGAAGAGAATATGGTTTTCACGGTGTCGATACTGGTTTGCTGCAAAGAAATTGATATAATTTTTGATTTTTGGCCGAATAATTGTTCTTCTTGTAGATCTATGACATATTCTAAGTAAAAACAGATCTCATTGATTTATGCTAAATAAAAGAACCTATTTAATGATTTGTACTGATAGCTTATGTTTTGATGTCTTTGAATTTAATTTTTCTCGAAAAATAAAAATTTACCTTTGAAATACTTCTTAGCATGTGTTATTTTTCAGAAGTCATATCATTATTGGTGTTGTAAGAACGCGCAAATGGATATCTTAGTTTATATGGAATAGATTCAAGGACATCAAAACATAAGCTATCAGTACAAATCATAAAATAGGTCCTTTTATTTAGCATAAATCAAAGAGATCTGTTTTTATTTAGAATATGTCATAGGTCTACAAGAAGAACAATTAATCGGCAAAAAGTCAAAAATTATATTAATTTTTTTGCAGCCTGCTATCGACGCCGTTACAACCATATTCTATTCCGTAAAAATTAAGATATATCCAATTGTGCGTTCATACAACACCAATAATGATATGCTTTCTGAAAAAGAACACCAGGTAACAAGTGCTTAAAAAATAAAGTCGAAGACATAAAACATTAGCTATCAACTGAAATAATTAAAAGGGTTCTTTTTTCCAATTGTCAGAAACAATTGAGATCTGTCATTACCAGAATAAGTCATACGTCTACAAAAAGAACAATAAATAGACAAAAACCAAAAATTAAATAAAATTTCTGCAAAAAACCGGTATCGAAGCCGTTAAAAAGAAAATCAATTCCGTATAAACTAAGATATATCCATTTGCGCGTTCTTACAACATCAATAATGATATGACTTCTGAAAAATTACACCTGGTGAGAAGTATTTCAGAGGTAAATTTTTATTTTTCGAGAAAAATTAAATTCAAAAACATCAAAACATAAGATATCAGTTCAAATCATTAAATAGGTTTTTTATTTAGCAAAAATCAATGAGATCTGTTTCTATTTAGAATATGTCATAGGTCTACCAGAAGAACAATTAATCGGCAAAAAGTCAAATATTACATTAATTTTTTTGCAGCAAACTGGTATCGACGCCGATAAAACCATATTCTATTCCGTAAAAATTAAGATATATCCAATTGTGCGTTCATACAACAACAATAATGATATGACTTCTGAAAAATAACACCAGGTAACAAGTACTTAAAAAATAAAGTCGAAGACATAAAAACATTAGCTATCAACTGAAATAATTAAAATGGTTCTTTTTTCCTATTGTCAGAAACCATTGAGATCTGTCATTACTCAGAATAAGTCATACGTCTACAAAAACAACGATAAAAAGACAAAAATCAAAAATCAAACAAATTTTCTGATAGCTTATGTTTTGATGTCTTTGAATTTAATTTTTCTCGAAATATAAAAGTTTACCTTTGAAATACTTCTTACCAGGTGTAATTTTTCAGAAGTCATATCTCATTATTGGTGTTGTAAGAACGCGCAAATGGATATATCTTAGTTTATACGGAATAGATTCAAGGACATCAAAACATAAGCTATCAGTACAAATCATAAAATAGGTTCTTTTATTTAGCATAAACCAATGAGATCTGTTTTTATTTAGAATATGTCATAGGTCTACAAGAAGAACAATTAATCGGCAAAAAGTCAAAAATTATATTAATGTTTTTGCAGCCTGCTATCGACGCCGTTAAAACCATATTCTATTCCGTAAAAAGTAAGATATATCCAATTGTGCGTTCATACAACACCAATAATGATATGCTTTCTGAAAAATAATACCAGGTAACAAGTGCTTAAAAAATAAAGTCGAAGACATAAAAACATTAGCTATCAACTGAAATAATTAAAAGGGTGCTTTTTTCCAATTGTCAGAAACCATTGAGATCTGTCATTACTCAGAATAAGTCATACGTCTACAAAAAGAACGATAAATAGACAAAAACCAAAAATTAAATAAAATTTCTGCAAAAAACCGGTATCGAAGCCGTTAAAAAGAAAATCAATTCCGTATAAACTAAGATATATCCATTTGCGAGTTCTTACAACATCAATAATGATATGACTTCTGAAAAATTACACCTGGTAAGAAGTATTTCAAAGGTAAATTTTTATTTTTCGAGAAAAATTAAATTCAAAAACATCAAAACATAAGATATCAGTTCAAATCATTAAATAGGATTTTTATTTAGCAAAAATCAATGAGATCTGTTTCTATTTAGAATGTCATAGGTCTACAAGAAGAACAATTAATCGGCAAAAAGTCAAATATTATATTAATTTTTTTGCAGCAAACTGGTATCGACGCCGTTAAAACCATATTCTATTCCGTAAAAATTAAGATATATCCAATTATAACACCAGGTAACAAGTACTTAAAAAAGAAATTTTTATTTTTCGAAAAAAATAAAGTCGAAGACATAAAAACATTAGCTATCAATTGAAATAATTAAAAGGGTTCTTTTTTCTAATTTTGAAAAACCATTGAGATCTGTCATTACTCAGAATAAGTCAAACGTCTACAAAAAGAACGATAAATACACAAAAATCAAAAATTAAATAAAATTTCTGCAAAAAACCGGTATCGAGGCCGTTAAAAAGAAAATCAGTTCCGTATAAACTAAGATATATCCATTTGCGCGTTCTTACAACATCAATAATGATATGACTTCTGAAAAATTACACCTGGTAAGGAGTATTTCAAAGGTAAATTTTTATTTGTCGAGAAAAATTAAATTCAAAGACATCAAAACATAAGCTATCAGTACAAATCATTAAATAGGTTCTTTTATTTAGCATAAATCAGTGAGATCTGTTCTTATTTAGAAAATGTCATAGGTCTACAAGAAGAACAATTAATCGGCAAAAAGTCGAAAATTATATTAATTTTTTTGCAGCCGGCTATCGACGCAGTTAAAACCATATTCTATTCCGTAAAAATTAAGATATATCCAATTGTGCGTTCATACAACACCAATAATGATATGACTTCTGAAAAAAAACACCAGGTAACAAGTACTTAAAAAATAAAGTCGAAGACATAAAAACATTAGCTATCAACTGAAATAATTAAAAGGGTTCTTTTTTCCAATTGTCAGAAACCATTGAGATCTGTCATTACTCAGAATAAGTCATACGTCTACAAAAAGAACGATAAATAGACAGAAATCAAAAATTAAATAAAATTTCTGCAAAAAACGGTATCGAGGCCGTTAAAAAGAAAATCAATTCCGTATAAACTAAGATATATCCATTTGCGCGTTCTTACAAAATCAATAATGATATGACTTCTGAAAAATAACACATGTTAAGAAGTATTTCAAAGGTAAATTTTTATTTTTCGAGAAAAATTAAATTCAAAGACATCAAAACATAAGCTATCAGTTCAAATCATTAAATAGGTTCTTTATTTAGCAAAAATCAATGAGATCTGTTTCTATTTAGATTATGTCATAGGTCTACAAGAAGAACAATTAATCGGCAAAAAGTCAAATACTAAATTAATTTTTTTGCAGCAAACTGGTATCGACGCCGTTAAAACCATATTCTAATCCGTAAAAATTAAGATATATCCAATTGCGCGTTCACACAACACCAATTATGATATGACTTCTGAAATAACACCAGGTAACAAGTACTTAAAAAAGAAATTTTTATTTTTCGAAAAAAATAAAGTCGAAGACATAAAAACATTAGCTATCAATTGAAATAATTAAAAGGGTTCTTTTTTCTAATTTTGAAAAACCATTGAGATCTGTCATTACTCAGAATAAGTCATACGTCTACAAAAAGAACGATAAATAGACAGAAATCAAAAATTAAATAAAATTTCTGCAAAAAACGGTATCGAGGCCGTTAAAAAGAAAATCAATTCCGTATAAACTAAGATATATCCATTTGCGCGTTCTTACAAAATCAATAATGATATGACTTCTGAAAAATAACACATGTTAAGAAGTATTTCAAAGGTAAATTTTTATTTTTCGAGAAAAATTAAATTCAAAGACATCAAAACATAAGCTATCAGTTCAAATCATTAAATAGGTTCTTTATTTAGCAAAAATCAATGAGATCTGTTTCTATTTAGATTATGTCATAGGTCTACAAGAAGAACAATTAATCGGCAAAAAGTCAAATACTAAATTAATTTTTTTGCAGCAAACTGGTATCGACGCCGTTAAAACCATATTCTAATCCGTAAAAATTAAGATATATCCAATTGCGCGTTCACACAACACCAATTATGATATGACTTCTGAAATAACACCAGGTAACAAGTACTTAAAAAAGAAATTTTTATTTTTCGAAAAAAATAAAGTCGAAGACATAAAAACATTAGCTATCAATTGAAATAATTAAAAGGGTTCTTTTTTCTAATTTTGAAAAACCATTGAGATCTGTCATTACTCAGAATAAGTCAAATGTCTACAAAAAGAACGATAAATACACAAAAATCAAAAATTAAATAAAATTTCTGCAAAAAACGGTATCGAGGCCGATAAAAATAAAACCAATTCCATACAAACTAAGATATATCCATTTGCGCGTTCTTACAACATCAATAATGATATGACTTCTGAAAAATAACACATGCTAAGAAGTATTTCAAAGGTAAATTTTTATTTTTCGAGAAAAATTAAATTCAAAGACATCAAAACATAAGCTATCAGTTCAAATCATTAAATAGGTTCTTTATTTAGCAAAAATCAATGAGATCTGTTTCTATTTAGAATATGTCATAGGTCTACAAGAAGAACAATTAATCGGCAAAAAGTCAAATAATAAATTAATTTTTTGGCAGCAAACTGGTATCGACGCCGTTAAAACCATATTCTAATCCGTAAAAATTAAGATATATCCAATTGCGCGTTCACACAACACCAATTATGATATGACTTCTGAAATAACACCAGGTAACAAGTACTTAAAAAAGAAATTTTTATTTTTCGAAAAAAATAAAGTCGAAGACATAAAAACATTAGCTATCAATTGAAATAATTAAAAGGGTTCTTTTTTCTAATTTTGAAAAACCATTGAGATCTGTCATTACTCAGAATAAGTCAAATGTCTACAAAAAGAACGATAAATACACAAAAATCAAAAATTAAATAAAATTTCTGCAAAAAACGGTATCGAGGCCGATAAAAAGAAAACCAATTCCGTACAAACTAAGATATATCCATTTGCGCGTTCTTACAACATCAATAATGATATGACTTCTGAAAAATAACACATGCTAAGAAGTATTTCAAAGGTAAATTTTTATTTTTCGAGAAAAATTAAATTCAAAGACATCAAAACATAAGCTATCAGTTCAAATCATTAGATAGGTTCTTTATTTAGCAAAAATCAATGAGATCTGTTTCTATTTAGAATATGTCATAGGTCTACAAGAAGAACAATTAATCGGCAAAAAGTCAAAAATTATATTGATTTTTTTGCAGCAAACTGGTATCAACGCCGTTAAAACCATATTCTATTCCGTAAAAATTAAGATATATCCAATTGCGCGTTCACACAACACCAATTATGATATGACTTCTGAAATATAACACCAGGTAACAAGTACTTAAAAAAGAAATTTTTATTTTTCGAAAAAAATAAAGTCGAAGACATAAAAACATTAGCTATCAATTGAAATAATTAAAAGGGTTCTTTTTTCTAATTTTCAAAAACCATTGAGATCTGTCATTACTCAGAATAAGTCATACGTCTACAAAAAGAACGATAAATAGACAAAATCAAAAATTAAAGAAAATTTCTGCAAAAAACCGGTATCGAGGCCGATAAAAAGAAAATCAATTCCGTATAAACTAAGATGTATCCATTTGCGCGTTCTTACAACATCAATAATGATATGACTTCTGAAAAATTACACCTGGTAAGAAGTATTTCAAAGGTAAATTTTTATTTTTCGAGAAAAATTAAATTCAAAGACATCAAAACATAAGCTATCAGTACAAATCATTAAATAGGTTCTTTTATTTAGCATAAATCAATGAGATCTGTTTTTATTTAGAATATGTCATAGGTCTACAAGAAGAACAATTAATCGGCAAAAAGTCAAAAATTATTTTAATTTTTTTGCAGCAAACTGGTATCGACGCCGTTAAAACCATATTCTATTCCGTAAAAATTAAGATATATCCAATTGCGCGTTCACACAACGCCAATTATGATATGACTTCTGAAATATAACACCAGGTAACAAGTACTTAAAAAAGAAATTTTTATTTTTCGAAAAAAATAAAGTCGAAGACATAAAAACGTTAGCTATCAACTGAAATAATTAAAGGGTTCTTTTTTCCAATTGTCAGAAACCATTGAGATCTGTCATTACTCAGAATAAGTCATACGCCTACAAAAGAACGATAAATAGACAAAAACCAAAAAATAAATTAATTTTCTTCACAAAACCGTTATCTAGGCCGTTAGAACCAAATTCTATTCCGTAAAAACTAAGATATATCCAATTGCGCGTTTTCAAAACACCAATAATGAGATATGACTTCTGAAAAATTACACCAGGTAACAAGTGTTCAAAGATACCTTTTTATTTTTCGAAAAAAATAAATTCAATCACAAAAACAATAGCTATCAACTGAAATATTTAAATAGGTTCTTCTTTACGATTTCCAAAAACTATTGAGAACTGTCATTATTCAGAATAAGTCATACGTCTACAAAAACAACGATAAAAAAACAAAAATCAAAAAATAAATAAAAATTACACCTGGTAACAAGTATTTCAAAAATAAATTTAAATTCAAAGACATCAAGCCAATGAGATCTGTTTTTATTCAGAATATGTCATAGGTTTACAAGAACAGTTGATCGGCAAAAAAAATCAAAAATTGAATTATTATTTATGCGAAAAACCGGTATCGAAGCCGCTACAAAAAAAATGCAGTAAAAACCCTAGGTTATGTTAAATAGTGCCTTTTGTGAATGCCAATAATTTAGTTTGCGACATGTAAGTAAAGCGATTAGGTAGCAAGTAGACAAAAAAGTACAGAAAAGTGCAAATTTGAAAAAAAAGTCTATATAATTTTTAAAACATTTGATTTCACAGTTATGAAAAACTTTAGTTATCAACTAAAACAAGTAAAGAAGTTCCTTTGTCCCTAGGAAGCTGCTAAGACTCGCAATTATCCAGAATTTATCTTACGACTACAAAAAGAACAAAGAAAAACAACAAAAAATTCCATTAAATTCTGCTAGAAGACGAGTCGAAGCAGTTAAAACAATAATCTATTCGCTGAAAAATTCATGCATTCAACGATGCCCCCTTCTTAAACGCCAATAATATGATATCTGACTTGTCAATAAGGTGACAAGACAAAAAAAGAACCTCAAATATGGGACAATGTACAAAGATCTTTTTTTTGTGTGAAATCTGGTAGTATCATAGCAGAAAAACCATTGCTTAAAATGTAAAACTCCAAAAACTATATAACATTCAGTCCTCTAGAAAGACAATGCAACCGACGTTTTTACCTTAAGCGATAAATTGAGCAAAGAAGGAAAAAAATCGCAAAGATTAATAATCCATTGTTTATATTGAATATGTATTTTTAAACATGTAAAGATGTCAAAACAACCATGAGCTTTCAAATAAAAAACTAGATAAATTTCACTCGCACTCCCGAGGAGGCAAATTGCACGTATCTTTAGTACGCTTTAAAATGAACTTTTCTTTAATTAACATACCAAAAAGGGAAAAAAGCTAAAAAAAAATTTTAACATTCGATTGCAATCCCAATTTTTGGTCTCTCAAAAACAGCTATTACACCAAAACTAGCTTCGCCCTTAGTGGTTGTCCACTAGAACAAGTAATTGTTCGGAATATTATGGATTTTGATAATTTGGCCGAAAAAGTCAATATCAAAAAAAAAATTTGATGCAATTTGCATAATTATGGAGTTAAAATAGCAAAAAAACCGGCAACATTTCAATTCAAGAACACTCACCTTCTCTAGAGTTATTGAAGATTGTTTCAGCAATTTTTAAGTGTTTTAACCCAGCAGAAATAGCGATGTGGAGTGAAAAGCTAAATTCGTTCCAGTTTTAAAATCTCACATTGATCCAAAATATTTGGTCTATGAAAAAAAAAATTTCTTACAACTCAAATCCCTAAGAACAATAATCAATGCCACATTAGGGAGTCCAAAACACCTGCCATTACTAGAGCTACGAGAGAAGACAAAAAATCAAATAGCAACAACAACAAACAGTTACATACAAAACTTGATGTCCATTTTTAAGACACAAACATTAGCTGTCAACTAAAATCATTACATAGCCTCTTTTGTTTAACAAAAACTGTTGAGATCTGTTATTATTCAGAATCTGTCATAAGTCTACAAAAAGAACAATAAATA
Source organism: Convolutriloba macropyga (assembly GCF_964194025.1). Taxonomy (NCBI): domain Eukaryota; kingdom Metazoa; phylum Xenacoelomorpha; order Acoela; family Convolutidae; genus Convolutriloba; species Convolutriloba macropyga. Next base: position 31,442,476 of record NC_134482.1, on the reverse strand, counting down.
GACATAAATCAAAAATTAAAATATGAACAAAGTGGACCAAAACGCTTATTTCGTGCCCTTTTTAAAATTTCACAAACTGATCACAAATAATTAGTCTCTGAAAAAAACTGCTTACAACTCAAATTACAAAAAGTCAAAAAGTAAATAATGCCACATTAGTGTGCCGAAGAGACCTTTTAGCGGTAAAACCAAACTTTTTTTTACAAATTTTGGCAAAAATTTACATATTTTTTGGCAAATTTGGCAAAAAGTTGCGTAAAAATACGGAAAATGTGAACAATAACAGCGAAAATCAGTCAAAGGTTCAGAAAACTTTATAAACCTCGAGAACTCGATGGAAAAGACAAAGTTCAAAAAATCTTTTTGTTATATATTCTACGCTGAACGGGCTTTCTAATGATACCACTGGCAACCCTCTATGATTAATATATCGATCGGCTAAAATTGACTGAACAAAAAAGCCCCTTTGACTATATAGTTCCTCCCTCACTAAAGTGGGTCAGAACAAAAAAGACTCGAACGCACATCAGAAAAATGGTACGTCCACCGATTTCATTAAACAGACATTCAGCGAAAGTCAAGCCTTTTCATGCACTGCTGTCCAACAAAAGCCGTAGGAATTCAAGTTCAATATCTTTAAATCATCAGCCTCTAGATAAAATCGCAAAACTGTAAAAAAAAAGTTATACTGCGGACTTTGAGGCACATTCTGTTGGTTTTTGCTTTTTTGCACTTGGGATTGTGAAAAATATTAAACCGTTTTGCATCATAAACCGTAACTGATAACCGTTTTGCATCATGCTTTTTTCTGAGTTCTTACTTTTAAAATTAAAACCATTGTATTTGGTTCTAAGAGCACTCGGATGAACGCAAGTGACAAAATCGTAACAATTTACATATATAAACAAAAAAAATGAACAATAAAATTTAGTGTATCTCTTTTCCTATTTTGTACTATCCATACTAAAGAGGTGCTCCGAAGCTTTATTTCCTCATTATTCCCACATTTCCGTTAATTGATTCGAATCAAAAACTGCGAGAGTAAAACTTGTCGCAATTTCAATTTCAGAGCCAATTTGAAAAAGTTCACAAATTTTGATTTATTTTAGGCTTATTTTTAAGGATCCAGTCACCATCAAACGTGGCGACATTGGCATATCTTAGTTTAATACTAATATTAATCACTAGTGTTGAGAGTGTCCATTCTGTGTTGGTATCTTTTCCCAAAATAATTTTCTGTCAATAAAACGGTCGAAAATCATATGTTGAAACCTTCTGTGCCATGCACAGATTCAGGCAAGATTCATTGTTGCATTTTATTGCTTAAATTAAACAAAGATGAATTAGATAAACGTTAATTGAGAAATAAGTTCAAGAAATATTTAAGAACATAGCCGGTAGATTGCCCGATAATGGCTGCGCGTTTGGCTGTTGAAACTCTTAGTTAAAAAGGCCAGCAGGACCAAAGACAAAAAATTCAATCCAAATTTCAGTCAAAATGTCTGTAAAGCTAATTAGCATTACAAATATCTAGTTTGAGTGACTTCAATTGAATTTCAATAAAAGTATCCATTCTCAATTTAGATTTAATAAGTAAGTGCAGAAACTCGTTTCATGAGAAAGTCATGTATGAACCAAAAATTTGTATCACCCAATTGACAAAAACCTCACACCAACAGATTAACAAAGGACGTCACGCACAATAATAAAATTGCTGAGTGGCATAAATTACAGAAGCCACTTGGCGCACGATCAAATGGTCGTGCCAAAAACTTGAACAAAACCTGACCCGACCACTAGAACAAATGAAAATTCCAAACTTCCAAACAAAGAATCAACTTAAGTTTTTAAAAAAGCAGACGCAGAAAAAATGTTTGAATGACCTCAAAACAATTTGTTTTAAAGCAGCAAAACATAAAAATAACAAGAAAAATCCACGCACTACTAAAAATATATAAAAATATATATAAAATTTCAAAAAAATAGAACGAATTTAAAAAGAACTCGAAAATCTTGATTTTCTCTCAACTCAAAAAGCTTGACAAATTTCATTACGCAACTGCAACCGCACATAACCAAAGTTTGACCATTAGTAGAGGAGCCAGAGAGAGAGAGAGAGAGAAAGGAGAGAGAGAGAGAGAGAGAGAGAGAGAGAGAGAGAGAGACAGACAGACAGACAGACAGACAGACAGAAAGAGAGAGAGAGAGAGAGAGAGAGAGAGAGAGAGAGAGAGAGAGAGAGAGAGAGAGAGAGAGAGAGAGAGAGAGAGAGAGAGAGAGAAAGGAGGAAGAGCAAACGAATATTTCTCTACAAAATTGAATTGAAAATTGCAAAATTAAAATTAGGATTGTTGATATTCGTGATCGTTGGAAACAAATATCGTTATCCAAAATGTACAGAACACAACAGTTGAAAGCTAAAAAAAATTCTTAGTCACCGGAGGCCCAATCTGGCAGAAAACAAATAACTGCGAAAAAATACAAAACTCAAAACCAGTTACTTTAAATTTTTTGACATAAAACCAACTCACTCTCCTTACCAAATGCTGCAAAATCACTGACCTGTAGTCCAACATAGATTCACATTGACATAAAAGACGAACAGGAAGAACCAGTAAAAAAACACCAAATGCAACGCAAAATTATAAAATTTGCAGAAAGTTCTCGGTGATAAAGTTCTCAATAATCATTATAGAAAGAAGTTTCTATGGCTTCAAAGAAGTTTTATTGGCCCCTAAAAACCAAAATTTGCAAAACTCACTGACATGTTTTGTTTAAAGTAAACCTTACCAAAACATCTAACTAAAAAAACGCATAGAAGTTCGTTTAAGCAGAAAAACAATATGAACTGTGAGACATAAAGTGAAGACCAAAAACTCAAAAAAAAACAAAACTTGAAATACCGCATTACTTAGGGCTCAACAACTGACTTGTTCACCTTGAACTCATGCCTTACCAACAATGTGCTAAAACTAAGCACAAGGAAATTAGTGGAACTTCAAACCCTCGGACGTAATCTGTTCGGCAAAAAAAGCAGAATAGGATATAAAATACAGCGAATAGAAAGACATGAAAGACAAATCTGCATAAAATCACATCCGAAACCACTAAATCAATTAGATTCACCAAATACTTCTATGCCTAAGCAAACTAAGTGCCTAAGCAAAACTCTTCTGATGCTGCGCGACGGTTTTAACTTTACGAAAACAACCAACTGGTCTCAAAATTTTATTGTTCACTCTCTCTCTCTCTCTCTCTCTCTTTCTCCCTTTCCTCTCTATCTCACTTGCTCATAAATTACTAGCTCTGGCTTAAAGTAAGTTAGTGTATACTTTCAAAATATTTATACAGATCCAACACTAGAAAAAAAGGTATTTCAATCGTTTTCAAGGCTATTTGATATCGAAGGACATCACACGACTAGACTCCTATTTTAACTTTCCCAACTTCCTTTTTTGAAACTTGAATATGAGATTCTAAAAAAGTATCAATCTACAACAGCAAAAGCAGTCTATTTTTTTAAAAAAAGAAATGAATGAAAGGGAATGCGGATAAAATACAACAGTTATCTCTAGTAAAATTACCACGGAAATTTCAAAGTAGTTTAACTAGCTTTATGCTTCTAATTAACCGAATATGTACTTTGTGCCATTTGAATAGACATCTACCCTACCCTTACCGTGTTGGCACTGTTTCATTAATGTTGACCCTTTCATTACTATGTGAGAAGGCATTTTCCCGTTACCTCTCGAACTCTTGAATTTTTGGTAGTTCTTTAGTTGGAAACTTTCGGAAGTTCATTGCTTTGAGCGGGACTTTTTGTCCGAGGTTCAAAAACCTAAGATGTAGCCTTCTAATGGAGCCATACCTATGTTAGGCACTAATGCCTATCATGACAAAAGGCACTACCCGGATCACTGCTGCGCAACCCTTTTTTGACAACTAGCAGGTAAAAAGGATTTTAAAAATGTCATAAAATTGGATGAAAGAACAAACAAACATATCAATAATACTCTTGTTGTTAATAAATTGCAAACCAACATTTCCATCAGAAATGCTGAGATCAGACAGATGGGAGTCGAGCAGCAGAAATTTATGTGCACTTCAGTCGCAATGAAAAATAGAGACTCAAAAATTTGAAAAATAGCAAAATTCAAGACTGTTCTTTACATTTTATTTCAAATTAACCCATTCCACTCAAATGCTACAAAAAGTGAACTACTAGTTGACAGAAATTATACAACTTCAAAATAATTTTTTTTGGTTGGCCAAACCTACCTAATAACCCATATGCAAGATTTCAAACTTCCAGGTCTCTTTAACTTAAGAGAGATAAATTAAAAAAAGTCAAAACATTCCAAAGACTAGACAAAAGTTCTGCCTGTTCAGGTTAAATCATTATTGTGCCACTTATTTCATTTGTATCCAATAACCAATCTGCAAACTCGATAAACAAATTTTATAGGCCCATCAAACTCAAAACACACCAAAAATGACAAAATTATCAAATATCTAACAATTCGGTAGAACTTTTGTTGTTAATAGTGGCTTTATCAATACTTACAACTCAAAACTGCACATAGATTTCTATGCCGATGACCTTTATGGACTAAAACTGACGTCAATTGAAACCCAAATCCCAAAAACTTGACAAAACGAACAAAAACACAAAAAACCTTGCCACTGAAGGCTCTAAAGTGGCCCTAAAACTATCCATCTCATTTTGAAGTCATGACTTAGAACCAACTTTACCACGATTGCAAAAAAAATTATAGCAAGATAAGAAACTAATACAACCTACAGCTCAAACTAATCATGAAAATGTGTACATACACGAAAAAAAAGCAATTACTGAATTAAAAAGAGAGCAACAGAGAATACAACATTTAGCGACCTGATCATCGCCATCTTTACAAGAAAAGCCTTTGATAACCAACAAAACATATGAGTCCACATAGAGAGCACAAGACGAAATAAATTAGAAAAACACACTAAAAAATACATCAATGTCAAAAAGAACCATTGAAAAAAAAGGAACATAGATGGCAGATTGCCAGAAAATAGCCGCAATAGCTTCGTAGATCTGCAGTCTATTAAAAAAAAAACAGTAAAAAAAGACAGACCAAAAAATTCGTCTTTTCATTGAAGGCTGATATGTTATATTTTGATTAAAAATCTGTATGTTTTTGCTGCCTCTATTAGCTGCTCTCATATAACCTTCATTTAGAGTGACACACACCCATTTGACTTTATCTCTTTGAATTAAAGTAAATAAAAGTCAATTTCAAAGTGAGGAAGTTTTTTTTTTGTGAGTGAGGTAAGTCACGAGTGACCAAAAATTTAATCACGCAAATGAACAAAAAAACTCAATCCACTAAGAGCGAAAATGACGTAACACACGCACTTCAATTGAAATTGCATGAACGAAAGAACAAAAAGCAGATTTGAAGTGCTTGTGACGTCATATGGACGTAAGAAAATCGCGACGACGAAAAAAAAAACATAACAGGACAAATCCTGACGTACAATTCAAGAATTTTCATTGACTAAACAGAAAAACTAGACCTAGAATGGACTATGAGTGACTTCAGAAAACTATTTTTAAAAAATCAGAACAAAAAAATAAGAAAAAACAGAAAATCAATATCAAAATGCCGCATGTGAACAAAAACCCCTAGCGAGAAATGAAAATTTAATTCAAACAAAAAACTAGGCCTAGAATGAGCTTTGAATGGATTGGGAAAACCAGTTAGAAAAGAATCCGATCCAAAAAAACGAAAAAACAGTATAAATCAGAGTGAAATTGCAGCTCGTGAACAAAAAACCACTACCGAGAAACCGAATTTTTGTTCAAACACCGTTTTCTCACTCTACTTTAAAATTAGAGCTAACAAAATTCACGCCGCAAAACCTCTCGCTTTTTCGCTCCATTTCCTGTTTCGGCGTGACTAAAATCACTACTCCAATTTGACTTCAAAATTCATGAAAATGTGTGAACAGATCTTAAAAAAAGACAGCGCCCCAATACAATTCAAATTCTTTGAATTGTAAAAACCAAGAGAAGCCCAATAATAGCCCCAGCTGTCGCTGTGCGGCTATTAAAAACAAAACGGACAACAGAAAGTTTAGCAAAATAAATGTATTTAAACTAAGTGACCTCAAAGTCAAAGAACCAGGTAACTGCATTGAAAACTCTTCAACCACATCACACCACTCAACGCTAAAGAGCAGACAGCACCTTTTCTTGTAATAATTCAACTAGGAAAGTGATAAAAAAGAAAACAAACTGGGCAAGATTCGGAAATTGTTTATTGTTCCTTGAAATGGTTCCTTTTATCTTAGTCAAGGAAACATTAGATTAGCAAAAAAAACTGAAACCATTTAATCTATAGTATTATGACAAATGAGTGGGCGATGAAACCTGTTATTAATTAGACAAAGAGACAAGCATTAAAAATAATTACGGCCAAATATATCGAAATTCACTAACACGTGCGAAGACAATTTTATTTGAAATTGTAATAGACGAAGAGCTAGAACTAAAACCATTAAAGGTATTCAATTACGCTTCATAATAAAGCTATCGCTGTCTACCGTTAATGACATTAAGTAGCAAGGCAAACAAAAAAAAACAAAAAAATGAACAAAATCAACAAACTTTTTAAAACAGAAATTTCATTAAAAACCATTAACCAGCTGAGCCAGTCACTAATTAGACTAAATGGTTAAATAAAGAATAAAATAAACAACTATTGCGAACAAAACTATAAACATAGCCGGCAGATTGCCGGAAAATAGCCGCGATAGACGCTTGTGGCCTTTCATGAATTGAAACAAGTAAAGAAACAAGATAGGCAGATTGACCAAATGTCCTTTAGTAGACCGCTAGATGTTTTGGGTTAGATACGTACTGTCAATTTTATGACATAAGGTCTATAAGGAAAAAGCCCTAAAATAGCTTTCTCAAAATTGATATTCGAAATCAAAAACTCAAGATTGATACTCAAGCATTAGGGCATAAAAGTTTGGCACCACTTAGATGCACACTATTGATCTTTAGCTAGTAAATGTTCATAAAAATTAAAGTTCTATAAGTTAGAGTCCAGAAATCATTTTTTTAAAGTGAGGCACGCAATTGACCTAAAAGCAGCAATGAAGTCACGGTAAGACGAAACAAAAATCTGTTATACGAGGTAAAAAAAAATTAGGAGCGCAATAATAGCCGCCTGTAATTGCTGACGCGGCTATTAAAAAAATAACAAATATGAAAATACTTAGTGACGAAGTCACAAAAACCATAAACTATGAACTAGAAACATTAAATATGTTTGTTTATGCCTCACTAGATCACTTCAACTTTACTAGACTCAGTACTTGAATTTGAACTCTCAATGAGAACAAAAACCCCAAAACTGTGTTAACAAACCGTCAAAAAAATACAGCGCTCGAATACAATCCTTCCTTGTGAAAAGAGAGCACCAAAACATCCCAAACTATTTGGACTATAAAAACCACAATGAGACCAATGATAACCTCATTATCAACTCACTGCTTTTAAAAAGATTTACAAGACAAGCGGTGTAAATTATTCATTAATTTTCCACATTATTTCAGTTCGCAATGACAAAAGTAGTTTTTTTAGTTTTTGAAAAAAACTCCATTAAGATTCAGCTGCATACATATTCAGGGTATTCTTGAATATCATCACCGTTGCGCTCCTTGAGAACAGGAAAAAATCGATAACGTCACCCGCCTACAGTTGTTCCAAATATTTCACATTGACTCTGCCAAGATACACTTCCCACATTGAGCCAGAGTTCACGTCTCCTCCTTATCACAATAACTGTTTTTTGCTGGCACACCGAAGGCTCAACACGGAGAACATACCCGAAACAGAGTCAATAGAATCGACGTTGTGAACAGATTTAGGAATAATTTCTAAATTCCTCCCATCAACTTGCGCGACAACTAGGTTTAAACTACTCGAAATTAAGGACAAAAAAATCCCTTGTATGAGCTCATTCTAACTTCCGGACAATCAGACATTCTCAAACTCATTTCTGCGTCATGTGAGAATTTCAACTTCTATTCAGCAGACCAGAACGACCAAAAATGGTTTTCCCATTTATCAGACATCACATATGGCAACAGAAAGTGAGTCATTTCTGGATATTTCACGGCAGAAACAATTCCTGTAGCTGTATTATACTTGAGCGATTTCTTGTTAGCCAATCAAACCAGGATCGAAAGAAAATCACCTGCCACATAGAAAAATATAATTATTTGGTAAAAGCTGTTTAGATTTTCGAAAGAAACATGATATTTAAACGGTGAGGGACATTCCTTCTTTGAAGCCAACAAAATGTCGGTAACTGTTTCCTGCAATATATTAAATCCATAACGTAGCGATTCAGTGGTACCTAATCGTCTTTTTAAACCTGTGTAAGATTGTTCACCAAGTTTCAGTTGCCACTGTGCATTCCCTCTCCTCAGTTCGGCTGCTTTTGCAATAAGAGAATCATTAGTTAAATTCAATACGTTTCTACACTTCTGTTGCATTTCATCAAGTTCGTCAATGACAGATTGAAATTCTCGCAAACCTTCCTGCGTTAAACTCTCGTCTATGGTCTGCTAAAATAAAGTTTTCAGTCGCTTCATTTCAGATTCAAGAAAATCTCGCAGTTTTTTAGCTGTTTCCTTATTTCCGCTCACGATATTTTGATATTTTTCTTTTCGTGCTCGAAGCGGCTTTCCTTTCAGTTCATAATCAGTCAGCATGGCAAGAACCTCTTTTTATTTCGGCAGCTTTCTGCTCAATTGCCATTACTTCATGCTGTCTATGATTACGTACGCATTTTGTGCAAATAAGCATCTCCGCAAACCTTGCAATATTCGGTGCATATACTTTTATGACCAGTACAGACAATTGGTTCCTGCTCTTTCGAACCGATTACATTGTGACCATACTTCAAATAAAAAAACAGTAATGCAAGTGTCAAAAAATAGTTCAACAGGTACTGCCAATTCTTGTTTTTGCCAGAAACAAGTTCTGCATCGATAAAGTTGTTCGGAGAAAAACATCGTCGCAATTTGAACATTCCCTAAAGCTCATTATATATCTGAAAAACAACAACTTATAGATTGTAGATGATCTAAAATTCGCTACAGTTCAGCAAAAACTCGTTAACAATAAATTAGAACTCTTTCTTAGAAATTTCCCAAAATAATTAGAAGTTATTACAGAACTTTTCCCATATAATAATTCAAAACATTTCCAAAAATAATTAGAAGTGATCACATCGCAATGGAGCTTTGACTGGATCACCAAAATGGCCGATCATGTTTTTGCTTCATTTAAAGTCACTCCGAATTTTCTTTGAAGAAGAAATTTCTGGATCAGGGTTAAATAACTAAAATAAAACAAAAATGGGCACCAATCGTGTTTTCGCAAATCGACAACCGAACTGAACTAACGGTAAACACCTTAACACAAGTGAAAATTAGAATCAGATATCGCAATGATAAAAAGAAAGAAAACATTACTTACCTTGATCGACACCAACCCAGTTAGCTTCTGACTACAGTACAATTTCAAAGCTGGCAATAGATTTAATTATAACAAAAAAATCCAGCAAATTTCCAAGGAAAGGCTGGTACATGTGTACGTGGCAAAAAATGGCAAATCATGCAAAAGGGAACTGCAATTGAAGTGGCTCGTCGCAATGAGATCACAAACACACACAAATGCCAGCTCACGTCTGACTAGCATTCAATTTAAACATCTTTATTAGATGTAAGATTAAAAGAATTGGAATACTCTTTTCCTTTGAAAGATACTTTAAATATCAAGTTTGAGTTTTTCATTAGATTTTAAAGTCATACAAACGTTTAAACAGTTCAGTGGCAACAGAAAACCACCAATTGGCCCGCAAAATTTAGACTTAGGTATCAGATGGTAAATCTGGTCAAAAAACGTTGTGCATGAGGGTCCACAAATCTGTTTTCAAAAAAACAAAAACCAACTAATGTCGAACAAACTGCTCTCAAAGGCCAGGCGGGACAATTTAACTTAAAGAGGGCTGTAACGAAGAGACAATTTTCTGTATTGGTGCAAAAAAATCCGACCAGGGAGGCTTCGAACCCGCGACTTTCTTCGTCGTAGACTGCAGCACTACTTACCACTGGGCTATCAGGCCCCAAAAATCTACTTGATTTAAATCGCTTTAAGTTTGCTATGCAGACTTAATTGCTCAAAAACATTAATTTGGGTCAAGCAAAATCAAGAAGTCAAGCGTGAAAAAGTCACTCAAAAAATGAAATCGAAAGAATGTTCAAGAAGAAAACGGCCAAGCGCAAACTTTGCGTAAGACCCAAGTTTAAAATAATTGCTTCAAACTCTGTTCAAGAGCAAAAAACCATAGAACAAATCATTTCGAAACATTTCATCATTTTCAAAAATAGGCAAATCGTAAGCTGTTAAATATCAACTGTTGCCTATTTTGCAACTCTCAAAAATCAAAAAATTTCCCTTTCTTACTCCTTCGCAAGCATGTTGAAACTTTTAATGCCATTAGCAGAGCTGCATGAGCTCTATCTCTCTCTCTCTCTCTCTCTCTCTCTCTCTATTATACTGAACCATTGACTTGAACATCATCAAATACTACAAGACGCTTAATAACGCGTAAGTGGACATCATCTTAACAAAATAATAAAAAATCTAAAATCATCGCTAAAAACTCAGCTTTGCAGTTTATTGTCAATCACTGCACCTCAAAACAAATAAGTCGAAACTGTTTTGAGTAGCTGATAAAAGAGTCAGATAAAAAATAAAGGTAATTTTTGAAACAACGTTTAAATATTGATTTAAATATTGAAATTTTTTTTTACAAAATTAGGTTAGATGAAACCGAGAAAAGTTCAAATTTTGATGACAAAAATTATTCTTCAAAAAGCAACGGCAAGCAATCACGGTTCTGAAATGGAACCTACAACTAGCTTTGAATATATCTCTGGTAAAATATCCTCACATCATTCTCTCCAATTAAAAACAATACATTTTTTTCCCAATAAATCTTTAGAAAATGGTTAGCTGAAAGAGATTTCTTGAGAAAACAAAAGCTGATTCCTGATCCTTATTTACAAAGCTTATTAAAAACTGAAACTGTTGCAAAAATAGAGCCTTTGTGAAAAAGTATGAAAAGTTGGTGAGATACCAAAATTTTACAGAATCATATCTATCAGTCATTATTTCTTAATTACTATAATCAACTAACGCTAGCAAACAAAAAATGCGGCGATAATAGAAAAACCTAAAAAAATGAATCATAGATTCAGAATATTTGAATTTGGAAATTTCAATGCACTTCAGACTTCATTCGAAAATTTGGCAAACTAAAAAAAATTCAGCAAAACATTTTTCTTTTTGGTTTTCAATCGGCGACAAAAAAACGCTGGTGAAAAATGAAATGACAGCCGAACTATAGTTGCAACTACATTTGTTTAGATTTTAGAAAGAAAGATGATATTTACGATATTTATGCAGATGCATCGATTGGCAAAACAGTTATCGTCTGCTCGTTCGGAAATATAATTATTTATTAAAAGCTGTTTAGATTTTCGAAAGAAACATGATATTTAAACCGTGAGGGATATTCTTTCTTTGAAGCCAAAAAATGTCGGTAACTGCTTCCTGCAATCTACTAAATTGATAACGTAGCGATTCAGTGGTACCTAATTGTCTTTTTAAACCTTTGTAAGATTCTTCACTAAGTTTCAGTTCTCACTGTGCATTCTCTCCTCAGTTCGGCTGCTTTTGCAATAAAAGAATCATTCGATAAAATCATTAGATTTCTACACTTCTGTTGCATTTCATCAAGTTCGTCAATGACAAATTGAAATTCTCTCAAACCTTCTTGCTCTAAACTCTTGTCTATGGTCTGCTAAAATAAAGTTTTCAGTCGGTTCATTTGAGATTCAAGAAAACCTCGCAGTTTTTTTTTAGCTTTTTCCTTATTTCCGGTCACGATATTTTGATATTTTTCTTTTCGTGCTCGAAGCGGCTTTTCTTTCAGTTCATAATCAGTCAGCATGGCATGAACCTCTCTTTATTTCGCCAGCTTTCTGCTCAATTGCCATTTCTTCATGCTGTCTATGGCTACGTACGCATTTTGTGCAAATAAGCATCTCGCAAACCTTGCAATATTTGGTGCATATATTTTTATGACCAGTACAGACAATTGGTTCCTGCTATTTCGAATGGATTACATTGTGACCCTTCTTCAAAAGTAAAACAGTAATGCAAGTATCACAAAATAGCTCCAAAGGTATTGCCAATTCTTGTTCTTGCTCCAAACAAGTTCTGCATCGATAATGTTGTTCGTTGCGAAAATCATCGTCGCAATTTGAACATTCGCTAACGCTCAATATATATCTGATAACAAACCACTTATAGATTGTAGATGATCTAAAATTCGCTACAATTCAGCAAAAACTCGTTAACTATAAAAAAGAACTCTTTCTTAGAAATTTACCAAAATAATTAGAAGTGATTACAGATCTTTTCCCAAAAAAAAATTTAAACATTTCCCAAAATAATTAGAAGTGATCACATCACAATGGAGCTTTGACTGAATCATCAAAATGGCCAACCTTGTTATTGCTTCATTTAGAGTCATTCCGATTTTTATTTGAAGAAGAAATTTCTAGATCAGGGTTAAATAACTAAAATAAAACAAAAATGGGCACCAGTCGTATTTCGCAAATCGACAACTGAACTGAACTAACGGTAAACACCTTAACACAAGTGAAAATTAGAATCAAATATCGCAATGATAAAAAGAAAGAAAACATTACTTACCTTGATCGACTTCAACCCAGTTAGCTTCTGACTACAGTACAATTTCAAAGCTGGCGATAGATTTAATTATAACCACGAAAAAATCAAGCAAATTTCCAAAGAAAGGAAAAAATGTCAAATCATGCAAAAGGGAACTGCAATTGAAGTGGCTCGTCGCAATGACATCACAAACACACACAAATGCCAGCTCACGTCTGACTAGCATTCAATTTAAACATCTTTATTAGATGTAAGATTGAAAGAATTGGAATACTCTTTTCCTTTGAAAGATATTTTAAATATCAAGTTTGAGTTTTTCATTAGATTTTAAAGTCATACAAATGTTTAAACAGTTCAGTGGCAACAGAAAACCACCAATTAGCCCGCAAAATTTAGACTTAGGTATCAGATGGTAAATCTGGTCAAAAAACGTTGTGCATGAGGGTCCACAAATCTGTTTTCAAAAAAACATAAACCGACTAATGTCAGACAAACTGCTCTCAAAGGCCAGGCGGGACAATTTAACTTAAAGAGGGCTGTAACGAAGAGACAATTTTCTGTATTGGTGCAAAAAAATCCGACCAGGGAGGCTTTGAACCCGCGACTTTCTTCGTCGTAGACTGCAGCACTACTTACCACTGGGCTATCAGGCCCCAAAAATCTACTTGATTTAAATCGCTTTAAGTTTGCCATGCAGACTTAATTGCTCAAAAACATTAATTTGGGTCAAGCAAAATCAAGAAGTCAAGCGTGAAAAAGTCACTCAAAAAATGAAATTGAAAGAATGTTCTAGAAGAAAACGGCCAGCGCAAACTTTGCGTAAAAAGACACAAGTTTAAAATAATTGCTTTAAACTTTGTTCAAGAGAAAAAAAACCATAGAACAAATCATACCGAAACATTTCATCATTTTCATTAAGAAGGCAAATCGTAAGCTGTTAAATATCAACTGTTGCCTATTTTGAAACCTGTTTTGAGTAGCTGATAAAAGAGTTAGATAAAAAATAAAGGTAATTTTTGAAACAATGTTTAAATATTGATTTAAATATTGAAATTTTTTTTACAAAATTAGGTTAGATGAAACCGAGAAAAGTTCAAATTTTGATGAGAAAAATTATTCTTCAAAATGCAACGGCAAGCAATCACGGTTCTGAAATGGAACCTACAACTAGCTTTGAATATATCCCTGGTAAAATATCCTCACATCATTCTCTTCAATTAAAGACAATACATTTTTTTCCCAATAAATCTTTAGAAAATGGTTAGCTGAAAGAGATTTCTTGAGAAAACAAAAGCTGATTCCTGATCCTTATTTACAAAGCTTACTAAGAACTGAAACTGTTGCAAAAATAGAGCCTTTGTGAAAAAGTATGAAAAGTTGGTGAGATACCAAAATTTTACAGAATCATATCTAACAGTCATTATTTCTTAATTACTAAAATCAACTAACGCTAGCAAACAAAAAATGCGGCGATAATAGAAAAACCTAAAAAAAATGAAACATAGATTCAGAATATTTGAATTTGGAAATTTCAATGCACTTCAGACTTCATTCGAAAATTTGGCAAACTAAAAAAAATTCGGCAAAACATTTTTCTTTTTGGTTTTCAATCGGCGACAAAAAAAACGCTGGTGAAAAATGAAATGACAGCCGAACTATAGTTGCAACTACATTTGTTTAGATTTTAGAAAGAAAGATGATATTTACGATATTTATGCAGATGCATCGATTGGCAAAACAGTTATCGTCTGCTCGTTCGGAAATATAATTATTTATTAAAAGCTGTTTAGATTTTCGAAAGAAACATGATATTTAAACCGTGAGGGATATTCTTTCTTTGAAGCCAAAAAATGTCGGTAACTGCTTCCTGCAATCTACTAAATTGATAACGTAGCGATTCAGTGGTACCTAATTGTCTTTTTAAACCTTTGTAAGATTCTTCACTAAGTTTCAGTTCTCACTGTGCATTCTCTCCTCAGTTCGGCTGCTTTTGCAATAAGAGAATCATTCGATAAAATCATTAGATTTCTACACTTCTGTTGCATTTCATCAAGTTCGTCAATGACAGATTGAAACTCTCTCAAACCTTCTGGCTCTAAACTCTTGTCTATGGTCTGCTAAAATAAAGTTTTCAGTCGGTTCATTTGAGATTCAAGAAAATCTCGCAGTTTTTTTTTAGCTTTTTCCTTATTTCCGGTGACGATATTTTGATATTTGTCTTTTCGTGCTCGAAGCGGCTTTTCTTTCAGTTCATAATCAGTCAGCATGGCATGAACCTCTCTTTATTTCGGCAGCTTTCTGCTCAATTGCCATTACTTCATGCTGTCTATGGCTACGTACGCATTTTTGCAAATAAGCATCTCGCAAACCTTGCAATATTTGGTGCATATATTTTTATGACCAGTACAGACAATTGGTTCCTGCTATTTCGAATCGATTACATTGTGACCCTTCTTCAAAAGTAAAACAGTAATGCAAGTATCACAAAATAGCTCCAAAGGTATTGCCAATTCTTGTTCTTGCTCCATACAAGTTCTGCATCGATAATGTTGTTCGTTGCGAAAATCATCGTCGCTATTTGAACATTCGCTAAAGCTCAATATATATCTGATAACAAACCACTTATAGATTGTAGATGATCTAAAATTCGCTACAATTCTGCAAAATCTCGTTAACTATAAAATAGAACTCTTTCTTAGAAATTTCCCAAAATAATTAGAAGTGATTACAGATCTTTTCCCAAAAAAGTTTAAACATTTCCCAAAATAATTAGAAGTGATCACATCACAATGGAGCTTTGACTGAATCATCAAAATGGCCAACCTTGTTATTGCTTCATTTAGAGTCATTCCGATTTTTATTTGAAGAAATTTCTAGATCAGGGTTAAATAACTAAAATAAAACAAAAATGGGCACCAGTCGTATTTCGCAAATCGACAACTGAACTGAACTAACGGTAAACACCTTAACACAAGTGAAAATTAGAATCAAATATCGCAATGATAAAAAGAAAGAAAACATTACTTACCTTGATCGACTCCAACCCAGTTAGCTTCTGACTACAGTACAATTTCAAAGCTGGCGATATATTTAATTATAACCACGAAAAAATCAAGCAAATTTCCAAAGAAAGGCTGGTACATGTGTACATGGCAAAAAATGTCAAATCATGCAAAAGGGAACTGCAATTGAAGTGGCTCGTCGCAATGAGATCACAAACACACACAAATGCCAGCTCACGTCTGACTAGCATTCAATTTAAACACCTTTATTAGATGTAAGATTGAAAGAATTGGAATACTCTTTTCCTTTGAAAGATATTTTAAATATCAAGTTTGAGTTTTTCATTAGATTTTAAAGTCATACAAATGTTTAAACAGTTCAGTGGCAACAGAAAACCACCAATTGGCCCGCAAAATTTAGACTTAGGTATCAGATGGTAAATCTGGTCAAAAAACGTTGTGCATGAGGGTCCACAAATCTGTTTTGAAAAAAACATAAACCGACTAATGTCAGACAAACTGCTCTCAAAGGCCAGGCGGGACAATTTAACTTAAAGAGGGCTGTAACGAAGAGACAATTTTCTGTATTGATGCAAAAAAATCCGACCAGGGAGGCTTCGAACCCGCGACTTTCTTCGTCGTAAACTGCAGCACTACTTACCACTGGGCTATCAGGCCCCAAAAATCTACTTGATTTAAATCATACCGAAACATTTCATCATTTTCATTAAGAAGGCAAATCGTAAGCTGTTAAATATCAACTGTTGCCTATTTTGAAACTCTCAAAAATCAAAAATTTCCCTTTTCTACTCATTCGAAACCATGTTGAAACTTTTCATGCAATTAGCAGACCTGCATGAGCTCTATCTCTCTCTCTCTATTATACTGAACCATTAACTTGAACATCTACAAAACTACAAGACGCTTGAAAACGCGTAAGTGGACATCATCTTAAAAATCTAAAATCATCGCTAACAGCTCAGCTTTGCAGTTTATTGGCAATCACTGCACCTCAAAACAAATAAGTCGAAACTGTTTTGAGAAGCTGATAATAGAGTTAGATAAAAAATAAACGTAATTTTTGAAACAAGGTTTAAATATTTCAAATTCTTTTACAAAATTAGGTTAGATGAAACCGAGAAATGTTCAAAACTTGATGACGAAAATTATTCTTGAAAAGCAACGGCAAGCAATCACGGTTCTGAAATGGAACCTACAACTAGCTTTGAATATATCTCTGGTAACATATCCTCACATCATTCTCTCCAATTAAAGACAATACATTTTTTTAAATAAATCTGGTTAGCTGAAAAAGATTTCTTGAAAGCAAAAGCTGGTTCCTGATCCTTATTAACAAAGCTGATTAAAAATGAAACTGTTGTAAAAATAGAGCCTTTGTGAAAAAAAGTATGAAAAGTTGGTGAGGTACCAAAATTTTACAGAATTATATGTATCAGTCATTATTTCTTAATTACTATAATCAACTAACGCTAGCAAAAAAAATTTTGATGATAATAGAAAAATCTTTAAAAAATGGAACATAGATTCATAATAACCATTTGGTTTTCAATTGGCGACAAACAAAACGCTGCTGAAAAATGAAATGACAGCCGAACTAGAGTTGCAACTACGTTTGTTTAGATTTTCGAAAGAAACATGATATTTATGGTGTGAGGGACATTCTTTCAAAGAAGCCGACAAAATGTCGGTAACTGTTTCTTGCAATATATTAAATTCATAACGTAGCGATTCAGTGGTACCTAATTGTTTTTTTAAACCTGTGTAAGATTGTTCACCAAGTCATGAGAATCATTCGATAAAATCATTAGGTTTCTACACTTCTGTTGCATTTCATCAAGTTCGTCAATGACAGATTGAAATTCTCTCAAACCTTCTTGCTCTAAACTCTTGTCTATGGTCAGCTAAAATAAAGTTTTCAGTCGGTTCATTTCAGATTCAAGAATATCTCGAAGTTTTTTAGCTGTTTCCTTATTTCCGCCCACAATATTTTGATATTTTTCTTTTCGTGCTCGAACCGGCTTTTCTTTCAATTCATAATCAGTCAGCATGGCATGAACCCCTTTTATTTCAGCAGCTTTCTGCTCAATTGCCATTACTTCATGCTGTCTATGATTAAATACGAATTTTGTGCAAATAAGCATCTCGCAAACCTTGCAATCTTCGGTGCATATACTTTTATGACCATTACAGACAATTGGTTCTTGCTCTTTCGAATCGATTACATTGTGACCCTACTTCAAATATAAAACACTAATGCAAGTGTCACAAAATAGTTCAACAGGTACTGCCAATTCTTGTTTTTGCTCCAAACAAGTTCTGCATCGATAAAAATGTTCGTAGAGAAAAACCTTGTCGCAATTTGAACATTCCCTAAAGCTCATTATAAATCTGAAAAAAACAACCACTTATAGATTGTAGATGATCTAAAATTCGCTACAATTCAGCAAAAACTCGTTAACTATAAATTAGCACTCTTTCTTAGAAATTTCCCAAAATAATTAGAAGTGATTACAGATCTTTTCCCAAAATAATTTTGAACATTTCCCAAAATAATTAGAAGTGATCACATCACAATGGAGCTTTGACTGAATCATCAAAATGGCCAACCTCGTTATTGCTTTATTTAGAGTCATTCCGATTTTTATTTGAAGAAATTATAGATCAGGGTTAAATAACTAAAATAAAACAAAAACGGGCACCAGTCGTATTTCGCAAATCGACAACTGAACTGAACTAACGGTAAACACCTTAACACAAGTGAAAATTAGAATCAAATATCGCAATGATAAGAAGAAAGAAAACAATACTTACCTTGATCAACACCAACCCAGTTAGCTTCTGACTACAGTACAATTTCAAAGCTGGCAATAGATTTAATTATAACAACGACAAAATCAAGCAAATTTCCAAAGAAAGGCTGGTACATGTGTACATGGCTAAAAATGTCATATCATGCAAAAAGGAACTGCAATTGAAGTGGCTCGTCGCAATGAAATCACAAACACACAAATGCCAGCTCACGTCTGACAAGCATTCAATTTAAACATCATTATTAGATGTAAGATTGAAAGAATTGGAACTCTTTTCCTTTGAAAGATATTTTTAATATCAAATTCGAGTTTTTCTTTAGATTTTAAAGCCATACAAACGTTTAAAAAGTTCAGTTGCAACAGAAAACCACCAATTGGCCTCCAAAATTCAGACTTAGCTATCAGATGGAAAATGTGGTCAAAAAACGTTGTGCATGAGGGTCCACAAATCTGTTTTCAAAAAAACATAAACCGACTAATGTCGGACAAAGTGCTTTCGAAGGCCAGGCGGGACAATTTAACTTGAAGATAGCTGTAACGAAGAGACAATTTTTTGGATTGGTGCAAAAAAATCCGACTAGGGAAGGCTTCGAACCCGCGGCTTTCTTCGTCGTAGACTGCAGCACCTACCACTGGGCTATCAAGCCCCAAAAATCTACTTAAAATCGCTTTAAGTTTGCTATACAGACTTAATTGCTCAATAACATTAATTTGGGTCAGGCAAAATCAAGAATTCAAGCGTGAAAAAGTCACTCAAAAAAGAAATCGAAAGAATGTTCTAGAAAAAAACGGCCCAGCGCAAACTTTGCGTAAAAAGACACAAGTTTACAATAATTGCTTAAATTTGGTTCAACAGCAAATAAAAACCATATATTGCCTATTTTGCTACTCTCAAAAATCAAAAAAGTTCTTTTTCCACTCATTTGCAACCATGTTGAAAATTCTCATGCCATTAGCGGACCTGCATGAGCTCTCTCTCTCTCTCTCTCTCTCTCTCTCTCTCTCTCTCTATTATACTGAACCATTAACTTGAACATCTACAAATACTACAAGACGCTTAAAAACGGGTAAGTGGACATCATCTTAACAAAAAAATATGAAATCTAAAATCATCTCTAAAAACTCAGCTTTGCAATTTATTGTCAATCACTGCACCTCAAAACAAATTAGTCGAAATTATTTTGAGTAGCTGATGATAGAGTTAGATGACAAATAAACGTAATTTTTGAAACAACGTTTAATTATTTAAAATTCTTTTACAGAATTAGGTTAGATGAAACCTAGAAAAGTTTTAAAACTTGATGACAAAAATTATCCTTCAAAAAGCAACGGCAAGATGTCACGGTTCTGAAATGGAACTACAACTAGCTTTGGGCATATCTCTGGTAAAATATCCTCACAGCATTCTCTCCAATTAAAGACAATACATTTTTTTTCAATAAAACTTTAGAAAATGGTTAGCTGAAAAAGATTTCGTGAGAAAGCAAGTGCTGGTTCCTGGTGCCAATTTACATAGCTTATTAAAAACTGAAACTGTTGTAAAATTAGAGCCTTTGTGAAAAAAATATGAAAAGCTGGTGAGGTATCAAAATTTTACAGAATTATATGTATCAGTAATTATTTCTTAATAACTATAATCAACTAACGCTAGCAAAAAAAATGTGGCGATAATAGAAAAACGTAAAAAAAATGAAGCATAGATTCAGAATATTTGAATTTGGAAATTTCAATGCACTTTAGACTTCGTTCGAAACTTTGGCAAACTAAAAAAATACGGCAAAACATTTTTTCTTCTTGGTTTTCATTCGGCGACAGACAAAACGCTGGCGAAAAATTGAGATGACAGCCGAACTAAAGTTGCAACTACAAAAAAATCAGGACATCTGTATACTCTACACAAAAACAAGCAGGCTCTAAACAAGCTATATGAAATAAGTCAGAAATTATTTCGACTAATGCCAAGCCATACTCTCTCATGGAACTAACTAAAGCGATTTATCTCAAAATTCCTATGCATTTCTGAAAACTAGTATTGACAAAAAGCTTTCAAAAATTATCTGCTTTATTGTAATTTAGGGGAGAAAATATTTTTTTAAAATTGGATAGGTAAAAAGGCCTTATGGAACAAAACCACTTCAGAAGACGTGAGATGGAGCCAATTCTTATTACGCAACATTACTTTAATTTTAGTCAATATCTAATTGTTTCGTAGTAACACAAAAAAAGCTTGTGGCGACATAGTTTATCCAAGGTCATTTCGTCTCATTTGACGAACATAAACACAAACCAAAATATCAAAAAGTATTTAAATTTTTTTTTTGTTAAAAAGCGGCCCATCGCGTCTGAAAAAGACCATTTAGCAGCGATTTACCATTCGAAAGAAACTTTGAACGATTTACTAATAGATTCCTATGTGACTTTATTAATTGGACTAAAACTAATTAAAAAACAGTTGCGCATTGAATAATTACTGATCTTTTCAATACGACAGAATACATATTCCGCATCTCCAAGAGAAACACTAAAAAACGAGCATATTCATCTCAGTTGAAGAATGTACGTCAATTATAAAGATAAGTTAACAAAAATACATTTTAATTTGAACATAAAGAATAAATAAGAAGTTTTTTTGTGAAGTTATTACTGCAATCATCTTTAAAAAATTCACAAATTTAACTCACAATTACAAAGGAATGCATTGAATCGAGTAAATTTCTAACTGTAAGCATAAACTGGACATTTTATAACTGCCAGCACAAGACGACACCCTCAAAACCGGCATAATTCGGCAAATAGACCTATCTAATGTCGCTTACATTTCTTTCTTACTAAGCCACGAAAATATTGCCAAAATTGACCCGCAGATCATCTTCCTCTCCTTGCAAAGAATGATGTCAACTCTTAATTTGGACACCATAGATTCACGAGCTAAAAGTGTACACAAAATTTTAAGTCAAGAAATAGGATTTAACCAATTAATCCAAATTTTTCTGAGAACAATCACAGATACTGAATTATCAGAATCAGACATATTGGAAGTTTTGATACTTCTTACCTGGTTCTTACATCGTTTTTGACGTAACCTCATAAGACATATCATTCAAGCGACAAAAACAATTGCATAAGCTTTGCACATTTAATCACAAATATATATTTCAACAAACGCTACGCAACTGTTGATAGTGCAACAGTCATAAACCCGTACGCTGATCGCAAAACAGCCACCATTGCTGATTTTTTTGGTATTTTTTGGGCGTTAACATTATGGTTTCGATCACGATAAGTTACGCAACTGTTGTAATTGTAAGATGATTCACTGAAATGGTTCCGAAAAGTGATCATTATTTGGTCGTGTTATCCATCCATTATTTCAGTACTGGGCACTGACAAATACAACACAATTTTGCGAAAGCTATCATAGTTCTAATCAAAATTCTATAGTTAAAAATTACTCCCCTCTGAATCCAAAATAATAAACGTCGAAGAGTTCCTCAAACCCGAAGACAAAAAGAGAACTCATTTCTTCCATTTAGGCTCGTGAACGAATACAAGTCACTTACAAGGATTACTTAGTTGAAGATGTTTGGAATTGGGACAACATTAAACTTGAAATCTTAATTACATTTATTTCAAAGATAGAATCATTTCAAAAATATTTAACAGATCCACCACACAATTCCAACATG
Organism: Convolutriloba macropyga; assembly: GCF_964194025.1. Taxonomy (NCBI): domain Eukaryota; kingdom Metazoa; phylum Xenacoelomorpha; order Acoela; family Convolutidae; genus Convolutriloba; species Convolutriloba macropyga. The sequence goes on along the minus strand of NC_134482.1, from coordinate 31,420,122 downwards.
AGAAATCATGAAATGAGATCTTCGCTTCAATTTAAAGCATTGCAGCATTTAGTAAAGAAACCATTGGGTCTCATTAGTTTTTTTGCGTATTCTTTTCTATAGTATTTCTAGACTACAAAGGAATCACTGCTGTTTTCTGACAACGTGCAAACTATGGTATGATCATATGCATTGAATTGATTGAGATTTATCTGAAAGCATAAACTGGATATTCTTCAGTGTCAGCTTCACTCAACTCTTTGAGAACCGGCATAAATCGATAAGTTAACCCATCTAAGACCACTCCGAAGATTTCGGTCTGATTAAGCCAAGAAATATTGCCAAGTTTGATCCACTGACTATCTTTCTGTTGTTTTATTAAAGCAACTGTTTTTGCATCAGCACACCAGACGATTAACCTCACGGACTGCCCCGAAACCGAGTCAATGGAACTTAAATTGTGAAGAGATGCAGGAATAGTTTCCAAAGTATTCTCATCAACGTCGGCAATAACAATGTTTAGATTGCTGGTAATGAAATACAGTGTTCGAGGACCGCATGAACTCATTCTGACTTTCGGACAACTGGGCAGCTTCACACTCATTTCTGCCTGATGGGAGAATTTTAGTTCGTTAGCTTCTGCAGACCAGAATGACCACCATGGACCTCTAAATTCATGGAATATCGCATAAGGCCACAAGAAATGGGTCATATCAGGGTACTCGACGTCATCAACACATTCTGTAGAAATACAGTACTTAATAGATGTCTTGTCGGCGAACAAAACCAATATGTGGTCATTCGAAGGCTCTCCACGACAAACAGGAAACACGTGCGTAACTGGTGACTTAAAATCCCTGTAAGCAGTTTTAGTTGTCCTTATTTTATGTCGCTCCGTGGAAGCATCTATCTTCGAAACATTTATGTGTTGTTCTTCGGTATTAACCTCTACTTGATACAAGTAATCCAGGTCAAGAAAAGCAATATGCCACTTTCGCTGCATCAGGTTTATCTTCTTTTTGGCAGACATCATTTTCAAAACTGTATCTTGCAATCTTTTAAATTCAACACCGAGCAATTCAGTCTTATCTATTTGTGTTTCAATAGCTTTTAGAGCTTGCTCTTTATAACTTTGTTTCCAATGTTCATTTTCTTTTATCAGCTCGGAGGCTTTCGCAATCAGGGAATCATCGGATAAAATCAACTGATTCCTGCACCTCTGTTGCATTTCAACAAGTTCGGAAATGACGGATTGAAATTCTCCCAAACCTTCCAATTCTAAGCTCTCGTCTATCGACTGCAAAAATAAAGCTTTCAGTCGGTTCATTTCATTCTCGATAAAATCTCGCATTTTTCGAAGAGTTTCCTTATTTCCATTCGAAATATTTTCAATTTTCTCGTTTTGGGCTCGAAGCGGCTTTTCTTTCATTTCAAGGTCAGTCAACAAGGTATGAATTTCGCCCTTAATTTCCGACGCTTTCTCTTCGATTGATTTTGTTTCGTGTTGTTTATGATTACGCAAGCATTTTGTGCAAATTAGCAGTGAACAGGTCTTACAATAATCAGTGCAGATGCTTTTATGACTGGTACATACAACTGGTTCGTGATCTTTGGCATCGATTATAACATGTCCCTTTTTCAAGTGCAGAGCAGTAATGCAAATGTCACAAAAGAGCTCCACGGTCATTGCCAAGTCCTTTTCCTGGTCTAAGCAGGTTCTGCAGCGGTACAGCTGTTAGTTGAGGAAAACCTCGTCACAATTTGAACACTCAGTTGAGCTCATTAGAAATCTGTAAAGCAAGGACTGACTTGTAGAACTAAAAAATAATTTCAATTCGATTTCATGCAGCACAGGTGTAAATTACTAGATTATCATTGCAACAAAAAATGCGAGTTTAAAACTTCAACTTTTGAAGTCAATTCATTTAGAAACCAAGCCACCCAAGTATTGATAGTCTAAACCACACCTCATGCCATTACTCTATGTCTTCTAGCAACTTCGATGAACCGTAGACTAAGAGCCTACAAAGGCCCGAAGAGAAGGCACACGAAAACTAGCTGACGAAAAGTCGGTAGTACAAAAAAATTGTCAAAAAAGACCAGCAGGACAAATATAATTGCCACAAACTTTACTTGAGAGCCACAAACTTTATTTATGATTACCACAGCTAATCATCACGCTTCTGAATTCAGCCCAAGCCCAATTATGGTGATCACAACAAATTTTTGGATACGGAATTAGCTGACAATCAGAATTTACGAACTGAGCCCAGGCAACATTTGTAATGGTTGGACGGGTTACCTCCCGTAAATATAAAACTTATTTCCCCGTATTTATTAGATATGTCCTTTTTTGGATATTTTTAGCAAGTAGAGACAGTGCAGAAATGGAACGCGTTTTCGTTCCATCAACAGTGATGAGCTCAAAAACAAACTAAACACAATTTCAATTAAAAAACTAATGAAAGAAAATGTCAGTTTTTAGGGTAACTTCAGGATATCTGAACTGTTGTCGTTAGTTGAAATTTCGCTTTTCGGTTGTCAGCTAATCTTTCAATTTAACAGCACAAATTACAACAATTATATCAAAGAGTGGTCAAAACCTGGGCTCAGACTAACTTCTGAGCTGTTCGGTGGTAGATCCTCAGGATCTATTCTGCCCCCCCCCCCCTCAGAGTAGCTGGCATATAACGTTTACACCCCCCCGACGCACGTGCTTTTTTGCGTAGTAGCGTGGTATATAACAACACATAATTCGATAATTTGTAACTGGGGGCATAACAAGCATTGGATGGGAGATAAAAAACTCATTATCTATCACTTTCTCAAATGCTTTTGCGGTAAACTGCACAAGAAGTCGCATTCTCTTAAAAGTGGGTTCATCCTGACCACAATTGTCTGTCTGATGTTGAACAGATTGAGCTTTCCTTATATGGACAGGAGTGAGAAGTCACATTCCACGCGTGTTGCGTTTTTCATTCATTCAAAACTTTACTAATTATGAGACAAATTATTGAAGCAGTGTGGAAAACAGGTCGAAATGAGAAAAACTTAACAGTCAGCAACGCAGCTCCGCAAGTTTGTCCGCCAATATCATGAATGCAAAGACTATTTTTGCCTATAACTTGAATTGATTTATTTGAAATATTGATTCAAAATCACCACAATTTATATAATGATTTCTAATCCTGATATCTATTTTGTTCGCAATTCAGCTGTTCGTCTTTCTCGCTTTTGATGCTTTAATTTTTGACTACTGTCGTAATTTATAAATGTATATAGGAGTTGACTTGCCGCCCGAGTCGAACGACTGACATTTTAGGGGAGGAGCCTTCTTTTAATTAACCTTTTAAACTTGAATTAATCTGTACATCTACATGGTTGATCTCCGACATTTGAACTGTGCTCAACAATTTTTGATCTTTTCACAAACTTCGAATGTTACACGCTATACGAAAACAGAGTGCTTTTATAATACCACTGTTGAGTTGCTGTCTGTGTTCAGCCACTCGTTGACTGAAATATTGGATAAAACAGGTAGGCCCTTCTGTTACTATGGGAAGGCCAGACCAACGGACAGTTCCATCATGTTGCAACAAAGAAACCCTTCGAACGCCAGACGCGCAAATTCGCATCCATTTTTAAAGTGATTTCTGATATAACGAGTCAGCTTAGTCCCCTTAAGTCTTGTCATATACCAATCAAAATGGCTCTACTTCCTTCAACTGATTATTTAACCACTTAACCCTTTTCTGCTGCTGAGAATTGTCAATTAAAAATTAAATTGATTTAAAAAACGAACGTCTTCGAACATTATTGCGTTCATCGTCAGGTTTAACGATCAAATAAAATCATTTACAAAGTATATAAACTTGTCTTTTGACTCTAATGAAATCTAAGAAATGAGCTAAAATAACAACGAATTTACAGTTAAAATCACATTTACATTTATTACACCAAAATTAATTTAATCTTTATTACGGAGTTTTCGAAAATCCCGGGTGTATTGTTTTCTTTTCCATAAAGTATTTTTCAACTTTCATTATTATCTATTGTTATCTTTTATTTGTTGGAGTTGACAAAATAACGAAATAACAAGTGCCAGAATAATTTTTGAAATTCAAAAGTCAATTTTTTTTGTACTTGAACAAATAATTCAATATCAATTCCCGCATCCGGTACTCATCACGCGTATTTAGTTGCGGTTTCAGCTTTTTTATGTAGATCGGTTCTATTCTCATTAGTTTTTCAAACTCACGACATGCATCTAGAATCTCCCATTCAATATCATGCGCTGTACCACAACATTCAACGTGTTGTCCCACAGGGAAACCTTTCTTTTGATGCTCCGAAATTCTAGTGGTAACATGTTGGTTGGTTTGGCCAACATAGATGGAACTGCATCCATTACATGTAACTTTATATACCACATGGGATTTCAGATTCTTATCAAAAGATGATTTCAGGGTGGGCAAGGAAGTTCTTAATTTTCTCGTTGTAAAATGATCTCATTATCACACAATGTTTTCAGTCTACTTGCAAATTTTGGGTGCTGTTTCTTCTGTATTGAACAAAAAACATCGGTTTCAGCTCATTTTTGTTGAAGATTTTAAGTTTTGAGATGTTCTTCGGTTTTGGGGCTTTTGCTGTGATTTTTTCCTTCGTGACTATTTTATCCAACGTCTCACTAACAATCCTGGATGGTCACTCAGTTGGATACTGATTTTCAGTCTAGACCTCTTGATTTTTCTTAAGAGCTACACCAAAGGATTGCCAGTAAATGGTTGCATTGAAAATCCTATGTACAGTCCCTTCAATCACATTTTTCTTATGTTGTAACGGTGCACAGCTACGGAAATTTACAATTATGTCGGTATTAGCCAATTGTTGATATCACTGACAGCTATTTTTTATCATCCTTTACGTTTATTTTCAGATCTAGGAATGGCAAGTATCCACTACCGTTGGGTGTCTCAAGAGTGAATTGTAAGTTTTTGTGAACAGAATTTGCATAAGGTAATCTAGAGGGTTCCCCTTGACAGTGCAAACTATGTCATCCACCTACCTCCTGAATATTTTCAATTCCGTGTGTCCTCTGTTGTACCTTTTTGTGCACAATACGAACAGATCCATACAATTTACTGCATGTTCACATACTCCGTGTCAGTCATACTTTGGCATTTTGCATAAAACCAGTTTTTGCATGATTCGCACTCGACTGCTTTCCCTCGGAAAGTAACACGTCGGTTACAATCAATCCACATTCCTTTCATGTCAGGAGTTTTGTTCTCCCTTCCCTCATTTAGTTTCTTCAAGGATTTCTCAATGAACCCTTTTCCAATAAAGCCCTTCTCCAATAAAGCAATAAACCTGTTTCCAAAACCCTACATCCTTCATTTAGAGAGGTAAATTCATTACCCAAACTCTTAGTATTTCTAATCATTATGTTATTAGATAATAATATCAGGATTGAAATGGAGATGAATGATAACGAAGTGAATCAATTGGGTGAAAAAGACGCATAAACGAAAAATGTATCTTGCTAGATCCTTCGCCAACGCAGGGTGAAACATTTTATCTGTTATGTCATCTCTCGTCTACCTCGAAGACTGATTTATTCTAGTTACATCCCAGCCTAGATATATGAAAAAATATTTCATTTTGATTACTTTCTGAGCATTAGCTAAAGAACAGAGTTTCTCATGAAGTAGAGAACGCAGCAGAGAACATTTAATTATACCAGCAGATCGATACAAAATAGACAAACTTTGTTTCCCGTCAAAAACAGCGACAACATTTAATAGCTGATGGCGCTCAGTTTCAGACAGCTAATTGTGGCGATTGACCGAGAGCGGGTTCAGCCTACAACTAAAAAGACATAGCAGGACAAGTCCTGATACCATTCAACAAATTTTCATTGACAAAAAATTTGACCCAGAGGGGACTATGAATTGATTGGAAAAAAATTTAGAAAATATTCAGATAAAAAGTCGAAAAAATAGTACAAAATCTGTATCAAAATGCAGAATAAGAATAAAAACCACTAACGAGAAAGCGAATTGTTGTTCAAGGACCTTTTTTTCGCTCCACTTAAAAATTAGTGCAAAAAAATTTCATGCCGCAGCACCATTCGCTTAATCACTCCAATTTCTGTTTCGGCTTCACCAAAATCCTTAACTCAATTTCACTTTAAAAATCATGAAAATGTGTGGACAGATATTTTAAACAAAGCAGAAACTCCGAAAGCGATTTGAAGTAAAGTGTAACTTCAACACTAGCTAATCACCAACTGATAAAACTATTAACTTCATTATAGCACAATATGGAATTTTCTTGGAAACTTTTCATAACTTGCAACCTCAAAAATGTTGTTTCGAATTTATTTTCTGGTAAGATTTAATTATGTTCAACAGATACATATCAAGCGATTGGAAAACATAACTAACGATACATTTCGAAAAAGGAGAAAAACCGAGAACAGAAGATCTGTGCTCTAAAACCTTTCATTAAAGGACGAAAGCTTTAAATTTTTAAGTAGTATTCTCTAAAACATAGCGACTCAATGACTGTTCAACGCAACCTAAAAATAGTCCCTGGTTAATCATTGAGCAGCCAGACCCAAACTCACCGAAACATGAGCAAGAAGTAAAAATTACTAATGTGCTCTTAAACCTTTTATATATTTCGCTCAGTATTATTAAACTTACCACTGACCATAATTATACAAACACGAAAAAAATCATTAAAGGCAGGAAAAACGGAGCAATTAGGCAAAAATTTCGAAAACAGAAATTTAGAGCCAAAAAATTGTTCAAATCGAGCGTATTTTCTGCTAAAACTAAACCTAAAAAGATTTTACGAAATGAAAAGGCCACCATTACCAACCAAAAAACCATTTTTGTTCAAAAACTATCCCGTTAACTAAAATCATGAAAAAGAGTACAAAAACCGGTGAAAAACGTCTACATCTGAGAAATCACAAAAATAGCTCAAGATTGCATATAAAATACTAATATATATTAGTCCCTTGCCAAGTCCCATTCAAAATGGCTCTACTTCCATTTACCGAATATTTAACGACAAAACCCAGTCCCAAAATCCAACATTCTTCATTTTGCGAGTTAAACTTGTTACCAAAACCCTACGTATTTTAAATCTTTATGTTCACAGAAGCAATAATATCAGGATTAAAATCGTGGTGAATGGAGAAGTTAAGTAGTTGGCGCAAAACAATTAGGTAAAAATATTAGGGGTGAAAAATGCAAAGTCCAAAAAAATGTGGCGTCACAATTCAGGTTTTGATATACCCCTCCCTCATTTTGTCTGTTCGGTCATCTCTCGTCTACCTCGAAAACGGATCTAATCTAGATATATCCCGGTCTAGATATATCTAAAAAGAATTAATTTTTTTTATCTTCTGGGAATCAGATAAAACACAGAGTTTCTTATGAAGCAGAAAACGCGGTAGGGTACATTTAATTATATCAACAAATCAATACAAAATAGACAAATTTGGTTTCCCGTCAAAAACAGCAACATTTAATAGCTGATGCCGCTCAGTTTTGGACAGCCCATTGTGGCGATTGACCGAGAGGTGGTTTAGCGTGCAACTAAAAAAAACACAACAGGACAAGTCCTGAGACCATTCAACAGACTTTCATTGAAAAAAAACTTGACAAAGAAGGGATTATGAATTGATTTGAAAAAATTTAGACAATATTCAGATAATGGGTCGAAAAAATAATTTTTTCAAAAATCAGTATCAAAATGCCGCATATGAACAAAGAACCACTAGCGAGAAACTCTTGTTCAAGCACCTTTTCCTCGCTCCACTTTATAATTAGATAAAAAAAATTTCACGTCGAAAAACCACTCACTTTCCACTCCGCACTCCGTTTCAGCTTGACCAAAATCGTCAATTCAATTTCACTTCGAAAATCAGGAAAATGTGTAAACAAACCTTTTAAAAAACACAGCAGGAGAGACTTGAAGTAAAATATAACTTCAATACTAACTAATCACCAAATGATAAAACTATTAACTTCACTATACCAATCAATTTGAAATATCGAACTGAGAAAAAAAAAGGAAAAAGCACAATACAAAATTTATCTTGTTGGAAACTTTTCATAAGTTGCGACTTCAAAAAGCGTGTTTAGAATTATTCTCTGGTAAGATTTAATTATTGTGAACAAACACATATCAAACGATGGGAAAACATAACTAACGATACAGTTCGAAGAAACGAAAAAGGAGAAAAACCGAGAAAACAGAAGATCTGTGCTCTTAAACCTTTTATTAAAGGACCAAAGCTTTAAATTTTTAAATAATATTCTCTAGAACATAGGAACTCATTGACTGTTCTCAACGCAACCTAAAAATAGTCCCTGGTTAATCATTGAGCAACCAGGCCTAAACTCACTGAAACATGAGCAAGAAGTAAAAATTACTACTCATGTGCTCTTAAACCTTTTATTGATTTCACTCAGTATTAATAAACCTACCACTGACCATAATTATACAAACAGACACGAGAAAAAATTCTGAAAGGCAGAAAAAACGGAACAATTAGGCTAAAAACTAAAAATCTTATAATTCGTTTTGATTAACTTCTGAGCATTAGCAAAAAAAGAGTTTTCTCTGGAGTAGAAAAGGCGGTGGAGTATACTCTAATATTTCAGCAAATCGATATAGTTTAGACAAATTTGGTTTCACCCCAAAACAGCCAAAAAATTAAACCACTGATAGCTCTCAGTTTCGACCAGCCAATTACGGTGATTGCCGAATTAACCGAGAGCGGTTTTAGCCTACAACTAAAAGAACAATTTAAGCCGACCAGCCGATCTCAAAGCAATTATGGCTTGTGTTTTTGCAGAGTGCAAGAAGATAATTTTTCAGTTAAGTCAACAAAATTTAAAAATAATATGTACTATTGTTCACCAATTTTTTCATTTATTTTCAACAGTAACTTCCGGTCCAAAAAAATGCCAGAGCAATTTACGAAACTTTGAAAGTGTTATAAAAGTAGTTTAATGGTAAACATTTTAGATTTCTGGTTCACTTTTTTTCAGCTTTGAGCAAAATCACAGGGAAGCTTCATGGAATCTTCTTTCCTGTCTGAAAAGACAAGCTACGAATTTTATTTTCAAACTCTTTTGTTTTCCTGGAAAAATTTTACTTCAAACTGACACATTAAAATCACAAAAATATCACAGGTAATTTATCTGAATTTTGTGCAGGCAAGGAATTCCGGAGAAAATTGTTTAGGTAAATTTTGCCTGCACATGGCTTTACCTGCCTACCGTTCAGGTGAATTTACCTATACATTATATAGAGTGTAGTGTTATTTTGACCAATTCGATTTGTCTACCAATCAGAGTTAAGCATCGGTATCCTTCTTCAATCTCATTTGCATGGTTATGCTTGTTCCAACTCATCATCAATCCTAGTACACAATTTACTCATTTCTAATTCACGGGACAGACACCCGTACTGTTCAGCAACGATGGCTGAAAAAAAAGGCGTTTTTGAACTACTATTTCAATTGCAATCTTATTATAAGTTTAGTAATTATTCCAGCTATTGCAGTTGCATATTCACAATTGTATCATTCTTGCAAAACTAATCTTGCACCTTGTAGAAGTGCTACATATTGACTTATCTCGAACATCTGGATATCATTGCATATCCATTGCTTTTAATCTGTTCAACAGAGCAACAGAACGATAATTAAGCTTATTAAACTGATGACGTGCTACATCAAGGTTTCTTCAGGTTGCTTATGTGAAGCCTCTGACAGTTTTTTCTGTGTTAATAAACCTGTCATCGGGAGACAGCAGATTCACTTGATTTTAAAAATTTCTTTAAATGTCATGTGTTCTGTTGTTTTCATACAATTCAAAAGCCTCTTTGACATATTCTTGACACTTCGATATTGGAAAGGAATCCAGTTTCTTCATACTTGTCCGTCCCCCAAACTCTTTCAATTTAGTAAATCAGAACTTTATTTCCTGATTAATGTTGATTTTATTGAAGAAGTCTGATGGTTGTTGTTGACCTTCACTTCCAATACAATTTATAGGAATTTCCCGTTTTTGACAAGAACATGCGTGCCCATGGCGCGAATTGCAATATATATACAGAGCTTGGTTTCCTAACATGATACTCAGAAATAAAAAATATTGTTGAAAGTTGTCTTATGTAAATGTTTAAGCTCTTCGACCTAAGTCTTGCATACCAAGACAACTTTTCATTAAACTTTTTATTTCTGACTCGCAATCATGGAAGCAAATCAAGCTCTATATATACATTAGAATTCGCACCATTGGCACGCAATTTCTGGCCAAAAACGGGAAATCCCTAACTATAAAAAATACTGGAAGTGAAGGTCAACCACTTCAGACTTCTTCAATAACATCAACATCGATCAGGAAATAAAGTTCTGATTGAAAAATTGGAAGGGTTTGGGGAGACGAAAGAGTATGATGGAATTTGTTTCCTTTACACTCCCGGCAACATAAAACCAACAATTGAGATAAATATGTAAACACAAATTAAATATAGCACAAAAGTTTTAATTATGAGTTGATTTTTAAAGAAGTTGTTTCAGTGAAGCTCCGGAGCACTTGACAACTGGATTCGCACTGTCCCTGTAGCCGTCTGGATGTCGATGCTCATTGCTATTCCGACAGCACCTCTGTGCTTTCAGGATCTTCCCAAGAAGCGATTCATCGGAGTGCGAAGTCCTTGAAAACAAACACTATGTAACTTTCATCCAGCTCTTCAATTAATTTTTGGCACTTCTTTCTCTTGAGCTGAGGAATGTTTTCTTTTAGCAGCCTGCTCAAGTACTGATCAAGAATCGTCGGTGTCAATTTCAAGTCCTTGGTGGAGAAACGCTGGTTTTTGTTCAAAGAGGTTTCAAATGCAGGTGTGGTCTGCGAAAGGAGTGATTAGGAGTCAGTGGTACCTCAACTGAGATGCTGCAGCCCACAAGTGTTAGTGGCCTCGAGTTTAAAATTGCCTCGGCCTCTGCGACAACTGTCTGGAAAACTGAGTGTGTTAGTTTCCGACTGCCCAGCACTATTAGTAGACTCCTCTTCGCGGTCTGTATCAGCCTCTCCCCGACTCCTCCGAAGTGTCATTTCAATGGTGGTTTCAAAGTCTACTAAAATTTTCTTTGAGACAATTAAAGTCTGATAAACTCGTTGCCCGGCTGGTAGTTTCTGGAATTTCAACTTCACTGCTTGATTGGCTCCAATGAAATTTTGCCATTGTCACTAGAAATGAGGCCAGGATATCCACGTCGTGAGACAAATATGAGGACTGCCACAAGGAGACAGTCGACCGAGAGGTCATGGCAAACTTCTAGGTTGCCAGCTCTGGTGACCAGGCATGTGAACACACAGACGCAGTGCATCTGAGTGCCTGGTCTTTTGTCCTCAATGTAGAGAGGTCCAAACATGTCCATTCGTGTATTGAAAAAAGGGTATTGCTTGTTTGCCATTGGAAATTGGAACTTAGGCAGATCATCCATCATTGGTCTCACGTTGTTTGCCCTCCATCGTCCGCAAATGTAACAGAATTTCCACAGATTTCTCAGCACTTTTCGCAATCCAATCATCAGAAGAGAATGTTGCAGGTGCGCCTTCACGTGTTCCACGCACTAATGTCTATAGTCATGGTGTGCCCCTTCACCCAGAAGTATTGTCGTTTTGCCCCTGCCATGAGGAACGAGGCTTCGCACTATAGGTTAGTGGTGCCTTGTAAAGTCATCCTCCTACCCCCAAGAGTCACCTGGAAAGCGCGTGAAAGGCATCAGCTTGTCTCCTTTCTCAAGATTGCTTCCTCTCTACAAGGAGAAAATTGTTCTTAAACTCTTTTGGGACATCGTGATGAGGTAGTTCCTTGACCTGGTCTCATTCCATGCATAACCCTGAGTGTTGGAGGTCTCAGGTAAACCATTTTGTCTTCCGTGACAGCCGACTGAAATTAGGGATCACTGCCCTCGGAGAAATTCAACGAATATTGAGGTGTACTCAGAAAGTCTGGTAGTTCAAGCAACGGCATTTGGATATCTCATGACTGCTTGAGGCCTCGTGTGCCGCAATCAGTGGGATTCATCTTTCCAGTGAAGTGTCTCGAGTTGTCTGGAATTATGGTCAATCTATTGGCAATGTTCATCTTGTCTCTGCATGGTTTGGATCCATCCAAGAGTAGCAGTGCTGTCTGTCCAAAAATGCTTTGTACTGATGCTTGTTGTCATCTTGCTCTCACGGAACCTCAACAGCTCTGCCCCAAGCGTTGTCTCTTCCAATTCCTATTTTGCGATGCTCAGCTGCTTGATCGGTGCCATTTTTTTTACTGATCACATACCGTGATGTAGAAGTTCCATCGGCGTTGGTTGTCCTCACATACACTGGCAGCAATTGCACTCATTGAGGCTTCAGTGAACGTATGAAGTTGACGAGTTCAGCGGATGTTGGGAATCAAGCATCTAGAAACTTCGCTTGAAGGCATGCCGTCAAAGTCCTCAATCCACTCTTGCAGTTCCTGTAGGTAGCATTCTGACACTGGTTGATCGCAATTTCTTCCCTCTTTAATGATTTTCTGGAGAACACATCTAATTCTGATGGCAAACGAAGAAATCAGTCCAACTGGATCGAACAGAGATGCTGCCATCAATAGCACCTTCCTTTTGAGTCAGCTGTTGTCCTGTGTAGAGAATTCGAATTTGCAAACATCAGTTTGTACGTCTTAGAGTCCCGCGTCTGACCAGAGATCATCTGAGTCTTCAATTCTGCTTTGTATTCTTCCAGTAGGGTTTCTACTTTCGTTGGCTCGGTGCCTTGTAAATTTCTCAAATTGAATCTTCCTGTCTGCAGAAAATTTTTGATCCCCAGTGCACTTACAAGGGTAAGTCTGCATGAAATCATCCACTTAGGATGCATATGACTCTGTATGCTCTTGTTTGAGGTCAATTGCACAGTTCTGCAGAACAAAGATTGTACAAAGTGAAAATGTGGCTCCAAATATGAGTCGATTTTATTCGAAGATCTTCTCGGTGCCATCCTCGGTCCATATAAAACATAGATTGTATTGGTCTTGTGATTGCATAACAATCTGCATAAATATTGCCTCGTTGTCAGCTGTGACTGCTACTGAGTACGATCTGAAGCGGAGAAGAGGCCATGCAAATTGCAAAGTAGATTCGGCCATCTCGGCAATGCATCATTAAGTGAGATTCCTTTCAAGCATCTTTTGTGACTCTGCGGATTTTGTCTGGCTTCTGTTTGTTGATCACTGGGTGATGAGGAAGGTACCAAACAGAGCGTCTGCAACTGGTGACTGCCGTTGTGATGTAGTTTTCATGCGAAATTCCTTTAATCGTTTCCTGGTAGCAATCTCTCAAGTTTTTGTCCCTATCCAACCTCTGTTGCAAAGCGTGCCACTGAACTCTGGCCACGAAGTAGTTGCTAGGGCAAGGGATGTCCATGGAAGTCGAATCTTGTATCTGTCACTAATGTGTTTAATGGTATCATTGAGGATGGGCACAGCATCTTTGTCATCCGAGGACTGTCCCACGGAAAAAAAATTGAAGTTCACTCCTTCAGTTGTCAAGAAAAGCTGCAGAAGGCCATCATCGGAAACGTATTGTTGTCTCTTGATATTGTTGAAAATTGCTGTTTGTGTAGCTTGATTGGTCGACCTTCTTCTGTATGTACCTCTGGTGAATGGACTCCGTCAGTGTCCAACCACGCAGTGTTGACTCCGTATGGGATGCCAGCTGGTCCAATTGTGAACTGTCCGGAAACTGTTGCTATGAATACATCTGCTCCAATCATTAATCCTAAGTGACTGTCGCTACTTGTTGGGAACTTATTATCTGTAGATGAGAATGTTCTCTGCAGACCTCATTCAACGTTTCAGTTTGAACTCTAGATGAATCCCAAACTCCTCCAATGCTAATGCATCCGCAGGCATTCTAGTTACAGGACAACTGCTGTACAAAGCTCCTACGCCGATCATGACATCTGCTGTTGTAAGTGTTTACCATGAAGTGAAGCTAGTGTTAGGGTTATTTATGTCTTCGGGTTTTTGAACTTGAAGTGCATCGGCTTCTGTGTTAATTGTATGTTGTCATCACCGCTGTCCAGCAAGGAATAGGTCTCGATGCAAAGATCTCAGTTGAAAACTGTTACTGGTACAACTAGAAACTGTATCTGAGGTCTGATCCAAGAAATTTCCTGCCGATTGCTGCAAGTATAGTTTTGTTGCAGAGTAGTTGCCTTCTGTTGGACCACAGTGCACTGAATGTTATTCTGCTGTCCGTTGTTGCTGTTAATCTGCGTGTTCATGGGCTGCTGATAAAAAATTTCATTCCAGTTGCTCCTATGAGAAGAGCTGCTGTTGGATCCACGTTGTCTGTTCTGGTTTCCATTCTATTGCTTGACGTTCAAACTCATCTGTTGCCTCTGGTTTTCACTATTGAAGTTACATCCAAAGTTTGACTGGTTTTGGTTTCTGAAATTACTGTTTTGTGGAGATTTGATTACAGTTCCCACTTGGTACTGCATTCTGTTGTTGCTGACTTGTATCTGTCCATGGACTGCAGAGTGATAGAAACCAATGCATCTATCCACAAGGCACCTCCTGGTTTTTGATCAGCAAAAGCTCTTTTTGTGAGCTCTTAAGCACAGGTTGAATCTCCTCGCACATCACAAATACTTTGGCCATTTTCTAAAATTCTTCACTCTGGTTTTCTGGTTCCGTTGTGGGATGTCCTCGCACACTTCGGCTTATGATTAAAGCCATTCAGCAAAGTGGGTGAGGTTGCGACAAAACTTGCCTTCTGTGTGTCGATTCCACCTGATTATCATGGTAGCGTTCAATTTGTATCTGGCCGTTCTAAAAACTGCTGACGACTTGAGGTCCGCCTCAAAGCTGTGGAGCCGGAGAAATTGCACCAGTCTCCTCAAGAAAGATGCGAAGCTCACAAAAGCGTTTGGTTCTTCTAACCTGGGCTTAGGCTACTTCTCCAATTGATCCAGTTATGCAGCAACAATATGCTGTTGTTTCTCGAATTTCCCGGTCAATTCAGCGATAGCTTCATGGTAGTAGTCCCCATTGTAGGAGTATCTACTGATGGAAACTCTTCCTTTATGTGTTACAGAGTTTTCGAGGTATGACATTTTTTAGGCATCGGAGAGGCCACCGTTGTTATAAATGGTTGGTTTGAACTGAAAAATTGATGTCATTTCAGAGGATCACATCTGAAACTGTCAATTGATATCTTAGGCCAATTCAATGTGTTCTGGAACATCCGTGCTTGGTGCTACATCCAGTCTGGTGGAGAATTCGGGAAACGTGGGAGGCCACTGTATGGGTAGTTGTTATGGCGTTCGTTATTGTGTTAATCAGGTCCGTAACAATTGCCCAGTGGTTGTTGAATGTTTTGAGGTGTGTACCTACGGCTCATGGCCCGAGCAGCTGTGCTATTGTTGTGGTGAAAAAACGGGTTGTTGGGATTGCCCTAGTGTGTTATCCTCGCTCTCAGGTCGGCTCTGTCCTTGAATATTTTCTCTTCTCTCGAACGACTTGAATTTTGCCAAAACTATCTGTTTGCAGTGCCCCTGAGAGAAATTCCCTGTTCTTTCCACTCTCTCCAATGTTCAGAAGGGGTTGGGAATTCTCAGGCTTTTGTGAATAGGACGAGACAGCAGCGTTAGTCTCCTGATTGGCGCGGCTTGAAAACTGAGAATTCATTGCTCTATTGCGTAAGGGGCACTGTCTCCTCTGCAGATGAGGGGAAACCGCTATTGATGTGTTCAGAGCAGATTCAGTGTCACCTGCGTCCGTTCTGTGCGCTTTTGCTTTGTTTACACCTCAGCATGATTAAGTTTCGGTACGCAAATTTATAAGCAAGAACTGTCAACTTTTCATTGCTTAGCTGTAGCTTCATGAGTTCACAGCAACTTCTGTCCATGTTATTTTTTATTGACCCCAAGAATTATAATGTTTCGCATACAATACTTCCATATTAATTACAAATGCTTTGCTGTTCATTGAGCTCTTTTACTGCGTTCCACTCCATCACCTTCAACTGCAGTTGTTGCTTGAGGCTGTTCTTTACTGTTGATGAAGATTTGTACTTGTTTGGCATGTTGACTGCGTTAGAAGACTGTCTTAGTTCACAAAGTTTATATTGTAATATTACTGCACTATGAGCCCTATTCTTTTTTATGTTTAAAATATTATTTTAATCAGGCTGGTGCTTCATGTGCTTACCTAATGCTTTTGTTTAATGTTTGTTTGCTATGACTGTGCTGGTTGCTATCACTAATCAGTGATGTTGGATAGCAATGCGATGCTTATAATCGCAAGTTCAAAAGAAAAACGTAAGCCAGTGAAATTCGTAAACTTAGATAAACAAGTGATAATTGTCCGGCCGACTATTTGCTTTTCGAGCGCGACAGAAATAACCCGAAGGTGTGGTGGCTAACTTTCGATTAATATGTGTGTCTACCGACACTGGTGGAGGATAACTTCACGTTGCTATCAACATTACTGTAGCAAGGGCATACCAGGGCCTGCAACTAATCTTCAGTCAATGTGTGTGCTAGTGGTGCTTAGAATTTGACCCTAGAGGAGGATCTTTTGCTTTCAGAAAAAAAGAATTAAGTGATATCAATTTTGATCCAGCGATAATTAGACGCCTATTAAAATCCAGGCTTCGAAATGACATTTAAATATTTCAGCAAGGCTAGCGCATCTTCGGCGACCAGGCATCCCACGCAAGCATTCTTCTCAGGAGAACTCTCATCTCAGTCTCACTTCTAGGGACAGATTAAAATCAGTTGAATCTTTTGTGATTGTGATGAATTATATTAAAAATTTGAGAAGTTGTCAAAACCAGAGCTTAAAATGTGCTAAAATGCCAAATATGTATGTTGCTAAGTTGCAAATATGTAAAAATGCGTTAAAATGCTAAATATGCCCATTAAAAAAATCAGAAAATTCCCAAGTCTCAGTCGAGCAAACTTCAAGGTCCGATTTTGACCCTAGGAATGCCATAAATGTTTAAGCTCTTCGGCCCAAGTCTTGCCTACCAAGACAACTTTTCAACAACGTTTTTATTTTTGAGAGTCGAACTCATGGTAGAAAATCAAGCTCTATATGTACATTACGATTCGCGCCATGGGCACAAGTACTGAACAAATGGGAATTCCCTTACTATAAATAAAGCCGGAAGTGAAAGTCAACCAGCTTCACTTCTTCAGCCTTCTTCATTAAAATCGACATCAATCAGGGAATGAAGTTTTTATTTACAAAATGGAAAGCGTTTGAGGGACGGAAAAGTTTATAGGAAATTGATGTGCTACATCAGGGTTTCTTCAGGCAGTTTATGTGAAGCTTATGATAGTTTTTTTTGTTTAAATAAACCTGTCATCGTGAGACAGCAGATTCACTTGACTTAAAAAATTTATTTAAATGTCATGTGTTCTGTTGTTTTTCTACAATTCAAAAGTCTCTTTGACAAATTCTTGATATCCTACTGTTTTCTCTACGGGTGCAACACGAACTACTTTTCAAATGTAGCGGAAGTCCATTTATTTCAATTTACATCTTCCACAGATTTTAAAAAGATCACTTGTACCCTCCCATATAGACGTAACACGCACAGGTTCAAACACACACGTACGCACAGACGTAAACGAATGCAATCACGGCAACCCAAATAGAAACCAAAAAGACAATTTAAAAAGCCTAGTTTCACAAATTTTTGCAGACAGTAGATTACAACAGGTTAGAGAACTCCCAGGTTTTAGAATAATTGAATTCGACATTAAAGAAATTTCAGAAAAAAGTGCCACATGAAGGTTGGACAATAATGAAAAATACTGCAATGAAAGCGGATGAGTGACTGAAAACATTGGATCACTACAACTCAGCGACAGCTTATCATTTATCGTTAAGTCAAAGTCAGAAACAACCTCGTTCATGCATCTGCTTGATAACCGGCCTCTTGAGCTTGTTGTTCCGACCCCTCTTGAGGGAGAGGAACTATATAATCAACTGGGTTTTTTTTTTGTTCAGTCAATTTTGGCCGATCGATATATTCATCGTAGAGAGTTGAGACTGGTATCATTAGAAAGCTTGTCCAGCGTAGAATATCGAATTGAAAAGATTTTTTTGATTTTCGTTTTTGACAGGGAGATATCGAGGTTTAAACTTTCGAGAAAATTGAGTGAATTCCGTTGATTTCATTCACCTTTTTTCGGAATTTTTTGACTAAAATTTCGCCAATTTTAATAACATTTAAATGAATTTTTCAAGAAAATGTTGTTGATTTTACGTTTAAAGACAAAAAACATTGTCGGCTATTTTCATTGAATTTTTTTGTCACAAATTTCGGATAAAAATTTCACAAAATTCAGCCTTTTTCATCAAAAACAGCCCGAAATAAGTTTCTTTAGTCCACTCTGATTAAATTTGCAGGAAGTGCACACCCAAACACCACTAACGCAATCTTTGTAAACTGAGAAGGGGGCTAATTCCACTTCTACTTCCGTTGAGAGTGCTCTGTAAATATAAATTTGCCGTTTTTCGCAAACTTTATTCTTTGACAATCAAAAACGCAGCATTTACTTTTGATTTTTAAACAAACAAAATATCTAAATCAATGACACTCCAAAAATTAAATATTCCTAATGGACAATCAACATTAGCAGGACTAGTTCTGTAACAATCTTGGACCGTTACAATCCAAAAATAATTCCGATTGTCATCAGTCGGTTTGTTGAAAAAAATAAGATCTTTTTTGTATTAATTAAATAACAGAACATTTCGAATCAAAGCTCACTAGTGATAGGTCCTATTGGCTTCCTAATTAGCTCGGAATTAATTTATTTAGTTGATTGCTTGAAAGCTTATGCTCGTTTTGACATTTAAAAAATTTGATTTTTAAATAAAAAATGGCTTATTGAAATTTGCCTCCATTTTCTCTTACTCTGGTCAACTTATAGCTTAGTGTCAGCAATCAAAGAGTGCTCCTTCTTTCTGTTGAATTCAAATTTAGTCTTTATTGCGGTTTCAGGCCTTAAGTTATGGTGTTCTGGCTTTGATACTACTAGATTTCACAATTTTTTTTTTTTCATTTTTAGGTATTTTCCCATTTTTCTTCTTATCTAGTTTTGTCAAATTATCACGTTATTGTCAGTTCATATATCACATTTTTCGCGTTCAAAATAACGCACAATTGATAATATTCAAATCTTTAGAGATACAGATAGTGGTTGTTCACCGCTTCGACAATACTTTCTCGAAGAATTTAATCGAATTTTTTATTTTTGTCTTAAACTGTCGTTTTTACTTTGTCTTTTTAGTCGTATCTAATTTTTTGTACAATGACCCGGTTTGATTGGCTTTTCCTGGAAGAGTAGATGAGCTGATGTTCTGATATTAGAAGATAGATAATGGCTTTCATGATTGCTTGAAAGCTTATGCTCGTTTTGACATTTAAAAAATTTGATTTTTAAATAAAAAATGGCTTATTGAAATTTGCCTCCATTTTCTCTTACTCTGGTCAACTTATAGCTTAGTGTCAGCAATCAAAGAGTGCTCCTTCTTTCTGTTGAATTCAAATTTAGTCTTTATTGCGGTTTCAGGCCTTAAGTTACGGTGTTCTGGCTTTGATACTACTAGATTTAACAATTTTTTTTTTCATTTTTAGGTATTTTCCCATTTTTCTTTTTATCTAGTTTTGTCAAATTATCACGTTCTTGTCAGTTCATATATCACATTTTTCGCGTTCAAAATAACGCACAATTGATAATATTCAAATCTTTAAAGATACAGATAGTGGTTGTTCACCGCTTCGACAATACTTTCTCGAAGAATTTAATCGAATTTTTTATTTTTGTCTTAAACTGTCGTTTTTACTTTGTCTTTTTAGTCGTATCTAATTTTTTGTACAATGACCCGGTTTGAATGGCTTTTCCTGGAAGAGTAGATGAGCTGATGTTCTGATATTAGAAGATAGATAATGGCTTTCATGATTGCTTGAAAGCTTATGCTCGTTTTGACATTTAAAAAATTTGATTTTTAAATAAAAAATGGCTTATTGAAATTTGCCTCCATTTTCTCTTACTCTGGTCAACTTATAGCTTAGTGTCAGCAATCAAAGAGTGCTCCTTCTTTCTGTTGAATTCAAATTTAGTCTTTATTGCGGTTTCAGGCCTTAAGTTACGGTGTTCTGGCTTTGATACTACTAGATTTAACAATTTTTTTTTTCATTTTTAGGTATTTTCCCATTTTTCTTTTTATCTAGTTTTGTCAAATTATCACGTTCTTGTCAGTTCATATATCACATTTTTCGCGTTCAAAATAACGCACAATTGATAATATTCAAATCTTTAAAGATACAGATAGTGGTTGTTCACCGCTTCGACAATACTTTCTCGAAGAATTTAATCGAATTTTTTATTTTTGTCTTAAACTGTCGTTTTTACTTTGTCTTTTTAGTCGTATCTAATTTTTTGTACAATGACCCGGTTTGATTGGCTTTTCCTGGAAGAGTAGATGAGCTGATGTTCTGATATTAGAAGATAGATAATGGCTTTCATGACTTTGAAAACAATTGTTTTCCAAAATGAAAAAAAAAGTTTCAACTTCGCATTTTTGTTCCTTTTATTGTCTGTTTGTTACCTGGTCTCGTTAATTAAAGGTTAAAGATGACATTTTTTGTCAAGAGAAGGTGTCAAAAGGGATTGGTGTCACAAAATCTAATGTTTTTAAAGAATGCGTTATGAAATTACTGGCTTCGAGACGGGTTTTTCACAAAAAATGTAAATTAATTTTTGATTTTTGTCATATTTGACGTTCCTTTTGTAGACGTAAGACATGTTGTGGATAATTCCAGGTCTCGAGGGTTTCTTTTGGAAAAATAAACGAACCTATTCAGTTTTTCGATTTTGTAATTAATGGCGTTTTACATAATCTTGCATAAAAATTAAATCAAGTTTTACATAATCTTGCTTTTATCTTTTTGGTCTAACTGTTACCTAGTTTCATCAATGAGAGGTCATATAATACATTTCAAAGCAAGTGTCAAAAGGGATTTGTGTCACAAAATCTATTGTTTTGAGAGAATTCGTTATGAATTTCCTGGCTTCCTCACGGGTTTTTCACAAAAAAAAGTAAATTAGTTTTTGATTTTTGTCATATTTGACGCTCTTTTTGTAGACGTAAGGCATATTCTGGATAATTGCCGGTCTCAAGGGTTTCCTTTGGAAGAATGAACGAACCTATTCAACTTTTTCATTTTGTAACTAATGGCTTTCATGTCTTTGGAAATAAATTTTTTCGAAAAAAAACAAGTATTATATAATTTTGCATTTTTTTTCTTTTTTGTCCAATTGTTGCTTATTTTCATTAATGAGCGGACACATAATACATTATCGGTGTTCGACGAAGGTGCAATCAAACATACTTTAGCTTCACATTACCGAGCCGCCTTGTTTATTGGTAGTGAAAATGCTTCTAGTAGCAATTAATTCAAAACAAGAAGCCCTATGTAATGTATGATGAACTGCGAACCGGAAAACTCTACTGCACTTTAGATGAATTTTAAATAATCAAATAACTGAAATAATTCGGAAAGCCAGCTCCTTGTAAAAACGTCCATCCCGGGTTTCTCATCATACAAAATTCTCACAATCATACTAGGTCATATTGAATTGTACGATTTCGTAGGAGCAAAAACAGGTCATCGCTTGCCAGAAAGCAACGGTAGTCTCAGAGACAAACAAGAAAAATAAAACCGATGTCTCCACTTTGTTTAGACGACTAACTTTTAGAAGCAGCCCTCGAATAACCTTCTATTAAACTGAGACCTCCTCTTTTACCTGAACTCCTCGAATTTTGAGTGTGCTGTAGGTAGATATGCGGGGGAAAACACATTCACGAGAAAGAACAAATAATTAGAACCAATATGTTTGAAAAATAACATCACGCACGCAATTCTGTCAAAAAATTGTATGAACGAATGATAAAAGCTGATTTTAAATAAGAGTCGTAACAAAAACTTTGAAAAAAACTAAAGCAAGACAAGTGTCGAAGTTCTGAATGAATTGACTGGAAAACTTGAAAATTATTGGATCGGCCCGTACACTAATTGACCATTATGAGCCTAACAGAAAAAAATAGTGAAAAAAACCATGATCTAAACTATTCATACTTCTATTTACAAGTATTGATAAAAAAAATGTTTTGTATCAGAAACGTAAAAAGAGATAGCTTGAGTGCTTGAAAAGCAGGAGATCGGTGCGAAAAAAACGGCCAAAAAACTTGGAAAACATTTACACAGGGTAAATAGTACAAATATTTTTTGAAAAAACAATATCGTCTGCGGATGGTAGTAAATGAAAACCAGATAAGAAAACTTGGTAGTGAACAACAGCGGTAACTAAACAAAATCTTTCTTGACATATAAGAGAGCCAAGCAGAGAAAAAACAGCAGACGGTAAAAAATATAAAATTAAGCAAAAAAAACTATTTGCATTAGGTTCTTGCTGGTAATGTCATCCAAACTAACAACATAGTAGACAAAAACTCCAAGTAAGAACCCAGCCGCAAGTTTAAAAGAAGTTTTGTTGAACTCTTTGAACACAATGACAAACATTTTCGAAACTCATTGCCAATTTGTATGAGATTTTGGATGCTTTGCAAAACAAACCCTTTTAAGCGAGAATTCGCCAATCAGTTAATCCGCAGGCTACTAGAAACCTGGCTGCAATACTTGAGACGAACAAACCAAGAAACAAAAACATGGGTAAAAGTAACCAGAAATTAATTAAAACGATGCTAAAAATCTTCAGAATCAGTTAATATCTTCAGAATAAGTAAAATATCTTCCGAATCATATCTCCGTTGCTAACCTAGCGACTAACCCATCTTTAAGCTCTTACTTGCACTTATTAAAAAACAGAAAAATAATTTTCAAGAAGACAAGAAAATTCATTTGAAAAATGAGAGAAAAAGCGATAGCGGGGACTAAATATTTGACAGAAAAGCCAAAACCAAAGCTCAACGTCTTACAGGAAGTTTTAAAGAGTCTGGTTTGACCTGAACAGATCGAATATCATTTAATATTCTCCATTTTTACGTAATGGAAAATGTTTTGTTACTGCAGGGTGCACTATTTATTGGGGGAGGCAATGATGAAAATAAAAATTAAAATAAAAATTTTTTTGTTCAGTTTTTATAGATTTTAATTGCTACTGTGATTAAATGTTCCGAACTGCCAAATGAATTTTTTAAAAAAATAGTTTAATGTAGTCGCTAGAATTCATAAATCAACCTGGAGCACATATATATCAAGATAAATCACATTCAAAGTAATAGAAAATATTTCTGTTACACTGTTCTTTACTTCCTCTAAATTACAATGTAGTCATTTCTTTCATAGTGAAGATCAAAGATGATTCAACCAAAGTAACTAGCTCGTTTACCTAGACAGTGTTCAGCCTCTACTTCCAGTTGCGTGCGCTTAAAGCATCGATAGCGTATTGCGCAACATCGCATTGGTAGTTGGCATTTGTTCCAATATGTTAATACATGTAATCAGTAGAGGTCCGAGAAATATTCCTTGGTGAGCAACCAGCACCAATTTCAACAACACCAAGGTCTTTTCAATTACAGAGAACAGTAAAATTATAAACCAGTAGAATTCTAAACACACTAGATATCATGCAAATGTTCTGCAGCGGTTAAAGAGAAAAATCATAACTGGACCGGAAACTTGGCGTGGAAACTAACAATACTTGTTCGTATCGTTAGTATTAGAAAAACAGCTCTTGAGGCATATTTTGAAAAGGTAAGGTCACTGCTTTATATCCAAAGCACATTGGTATGGAACTGTTTGCTGCTTTAACTTTGTCACACGAGGAGTCCAACTCCGAGCGTTGAAACAAGATTTAATAGCGCATGTAAATTATTTCACAGGTGACCATAAAGAAAGTAAAGCTGTTCAAATCAAAACCACCGAAATTGATTACTAACACAAACTATTACAATTAAGTAATAGCAAGCACAAAATTACTCTACAAAAAGCTCACTGGAATTTTTCCTAGACCATTATACCGAGAAGAACAAATGCACTGGGAGAGTGATCGGCTGATGTGGGAACTGTAACATACTCAACAAGATAATACTGATCTGAACTCCCAGAGACCGGTTTCCAAATGATTCACCACAACTACTACACCAAATAACAAAACTTTGCAAAAATGATAATTAAACAGCACAAATGTTTTCATCGGTTTTAGCCTCGCAGAGACAGCATTTTTTTTCATTACAGCTTGTTTCGATTTCCACAAATCACTTCCTTTTTTACTTCTTAATAATTAAGATTTATATCGGAGTAAACTCCTTTGCGTCCTTCGCGCTATTAATGATGAAGACTGATCTCCGCAATTCAACATAGCCGATATCCACGAGGGTAAAATCAGTCAAGCTTATTTCAGGTCTGCTTTTGCGTGATGCTCTGGAAAATTGACATATCAGTTTTGCCATTTAACAATCATTAAGGAACCAAACAGCGCAGCACATTGCCAGAAAACAGTAATCAAACCAGAAAACTTGAAAGAGATGAAAGATTTAAAGAAATTACACTGAAAACCAAGTTCTGAATTCCAGTTATCCTGGAATTTATCTAACACCGAATTGTATTCAACCAAGTTACAGAGACGCAGAAATACAGGTACAAAATACGGTGTTTTCCATTGACCTTCAATTAGACCAGAATCACCAATTAAATTCAAAAAATGAGAGCAAATCCCTTAAAGGAAAAAGTTCATTATGATCAAACTTTTCATCTCACAATGGAACTGTTAACCCATGTTGAAGTGTACTACAAACTCTGCCTCCCATCAGACTTCACTTACTGACCAGTTGAAGTCACAAAACGTTACTTAAAGTAGGCACGTGCACGTATTAATGACTCAAGTCTTGAATGCCAGATATCAAAACGTCAGAAGTTTCTATATACATAGCAAGAAATTGAGTTCCATAAACTTTCCGCCATTTCAAACATGCAAGATGCGTGTGTCAAGCAGGGTTACGTGACTCCGCAGAAAGCACTTCGAAATTCTTGCTGCACATCTCGAAACGCTGCGCAATTCTCGATAGCTCATTTTTGTTTCAATACGCTAATTTAGTTTTCAAAGCAAACTGCAAACAACCGGACAGCTTCTTAGAAAACACAAATTGTGAAATCCAAAAATGTTCAAAAAAACATCTAAAGCCAGAAGGGTTGATTGCCAAACAAAGAAATCAAACAAATCGATTATTTTGGTTAAAATTTAGAATGCATACAAGTTTTGTAGTGAAAAAAGATGTTGCATATGTATTAAGAAAAGCAAAAAGGCACCTTTTAAATCATAAACGGTTCACAACTAAACTTAAAAAACTTTCATAATATCGTCTGGTGACAAAGTTCACAGATAAACATAAACCGACTAACGTCGTAAGAATTGCTCTCGAAAGTCAGGCGAGGCAATTGAATTCAGGGGGCGTTGCCTGGATAAACTTTTCTTTATGGGTGCAAAAATAGTTCACCACGCCGGGATTCGAACCACTGACCTCCCGAATCTTCACCAGAAGCACTGCCCACTAGGCTATCAGGGCCTTGTTTCACCTACGCTGCAATCGATTTCATTTTAACAACAAGCTTTATTTCCGTATGAGAGCAATAGACATCACTCAAAAATGAAGAACCAAAGCCTGAAAAAGTCACTTAAGAAATCAAAGAATGTTCTAGAAGAAAAGCGCAAAAACGGTCAAGCGAAAAATTTGCATAAAAAAGATCAACACGTTTAAATAAGTGCTACGATCTTCGTTCGAGAGGAATTAAAACTAAAAAAATTCAGAAATATTAAAACTACGACCGGGGCGTGACACCTGAAAATTCCAACACCACACCGAGAACTATGATATACTTGTTGCCCAAATAGCAACTGCGAAGCAGATTGTATTATTCTGCTCGTACTCCAAAAGTTGCAAATCGACTCCGGGCATCATCAGTTTCTAATGATATTTTGTCTCCCGACTAGCTGAACAACCTATAAAAGAAACCAAAGCAATTTGTGAACTACAGAAATGTGAAGGTCCAATTACATAATCATTGGACCGACTGAAGAAGGTCTTGCAAATTCTAAATAGGCAGACAGTCGGTTTGAGGTTGGAATTAGATGGAAATAAAATGGGCTGTGACAGTTATATAGGACCAATGGGCTCCCTCATTGAAATTCATCATCACTGCAAAAACAAACACTAAAATAGATGATCTGTCTCGCAGCAAAACTACAATGGCTTAAGATTTCTCAGCGAATCAATGTGTTAATCAGAAAGGCAAAGCTGAGCTGGTCCTAAAAAACGCCAACAAGAAGCATCGAGGAGAGAAAGGCAGATAAGGAGAGAAAGGACGAGAATAAATGAACCAGAAATAAGGAATACGGCAATTTTACATCCCCTGGGATAATGCCGATAGAAACGCTAGAAGGATAATCTTCATGGCAATCACAAACAGCCGACAGATTGCCGGAAATTAGCAGCGATGGACGCTTGTGGCCTTCCATGAAGCAAATAAAGAAATAAGATAGACAGATCGACCACCAGTCCTTTAATAGACCACTAGACTTTTTGGGTTAGATGCGGACTGTCAAATTGTTGACACATACGGTCTACAAGGAAAAAGCCCTAAAAAGCTTTTTCAAAATTGATATTCGAAATCAAAAATTAAAGACTCATACTCAAGAATTAGGGCATATAAGTTTGGCACACTAGTAAATGTTCGAAAAAAATTAAAATTCCATAAGTGAGTTCAGAAGCCATTGAGTTGTATGAGGTAAGTGAATTAAGCGGCTATTAACAATGCAACCCAAGTACGCGAATTGATTAATGCACTTTAAATTAACTATCCACAGAATGTGTGATCGCCGTTAAAAAGACAAAAACACAACTCGAACAAATTAATTTCTTCAAACATTATTTGGAATAGACAAAAAGCTACTAAATTAGCTTAAAAGAATCAGCAAGTTCTTGTTGATTTCGCGACTTTTGTCGACAATATGGCCAACCGAGTTTAATTTTGGAGCAACTCTCAACCCCAAAAACCCCCCTTCTGGCCAAACACAAATCTCAGTTTCAAAAACGACCAATTGACAAGGTTAAACCAACCATGACACTTCCACAATAATTTTTGGATCAACAACTAGCAGGGAGAGGAGCGCAACGTATAGATCAAATGTTGGAAATACAGACATTTGGACACCAACGCCCCGATCAGAAAACAATGCACTTTGCAAAATTTGCCATTCTGGCCAAACACCAATCTCAGGTGCAGAAAATTAATTAGCATGAAATGTCGGCGCTATCATCAAGGGATAGAAAGTCCAAAAACAGTGCAACAAGCCGAAATAGAAAACAAACGTCTTTCAAATTACAGTGGCTTCGCCAGCGCCAATTTCTAATTTAAAAAGTCTGAGAAAGGTAGGAACTGGAATGATAAATTACCTAATGGCGTTCCAATCGAAAAACTATTTCTTCAGCATTTTTGTAGTCACGGTCAAAACGGAGAACAAAAGTCTAATTAGCACTCAATAGAAAAAAGAAACGACGCCATCTTTGAGACAACTGCCAAATAAAAGTTTATATGCTGATGGATTTGTTATTGCAATATATGTCGGAACTCATGCAATATTTGAGCGTCTTTGTTTTTAAAAAAATAAACCTCATGTATACATACAGTCATATATCCACTTCTTGTCAGTGAAGCTATCAAAGACCACTTTATTTTCAATTTAATTGGTAGAATTGGATAAAAATTCATAATTAAGTCTTTTCATTACACAAATGTGATTTATTACATCAAATTACATTCATCGGTTTTAAAATAAACCCGACTGGTTGGATAACTCTTCAGATAAATCAGGCAATCAACAAGGAATATTTCCCAGCCGTAATAAGATCAATTCATATTCAGCATTAGGTACTTTTCCGGGGCCCGAAAGAGAAATTATTGTCTATGTAAGTTTGCGGGTATTATTCTGGTTCAGGCTCCATTTAGAATCGTGCGTCCTGGTCTCCGTTTCATCTTACCGGATGTCGTTGGTGGTCCTCTTAGTGGCCCTCATTACTGTTCGAAGTTCCTGCCTTGTCCTCGTCGATTAGCTGCCTATGTGTTGCAATAGCAATTTTTGCTTTACTTCCACATATTTACCCATAGTTCTGCTTGCTACAAGGTCAATAGACCTACGGATCTGTTGTGTTGATATAGCTTTATTTCTTTTCCATTCAAACATTCTTGTTTTGGCGTAACGAGTGGTACTGTGAGAGCTACATAGGTGATCTTTTTGTTTGCAATGAAGTGGTGTTGTTGTGCTATTTGCAACAAGCTTTAGGTCATTGATTATGGGAGTAAGTTTCACTTATATAATTGAATTACTCCACTCGATACGAATATTGAGTTGAGATAGTTGTCCTTTGATGGTTTGGATAAAAGGCGCTATATCAGTCCGATAACTCAATGATATCCATCTGGAGATAACAACCCAAGTGTTGAAAATATTTCAAAGATTGCACTTTGCTTCATTTAAAACTTCATTAGGTTCTGATAGTACTTTTAGTTCGCCAAGTTCTTTTTGTGCGACCATAGCTTTCGAATTTTACAAATTTTTAATAATTAAATTTGCAAATCCTGTTTGATAGCATCGGCGAGGAAGTTTTAATCAGATACTTTACAGATTTTTTTCTCTTTATAAACGTTAATGTTCTCGCTCTCAGTTGAAAAACTCAATATCTTGATGTGAAATACATGTTTTCTGCAGGGGTGCTTTGGGAAAATCAACAATGGATTCACAATCTCAACAATATAAGCATTTGGGGATGCTCTTAGTCATAAACATCGCCTGAAAAAGTTACTCGTCTGTTAACACATTGGAGGTCATTTTTTGTGGAGATGTTCGAACTCTGCAGATAAATGGATTTTCGGAATAATCCGTTTTCGGAACTACGTTCAGGTAAAAATAAAGTATTGACATTAATGGCATATTTTTAGTTGAATTTGCTGCTAATTGATTCTATTCCATTGCTAAGTCTGCAAATCTCATAGTTTCCGGGAATGTGTTGTTTGTAAAATTAGAAGGTAAGTGTTCATCTGCCACGCGCGTTAATCGCCTTTGTGCTGTTTTACTGTCTGTCATTAGTTAGTTCGGAAAGAAAGCGTAGATGGTCAGTTATTAGTAGGAAACTGTTCTGTAAGATAGTATTTGAAGTGTTCAAGTTCCGCCGATTTGGCTAGGGGCCGCTTTGATTTGTTGTGATTCTTTTGAGAATTTTGCAAAATCTGATTCTGTTCTTTTTGCGGTCAGGATTTTTCGTTAAAAAAGCTTTAAATATATGAGTTGAAGGATTGTTCCCATTAAGGATAGCATTTGAATTTGAGATTTTAGGTGGGAATCATTCATTGAGCCCATGACTCATTTTGAAGGGTTATCAAACTAGGCGGGCTGGCTTTAAAACCGATTAAGCAATTTCTCATTCTAATAATTCACATTTGGGTAATGAATACACAGCTGTGAATTAATCTGCATTTAATCTGTTGAAAATAAAGTGGTTTTTGATAGCTTCTACGACAGCAAGTTCCTTTATGACTGTATGCATATATCAGGTTTAGTAAAAAAAAATCAAATACGCCCAAATATTGCACGAGTTCACAAAATATATTGCAAGACTTAAAACCACGAGGTTATAAAAACTTTTCATTTGACATGTGTATTTTAGACGGCCTCTTAATGCTTTTTTATTTAATGCTAATTAGACAAGAGTTATCCGTTTTGATCGTGACTATAATAGTGTTCTACGGCGATAGTTCTTGGACCAAAATAATATTTTTTCTATTGGTTCTCGCCATTAAGTAATTTAGCATCTCCTTTGCCGCTTTTCTCAGCTGGAACTCAATTAACTTCAGGGTTTTTTGAAATCTTCTGAACAAACTTGCGAGAAAACAGCTCCCTTGATTTATAAAATGGCGCAGGCGAAGCATTTGTAATTTTTAATAAGGTTGTTTTTTAATTCGATTTGTTTCGCAACTTTTTGGCTTTCCATCACTTGATGAAGGATCGCTAGCTTACAGTGTCTGATTGTTTACAGATATCCAGGCTCCTAACCTGTTAGTGAGATCGGTTGGACGTTTACAAAAACTTGGTTCCAATTCTTGTCGCTTAGAGTTCCAAAAATCCTTTTTATTTATTATGCCTTGGAAGTGACGCATTGAAACATTGTTGTTCATTGGTATTCTTCGCGCGCTGCTCTGCTCTACCTGCCAGTTGTTGAGCCAAAAAATATTGTGGATCAACTATTTTTGCTGGTTATTTTAATATTTGTGATTGTACCAATTCCATTTTTTTTTTGGTTTTTCCTCGTTCCTGTCGATCAAATAATCCAGTACTTGTGAAGGTGTTCTTAGGGATTGAGAGCAACTCACGATGAAAATAAAGTTGGCCATATTGCGAAAGAAAATTTTTCTAACTATTCCTTTTGATAACAGTCTGAATCAGCGAGAAGGTAATTTGGTAGCTTTGCAAGCATTCTAAATAATGTTTTTTGTTAAATTGTTCGTGTTGTATTTTTTGACTTTTTAACGGGCATCACGCATATTCTGTGAACAATTGATTTGTCGTGCACATATCTTTTTGTGTAGTTGGGTTGTTTTATTGTGAGCAACACGAAAATTATCCTTCTGGCTTCTTTATCAGCATCATCCCACGGGATAGGGAAATGCCCTCTTCCACAATTATGATCCATTTATTTGTCCAATCTAGCTTTCTCTCCTAGTTTATGCAACTTGTTTAAATTTAATAGGAACAGCTCAGCTTTGCCTTTCTGATTCACGTTGATTAGTGAGAAACCGTTTTGCTGAGAAGCGATCTGCCTCGCAGCAAAACGGGTTCTTACTGAAACAATGTGAATAAGAAAGCAAAGCTGAGCTGGCCCTAATGAGCTTGAACAAGTTGCATGAACTAGGGGAGAAAGCTAGATTGGACATCTAAATGGATCAAAATTGTGGAAGAGGGCAATTTCATATTCCGTGGGATGATGCTGATAAAGAAGCCAGAAGGATAACACAATAACGCAACCCAACCACAAAGAAAAACATTCACTACAAATCAATTATTCACAGAAAGTATGATCGCCGTTAAAACGATCTATTGTATCCTCTCTCATTGATGGCTAATTTCAATAATGAAGATTATTGATTACATTTGATTCGGCGAATGGGCTCTTTTCTAGAAAATTAATCTTCAAATGCTGGCTATTTCAAGTGGCTGCGCCATGTTATACCGATATTTCCTATTTATTATATCTCAGAATTTCCTAAACAATCAGCTAGACCAATTGTCAACAAATAGATCAGAGCAAAGTTGAGAAACAACTAAGCTTCAATTGAAGCGTTATGAGAACATAAATACCAGTCAGCTGATCTGGTATCTTTGTTCGCAATTCGAAGTAATGTTGTGAGGGGAGCAGATGGGGGAGGGTTGTGGGGGTCAACCTATAAGAACTGCCCTTTACACTGCAATTATAAGTCTCTAAAAGCTTTTGTGGATCACTTACTAGGAGACTAGCGAGCTGAAAGGCTCTAAGAAGCCTTAATGCCCGCTGGGCGCTACGTGTTTATCCGTTGTTGAGTCCAAAGGGTCAGACGAAAAATAGGTAAAATGAAAAATCGTATAAAAAAGACCAACAGGACTAATATAGTTGCTATAAGATCACATGTCTTAGAACATGGAAAAAAATCGAAATTTTGCCTAAATATATCTCCTATTTAATATATCTCAGAATTTCCTAAAACAATCAGTTAAAGCAATTGTTAACAAATAGATCAGAGCAAAGTTGAGAAACAACTAAGCTTCAATTGGAGCCTTATGAAAACATAAATACCAGTCAGCTGATCTGGTTTCTTTGTTCGCAATTCGGAATAATGTTGTGAGGGGAGCAGATGGGGGAGGGTTGTGCGGGGATCAATTTATAAGAACCGCACTTTACACTGCAAGTATAAGTCTAAAACTTTCTGTGAATCGCTTACTAGGAGACTAGCGAGCTGAAAGGCTCTAAGAAGCCTTAATGCCCGCTGGGCGCTACCTGTTTATCCGTTGTTGAGTCAAATGGGTCAGACGAAAAATAGGTCAAACGAAAAATCGTATAAAAAAGACCAACAGGACTATAATAGTTGCTATAAGATCACATGTCTTAGAACATGGAAAACTTCAAAATGTTGCCTAAATATATTTCCTATTTACTATATCTCAGAATTTCCTAAAACAAACAGTTAAACCAATTGTCAACAAATAGATCAGAGCAAAGTTGAGAAACAACTAAGCTTCAATTGGAGCCTTATGAAAACATAAATACCAGTCAGCTGATCTGGTTTCTTTGTTCGCAATTCGGAATAATGTTGTGAGGGGAGCAGATGGGGGAGGGTTGTGCGGGGATCAATTTATAAGAACCGCACTTTACACTGCAAGTATAAGTCTAAAACTTTCTGTGAATCGCTTACTAGGAGACTAGCGAGCTGAAAGGCTCTAAGAAGCCTTAATGCCCGCTGGGCGCTACCTGTTTATCCGTTGTTGAGTCCAATGGGTCAGACAAAAAATAGGTCAAACGAAAAATCGTATAAAAAAGACCAACAGGACTAATATAGTTGCTATAAGATCACATGTCTTAGAAAATGGAAAAAAATCGAAATTTTGCCTAAATATATCTCCTATTTAATATATCTCAGAATTTCCTAAAATCAGTTAGAACAATTGCCAACAAATAGATCAGAGCAAAGGTGAGAAACAACTAAGCTCCAATTTGAGCGTTATGAGAACATAAATACCAGTTAGCTTATCTGGTAGCTTTGTTCGCAATTCGAAGTAATGTTGTGAGGGGAGCAGATGGGGGAGGGTTGGGCGGGGATCAATCTATAAGAACCGCCCTTTAAACTGCAAGTATAAGTCTAAAAGTTTCTGTTAATCACTTACTAGGAGATTAGCGAGCTGAAAGGCTCTAAGAGACCTTAATGCCCACTGGGCGCTACTTTTTTATACGCTGTTGAGTCAAATGGGTCAGACGAAAAATAGGTCAAGCGAAAAATTGTATAAAAAAGACCAACAGGAATAATATAATTGCTACAAGATCACATGACTTAGACCATGGAAAAATTCAAAAAGTTGCCTAAACATATTGCCTATTTATTATATCTCAGAATTTCCTAAAACAATCAGTAAGACCAATTGTCAACAAATAGATCAGAGCAAAGATGACAAACAACTAAGCTCAAATTTGAGCGTTATGAGAACATAAAAACCAGTCAGCTTATCTGGTAGCTTTGTTCGCAATTCGAAATAATGCTGTGGGTGGAGATGGGGGAGGGTTGTGCGGGGATCAATTTATAAGAACCGCACTTTACACTGCAAGTATAAGTTTCCGTGAATCGGAAACTTTCTGTGAATCGCTTACTAGGAGACTAGCGAGCTGAAGGGCTCTAAGAGAACTTAATGCCCGCTGGGCGCTACCTGTTTATCCGTTGTTGAGTCCAATGGGTCAGACGAAAAATAGGTCAAACGAAAAATCGTATAAAAAAGACCAACAGGACTAATATAGTTGCTATAAGATCACATGTCTTAGAACATGGAAAAAATTGAAATTTTGCCTAAATATATCTCCTATTTAATATATCTCAGAATTTCCTAAAATCAGTTAGAACAATTGCAAACAAATAGATCAGAGCAAAGTTGAGAAACAACTAAGCTCCAATTGGAGCGTTATGAGAACATAAATACCAGTTAGCTTATCTGGAAGCTTTAATCGCAATTCGAAGTACTGTTGTGAGGTGAGCAGATGGGGGAGGGTTGGGCGGGATCAATCTATAAGAACCGCCCTTTAAACTGCAAGTATAAGTCTAAAAGTTTCTGTTAATCATTTACTAGGAGACTAGCGAGCTGAAAGGCTCTAAGAGACTTAATGCCCGCTGGGCGCTACCTGTTTCTACGCTGTTCAGTCAAATGTGTCAGAAGAAAAATAGGTCAAGCAAAAAATTGTATAAAAAAGGCCAAAAGGACTAATATAATTGCTACAAGATCACATGTCTTAGAACATGGAAAAAATCAAAATTTTGCCTAAATATATTTCCTATTTAATACATCTCAGAATTTTCTAAAACAATCAGTTAGACCAATTGTCATCAAATAGATCAGAGCAAAGTTGAGAAACAACTAAGCTCCAATTGGAGCGTTATGAGAACATAAATACAAGTTAACTTTTAACTTATATGGTAGCTTTGTTCGATTTTCGAAGTAATTTTGTGAGGGGAGCTGATGGGGGAGGGTTGTGGGGGTCAACCTCTAAGAACCGCCCTTTACACCGTAAGTATAAGGCTCTAAAATTTCTGTGAATCGCTCACTAGGAGACTAGCGAGCTGAAAGGCTCTAAGAGAACTTAATGCCCGCTGGGCGCTACCTGTTTATCCGTTGTTGAGTCAAATGGGTCAGACGAAAAATAGGTCAAGCGAAAAATCGTCTAAGAAAGACCAACAGGACTAATATAATTGCTACAAGATCGCATGTCTTAGAACATGGAAAAAATCAAAATGTTGCCTAAATACACTTCCTATTTTTTATATCTCAGAATTTCCTAAAACAATCAGTTAGACCAATTGTCAACAAATAGATCAGAGCAAAGTTGAGAAACAACTACGCTCCAATTGGAGCGTTACGTTATGAGAACATAAATACCAGTTAGTTTATGTGGTAGCTTTGTTCGCATTTCGAAGTAATGTTGTGAGGGGAGCTGATGGGGGAGGGTTGTGGGGGTCAACCTCTAAGAACCGCCCTTTACACCGTAAGTATAAGGCTCTAAAAGTTTTTGTGAATCGCTTACTAGGAGACTAGCGAGCTGGAAGGCTCTAAGAGAACTTGAAGCCCGCTGGGCGCTACCTGTTTATCCGTTGTTGAGTCAAATGGGTCAGACAAAAAATAGGTCAAGCGAAAAATCGTCTAAGAAAGACCAACAGGACTAATATAATTGCTACAAGATCACATGTCTTAGAACATGGAAAAAATCAAAATCTTGCCTAAAGACATTTCCTATTTATTACATCTCAGAATTTCCTAAAACAATCAGCTAGACAAATTGTCAACAAATAGATCAGAGCAAAGTTGATAAACAACTACGCTCCAAATGGACCGTTATGAGAACATAAATACCAGTTAGCTTGTGGTAGCTTTGTTCGCATTTCGAAGTAATGTTGTTAGGGGAGCTGATGGGGGAGGGTTGTGGGGGTCAACCTCTAAGAACCGCCCTTTACACCGTAAGTATAAGGCTCTAA
This sequence comes from Convolutriloba macropyga, assembly GCF_964194025.1. Taxonomy (NCBI): domain Eukaryota; kingdom Metazoa; phylum Xenacoelomorpha; order Acoela; family Convolutidae; genus Convolutriloba; species Convolutriloba macropyga. The sequence goes on along the minus strand of NC_134482.1, from coordinate 31,384,712 downwards.
AAGTTTTTGTGAATCGCTTACTAGGAGACTAGCGAGCTGGAAGGCTCTAAGAGAACTTGAAGCCCGCTGGGCGCTACCTGTTTATCCGTTGTTGAGTCAAATGGGTCAGACAAAAAATAGGTCAAGCGAAAAATCGTCTAAGAAAGACCAACAGGACTAATATAATTGCTACAAGATCACAGGTCTTAGAACATGGAAAAAATCAAAATCTTGCCTAAAGACATTTCCTATTTATTACATCTCAGAATTTCCTAAAACAATCAGCTAGACAAATTGTCAACAAATAGATCAGAGCAAAGTTGATAAACAACTACGCTCCAAATGGACCGTTATGAGAACATAAATACCAGTTAGCTTGTGGTAGCTTTGTTCGCATTTCGAAGTAATGTTGTTAGGGGAGCTGATGGGGGAGGGTTGTGGGGGTCAACCTCTAAGAACCGCCCTTTACACCGTAAGTATAAGGCTCTAAAAGTTTTTGTGAATCGCTTACTAGGAGACTAGCGAGCTGAAAGGCTCTAAGAGAACTTAATGCCCGCTGGGCGCTACCTGTTTATCCGTTGTTGAGTCAAATGGGTCAGACGAAAAATAGGTCAAGCGAAAAATCGTCTAAGAAAGACCAACAGGACTAATATAATTGCTACAAGATCGCATGTCTTAGAACATGGAAAAAATCAAAATGTTGCCTAAATACATTTCCTATTTTTTATATCTCAGAATTTCCTAAAACAATCAGTTAGACCAATTGTCAACAAATAGATCAGAGCAAAGTTGATAAACAACTACGCTCCAATTGGAGCGTTACGTTATGAGAACATAAATACCAGTTAGTTTATGTGGTAGCTTTGTTCGCATTTCGAAGTAATGTTGTGAGGGGAGCTGATGGGGGAGGGTCGTGGGGGTCAACCTCTAAGAACCGCCCTTTACACCGTAAGTATAAGGCTCTAAAAGTTTTTGTGAATCGCTTACTAGGAGACTAGCGAGCTGAAAGGCTCTAAGATAACTTGAAGCCCGCTGGGCGCTACCTGTTTATCCGTTGTTGAGTCAAATGGGTCAGACAAAAAATAGGTCAAGCGAAAAATCGTCTAAGAAAGACCAACAGGACTAATATAATTGCTACAAGATCACATGTCTTAGAACATGGAAAAAATCAAAATCTTGCCTAAAGACATTTCCTATTTATTACATCTCAGAATTTCCTAAAACAATCAGCTAGACAAATTGTCAACAAATAGATCAGAGCAAAGTTGATAAACAACTACGCTCCAAATGGACCGTTATGAGAACATAAATACCAGTTAGCTTGTGATAGCTTTGTTCGCATTTCGAAGTAATGTTGTTAGGGGAGCTGATGGGGGAGGGTTGTGGGGGTCAACCTCTAAGAACCGCCCTTTACACCGTAAGTATAAGGCTCTAAAAGTTTCTGTGAATCGCTTACTAGGAGACTAGCGAGCTGAAAGGCTCTAAGAGAACTTAATGCCCGCTGGGCGCTACCTGTTTATCCGTTGTTGAGTCAAATGGGTCAGACGAAAAATAGGTCAAGCGAAAAATCGTCTAAGAAAGACCAACAGGACTAATATAATTGCTACAAGATCGCATGTCTTAGAACATGGAAAAAATCAAAATGTTGCCTAAATACATTTCCTATTTTTTATATCTCAGAATTTCCTAAAACAATCAGTTAGACCAATTGTCAACAAATAGATCAGAGCAAAGTTGATAAACAACTACGATCCAATTGGAGCGTTACGTTATGAGAACATAAATACCAGTTAGTTTATGTGGTAGCTTTGTTCGCATTTCGAAGTAATGTTGTGAGGGGAGCTGATGGGGGAGGGTTGTGGGGGTCAACCTCTAAGAACCGCCCTTTACACCGTAAGTATAAGGCTCTAAAAGTTTTTGTGAATCGCTTACTAGGAGACTAGCGAGCTGAAAGGCTCTAAGAGACTTAATGCCCGCTGGGCTCTACCTGTTTCTACGCTGTTCAGTCAAATGTGTCAGAAGAAAAATAGGTCAAGCAAAAAATTGTATAAAAAAGGCCAAAAGGACTAATATAATTGCTACAAGATCACATGTCTTAGAACATGGAAAAAATCAAAATTTTGCCTAAATATATTTCCTATTTAATACATCTCAGAATTTTCTAAAACAATCAGTTAGACCAATTGTCATCAAATAGATCAGAGCAAAGTTGAGAAACAACTAAGCTCCAATTGGAGCGTTATGAGAACATAAATACAAGTTAACTTTTAACTTATATGGTAGCTTTGTTCGATTTTCGAAGTAATTTTGTGAGGGGAGCTGATGGGGGAGGGTTGTGGGGGTCAACCTCTAAGAACCGCCCTTTACACCGTAAGTATAAGGCTCTAAAATTTCTGTGAATCGCTCACTAGGAGACTAGCGAGCTGAAAAGCTCTAAGAGAACTTAATGCCCGCTGGGCGCTACCTGTTTATCCGTTGTTGAGTCAAATGGGTCAGACGAAAAATAGGTCAAGCGAAAAATCGTCTAAGAAAGACCAACAGGACTAATATAATTGCTACAAGATCGCATGTCTTAGAACATGGAAAAAATCAAAATGTTGCCTAAATACATTTCCTATTTTTTATATCTCAGAATTTCCTAAAACAATCAGTTAGACCAATTGTCAACAAATAGATCAGAGCAAAGTTGATAAACAACTACGCTCCAATTGGAGCGTTACGTTATGAGAACATAAATACCAGTTAGTTTATGTGGTAGCTTTGTTCGCATTTCGAAGTAATGTTGTGAGGGGAGCTGATGGGGGAGGGTTGTGGGGGTCAACCTCTAAGAACCGCCCTTTACACCGTAAGTATAAGGCTCTAAAAGTTTTTGTGAATCGCTTACTAGGAGACTAGCGAGCTGAAAGGCTCTAAGAGAACTTGAAGCCCGCTGGGCGCTACCTGTTTATCCGTTGTTGAGTCAAATGGGTCAGACAAAAAATAGGTCAAGCGAAAAATCGTCTAAGAAAGACCAACAGGACTAATATAATTGCTACAAGATCACATGTCTTAGAACATGGAAAAAATCAAAATCTTGCCTAAAGACATTTCCTATTTATTACATCTCAGAATTTCCTAAAACAATCAGCTAGACAAATTGTCAACAAATAGATCAGAGCAAAGTTGATAAACAACTACGCTCCAAATGGACCGTTATGAGAACATAAATACCAGTTAGCTTGTGGTAGCTTTGTTCGCATTTCGAAGTAATGTTGTTAGGGGAGCTGATGGGGGAGGGTTGTGGGGGTCAACCTCTAAGAACCGCCCTTTACACCGTAAGTATAAGGCTCTAAAAGTTTTTGTGAATCGCTTACTAGGAGACTAGCGAGCTGAAAGGCTCTAAGAGAACTTGAAGCCCGCTGGGCGCTACCTGTTTATCCGTTGTTGAGTCAAATGGGTCAGACAAAAAATAGGTCAAGCGAAAAATCGTCTAAGAAAGACCAACAGGACTAATATAATTGCTACAAGATCACATGTCTTAGAACATGGAAAAAATCAAAATCTTGCCTAAAGACATTTCCTATTTATTACATCTCAGAATTTCCTAAAACAATCAGCTAGACAAATTGTCAACAAATAGATCAGAGCAAAGTTGATAAACAACTACGCTCCAAATGGACCGTTATGAGAACATAAATACCAGTTAGCTTGTGGTAGCTTTGTTCGCATTTCGAAGTAATGTTGTTAGGGGAGCTGATGGGGGAGGGTTATGGGGGTCAACCTCTAAGAACCGCCCTTTACACCGTAAGTATAAGGCTCTAAAAGTTTCTGTGAATCGCTTACTAGGAGACTAGCGAGCTGAAAGGCTCTAAGAGAACTTAATGCCCGCTGGGCGCTACCTGTTTATCCGTTGTTGAGTCAAATGGGTCAGACGAAAAATAGGTCAAGCGAAAAATCGTCTAAGAAAGACCAACAGGACTAATATAATTGCTACAAGATCGCATGTCTTAGAACATGGAAAAAATCAAAATGTTGCCTAAATACATTTCCTATTTTTTATATCTCAGAATTTCCTAAAACAATCAGTTAGACCAATTGTCAACAAATAGATCAGAGCAAAGTTGATAAACAACTACGCTCCAATTGGAGCGTTACGTTATGAGAACATAAATACCAGTTAGTTTATGTGGTAGCTTTGTTCGCATTTCGAAGTAATGTTGTGAGGGGAGCTGATGGGGGAGGGTCGTGGGGGTCAACCTCTAAGAACCGCCCTTTACACCGTAAGTATAAGGCTCTAAAAGTTTTTGTGAATCGCTTACTAGGAGACTAGCGAGCTGAAAGGCTCTAAGAGAACTTGAAGCCCGCTGGGCGCTACCTGTTTATCCGTTGTGGAGTCAAATGGGTCAGACAAAAAATAGGTCAAGCGAAAAATCGTCTAAGAAAGACCAACAGGACTAATATAATTGCTACAAGATCACATGTCTTAGAACATGGAAAAAATCAAAATCTTGCCTAAAGACATTTCCTATTTATTACATCTCAGAATTTCCTAAAACAATCAGCTAGACAAATTGTCAGCAAATAGATCAGAGCAAAGTTGATAAACAACTACCCTCCAAATGGACCGTTATGAGAACATAAATACCAGTTAGCTTGTGATAGCTTTGTTCGCATTTCGAAGTAATGTTGTTAGGGGAGCTGATGGGGGAGGGTTGTGGGGGTCAACCTCTAAGAACCGCCCTTTACACCGTAAGTATAAGGCTCTAAAAGTTTCTGTGAATCGCTTACTAGGAGACTAGCGAGCTGAAAGGCTCTAAGAGAACTTAATGCCCGCTGGGCGCTACCTGTTTATCCGTTGTTGAGTCAAATGGGTCAGACGAAAAATAGGTCATGCGAAAAATCGTCTAAGAAAGACCAACAGGACTAATATAATTGCTACAAGATCGCACGTCTTAGAACATGGAAAAAATCAAAATGTTGCCTAAATACATTTCCTATTTTTTATATCTCAGAATTTCCTAAAACAATCAGTTAGACCAATTGTCAACAAATAGATCAGAGCAAAGTTGATAAACAACTACGATCCAATTGGAGCGTTACGTTATGAGAACATAAATACCAGTTAGTTTATGTGGTAGCTTTGTTCGCATTTCGAAGTAATGTTGTGAGGGGAGCTGATGGGGGAGGGTTGTGGGGGTCAACCTCTAAGAACCGCCCTTTACACCGTAAGTATAAGGCTCTAAAAGTTTTTGTGAATCGCTTACTAGGAGACTAGCGAGCTGAAAGGCTCTAAGAGACTTAATGCCCGCTGGGCTCTACCTGTTTCTACGCTGTTCAGTCAAATGTGTCAGAAGAAAAATAGGTCAAGCAAAAAATTGTATAAAAAAGGCCAAAAGGACTAATATAATTGCTACAAGATCACATGTCTTAGAACATGGAAAAAATCAAAATTTTGCCTAAATATATTTCCTATTTAATACATCTCAGAATTTTCTAAAACAATCAGTTAGACCAATTGTCATCAAATAGATCAGAGCAAAGTTGAGAAACAACTAAGCTCCAATTGGAGCGTTATGAGAACATAAATACAAGTTAACTTTTAACTTATATGGTAGCTTTGTTCGATTTTCGAAGTAATTTTGTGAGGGGAGCTGATGGGGGAGGGTTGTGGGGGTCAACCTCTAAGAACCGCCCTTTACACCGTAAGTATAAGGCTCTAAAATTTCTGTGAATCGCTCACTAGGAGACTAGCGAGCTGAAAAGCTCTAAGAGAACTTAATGCCCGCTGGGCGCTACCTGTTTATCCGTTGTTGAGTCAAATGGGTCAGACGAAAAATAGGTCAAGCGAAAAATCGTCTAAGAAAGACCAACAGGACTAATATAATTGCTACAAGATCGCATGTCTTAGAACATGGAAAAAATCAAAATGTTGCCTAAATACATTTCCTATTTTTTATATCTCAGAATTTCCTAAAACAATCAGTTAGACCAATTGTCAACAAATAGATCAGAGCAAAGTTGATAAACAACTACGCTCCAATTGGAGCGTTACGTTATGAGAACATAAATACCAGTTAGTTTATGTGGTAGCTTTGTTCGCATTTCGAAGTAATGTTGTTAGGGGAGCTGATGGGGGAGGGTTGTGGGGGTCAACCTCTAAGAACAGCCCTTTACACCGTAAGTATAAGGCTCTAAAAGTTTTTGTGAATCGCTTACTAGGAGACTAGCGAGCTGAAAGGCTCTAAGAGAACTTGAAGCCCACTGGGCGCTACCTGTTTATCCGTTGTTGAGTCAAATGGGTCAGACAAAAAATATGTCAAGCGAAAAATCGTCTAAGAAAGACCAACAGGACTAATATAATTGCTACAAGATCGCATGTCTTAGAACATGGAAAAAATCAAAATGTTGCCTAAATACATTTCCTATTTTTTATATCTCAGAATTTCCTAAAACAATCAGTTAGACCAATTGTCAACAAATAGATCAGAGCAAAGTTGATAAACAACTACGCTCCAATTGGAGCGTTACGTTATGAGAACATAAATACCAGTTAGTTTATGTGGTAGCTTTGTTCGCATTTCGAAGTAATGTTGTGAGGGGAGCTGATGGGGGAGGGTTGTGGGGGTCAACCTCTAAGAACAGCCCTTTACACCGTAAGTATAAGGCTCTAAAAGTTTTTGTGAATCGCTTACTAGGAGACTAGCGAGCTGAAAGGCTCTAAGAGAACTTGAAGCCCGCTGGGCGCTACCTGTTTATCCGTTGTTGAGTCAAATGGGTCAGACAAAAAATAGGTCAAGCGAAAAATCGTCTAAGAAAGACCAACAGGACTAATATAATTGCTACAAGATCGCATGTCTTAGAACATGGAAAAAATCAAAATGTTGCCTAAATACATTTCCTATTTTTTATATCTCAGAATTTCCTAAAACAATCAGTTAGACCAATTGTCAACAAATAGATCAGAGCAAAGTTGATAAACAACTACGCTCCAATTGGAGCGTTACGTTATGAGAACATAAATACCAGTTAGTTTATGTGGTAGCTTTGTTCGCATTTCGAAGTAATGTTGTGAGGGGAGCTGATGGGGGAGGGTTGTGGGGGTCAACCTCTAAGAACCGCCCTTTACACCGTAAGTATAAGGCTCTAAAAGTTTTTGTGAATCGCTTACTAGGAGACTAGCGAGCTGAAAGGCTCTAAGAGAACTTGAAGCCCGCTGGGCGCTACCTGTTTATCCGTTGTTGAGTCAAATGGGTCAGACAAAAAATAGGTCAAGCGAAAAATCGTCTAAGAAAGACCAACAGGACTAATATAATTGCTACAAGATCACATGTCTTAGAACATGGAAAAAATCAAAATCTTGCCTAAAGACATTTCCTATTTATTACATCTCAGAATTTCCTAAAACAATCAGCTAGACAAATTGTCAACAAATAGATCAGAGCAAAGTTGATAAACAACTACGCTCCAAATGGACCGTTATGAGAACATAAATACCAGTTAGCTTGTGGTAGCTTTGTTCGCATTTCGAAGTAATGTTGTTAGGGGAGCTGATGGGGGAGGGTTGTGGGGGTCAACCTCTAAGAACCGCCCTTTACACCGTAAGTATAAGGCTCTAAAAGTTTTTGTGAATCGCTTACTAGGAGACTAGCGAGCTGGAAGGCTCTAAGAGAACTTGAAGCCCGCTGGGCGCTACCTGTTTATCCGTTGTTGAGTCAAATGGGTCAGACAAAAAATAGGTCAAGCGAAAAATCGTCTAAGAAAGACCAACAGGACTAATATAATTGCTACAAGATCACAGGTCTTAGAACATGGAAAAAATCAAAATGTTGCCTAAATACATTTCCTATTTTTTATATCTCAGAATTTCCTAAAACAATCAGTTAGACCAATTGTCAACAAATAGATCAGAGCAAAGTTGATAAACAACTACGCTCCAATTGGAGCGTTACGTTATGAGAACATAAATACCAGTTAGTTTATGTGGTAGCTTTGTTCGCATTTCGAAGTAATGTTGTGAGGGGAGCTGATGGGGGAGGGTTGTGGGGGTCAACCTCTAAGAACCGCCCTTTACACCGTAAGTATAAGGCTCTAAAAGTTTTTGTGAATCGCTTACTAGGAGACTAGCGAGCTGAAAGGCTCTAAGAGAACTTGAAGCCCGCTGGGCGCTACCTGTTTATCCGTTGTTGAGTCAAATGGGTCAGACAAAAAATAGGTCAAGCGAAAAATCGTCTAAGAAAGACCAACAGGACTAATATAATTGCTACAAGATCACATGTCTTAGAACATGGAAAAAATCAAAATCTTGCCTAAAGACATTTCCTATTTATTACATCTCAGAATTTCCTAAAACAATCAGCTAGACAAATTGTCAACAAATAGATCAGAGCAAAGTTGATAAACAACTACGCTCCAAATGGACCGTTATGAGAACATAAATACCAGTTAGCTTGTGGTAGCTTTGTTCGCATTTCGAAGTAATGTTGTTATGGGAGCTGATGGGGGAGGGTTGTGGGGGGTCAACCTCTAAGAACAGCCCTTTACACCGTAAGTATAAGGCTCTAAAAGTTTTTGTGAATCGCTTACTAGGAGACTAGCGAGCTGAAAGGCTCTAAGAGAACTTGAAGCCCGCTGGGCGCTACCTGTTTATCCGTTGTTGAGTCAAATGGGTCAGACAAAAAATAGGTCAAGCGAAAAATCGTCTAAGAAAGACCAACAGGACTAATATAATTGCTACAAGATCGCATGTCTTAGAACATGGAAAAAATCAAAATGTTGCCTAAATACATTTCCTATTTTTTATATCTCAGAATTTCCTAAAACAATCAGTTAGACCAATTGTCAACAAATAGATCAGAGCAAAGTTGATAAACAACTACGCTCCAATTGGAGCGTTACGTTATGAGAACATAAATACCAGTTAGTTTATGTGGTAGCTTTGTTCGCATTTCGAAGTAATGTTGTGAGGGGAGCTGATGGGGGAGGGTTGTGGGGGTCAACCTCTAAGAACCGCCCTTTATACCGTAAGTATAAGGCTCTAAAAGTTTTTGTGAATCGCTTACTAGGAGACTAGCGAGCTGAAAGGCTCTAAGAGAACTTGAAGCCCGCTGGGCGCTACCTGTTTATCCGTTGTTGAGTCAAATGGGTCAGACAAAAAATAGGTCAAGCGAAAAATCGTCTAAGAAAGACCAACAGGACTAATATAATTGCTACAAGATCACATGTCTTAGAACATGGAAAAAATCAAAATCTTGCCTAAAGACATTTCCTATTTATTACATCTCAGAATTTCCTAAAACAATCAGCTAGACAAATTGTCAACAAATAGATCAGAGCAAAGTTGATAAACAACTACGCTCCAAATGGACCGTTATGAGAACATAAATACCAGTTAGCTTGTGGTAGCTTTGTTCGCATTTCGAAGTAATGTTGTTAGGGGAGCTGATGGGGGAGGGTTGTGGGGGGTCAACCTCTAAGAACAGCCCTTTACACCGTAAGTATAAGGCTCTAAAAGTTTCTGTGAATCGCTTACTAGGAGACTAGTGAGCTGAAAGGCTCTAAGAGAACTTAATGCCCGCTGGGCGCTACCTGTTTATCCGTTGTTGAGTCAAATGGGTCAGACAAAAAATAGGTCAAGCGAAAAATCGTCTAAGAAAGACCAACAGGACTAATATAATTGCTACAAGATCACATGTCTTAGAACATGGAAAAAATCAAAATCTTGCCTAAAGACATTTCCTATTTATTACATCTCAGAATTTCCTAAAACAATCAGCTAGACAAATTGTCAACAAATAGATCAGAGCAAAGTTGATAAACAACTACGCTCCAAATGGACCGTTATGAGAACATAAATACCAGTTAGCTTGTGGTAGCTTTGTTCGCATTTCGAAGTAATGTTGTTAGGGGAGCTGATGGGGGAGGGTTGTGGGGGTCAACCTCTAAGAACCGCCCTTTACACCGTAAGTATAAGGCTCTAAAAGTTTCTGTGAATCGCTTACTAGGAGACTAGCGAGCTGAAAGGCTCTGAGAGAACTTAATGCCCGCTGGGCGCTACCTGTTTATCCGTTGTTGAGTCAAATGGGTCAGACGAAAAATAGGTCAAGCGAAAAATCGTCTAAAAAAGACCAACAGGACTAATATAATTGCTACAAGATCGCATGTCTTAGAACATGGAAAAAATCAAAATGTTGCCTAAATACATTTCCTATTTTTTATATCTCAGAATTTCCTAAAACAATCAGTTAGACCAATTGTCAACAAATAGATCAGAGCAAAGTTGATAAACAACTACGATCCAATTGGAGCGTTACGTTATGAGAACATAAATACCAGTTAGTTTAAGTGGTAGCTTTGTTCGCATTTCGAAGTAATGTTGTGAGGGGAGCTGATGGGGGAGGGTTGTGGGGGGTCAACCTCTAAGAACAGCCCTTTACACCGTAAGTATAAGGCTCTAAAAGTTTCTGTGAATCGCTTACTAGGAGACTAATGAGCTGAAAGGCTCTAAGAGAACTTAATGCCCGCTGGGCGCTACCTGTTTATCCGTTGTTGAGTCAAATGGGTCAGACAAAAAATAGGTCAAGCGAAAAATCGTCTAAGAAAGACCAACAGGACTAATATAATTGCTACAAGATCACATGTCTTAGAACATGGAAAAAATCAAAATCTTGCCTAAAGACATTTCCTATTTATTACATCTCAGAATTTCCTAAAACAATCAGCTAGACAAATTGTCAACAAATAGATCAGAGCAAAGTTGATAAACAACTACGCTCCAAATGGACCGTTATGAGAACATAAATACCAGTTAGCTTGTGGTAGCTTTGTTCGCATTTCGAAGTAATGTTGTTAGGGGAGCTGATGGGGGAGGGTTGTGGGGGTCAACCTCTAAGAACCGCCCTTTACACCGTAAGTATAAGGCTCTAAAAGTTTCTGTGAATCGCTTACTAGGAGAATAGCGAGCTGAAAGGCTCTGAGAGAACTTAATGCCCGCTGGGCGCTACCTGTTTATCCGTTGTTGAGTCAAATGGGTCAGACGAAAAATAGGTCAAGCGAAAAATCGTCTAAAAAAGACCAACAGGACTAATATAATTGCTACAAGATCGCATGTCTTAGAACATGGAAAAAATCAAAATGTTGCCTAAATACATTTCCTATTTTTTTATATCTCAGAATTTCCTAAAACAATCAGTTAGACCAATTGTCAACAAATAGATCAGAGCAAAGTTGATAAACAACTACGATCCAATTGGAGCGTTACGTTATGAGAACATAAATACCAGTTAGTTTAAGTGGTAGCTTTGTTCGCATTTCGAAGTAATGTTGTGAGGGGAGCTGATGGGGGAGGGTTGTGGGGGTCAACCTCTAAGAACCGCCCTTTACACCGTAAGTATAAGGCTCTAAAAGTTTTTGTGAATCGCTTACTAGGAGACTAGCGAGCTGAAAGGCTCTAAGAGAACTTGAAGCCCGCTGGGCGCTACCTGTTTATCCGTTGTTGAGTCAAATGGGTCAGACAAAAAATAGGTCAAGCGAAAAATCGTCTAAGAAAGACCAACAGGACTAATATAATTGCTACAAGATCACATGTCTTAGAACATGGAAAAAATCAAAATCTTGCCTAAAGACATTTCCTATTTATTACATCTCAGAATTTCCTAAAACAATCAGCTAGACAAATTGTCAACAAATAGATCAGAGCAAAGTTGATAAACAACTACGCTCCAAATGGACCGTTATGAGAACATAAATACCAGTTAGCTTGTGGTAGCTTTGTTCGCATTTCGAAGTAATGTTGTTAGGGGAGCTGATGGGGGAGGGTTGTGGGGGTCAACCTCTAAGAACCGCCCTTTACACCGTAAGTATAAGGCTCTAAAAGTTTCTGTGAATCGCTTACTAGGAGACTAGCGAGCTGAAAGGCTCTAAGAGAACTTAATGCCCGCTGGGCGCTACCTGTTTATCCGTTGTTGAGTCAAATGGGTCAGACGAAAAATAGGTCAAGCGAAAAATCGTCTAAAAAAGACCAACAGGACTAATATAATTGCTACAAGATCGCATGTCTTAGAACATGGAAAAAATCAAAATGTTGCCTAAATACATTTCCTATTTTTTATATCTCAGAATTTCCTAAAACAATCAGTTAGACCAATTGTCAACAAATAGATCAGAGCAAAGTTGATAAACAACTACGATCCAATTGTAGCGTTACGTTATGAGAACATAAATACCAGTTAGTTTATGTGGTAGCTTTGTTCGCATTTCGAAGTAATGTTGTGAGGGGAGCTGATGGAGGGTTGTGGGGGTCAACCTCTAAGAACCGCCCTTTACACCGTAAGTATAAGGCTCTAAAAGTTTCTGTGAATCGCTTACTAGGAGACTAGCGAGCTGAAAGGCTCTAAGAGAACTTAAAGCCCGCTGGGCGCTACCTGCTTATCCGTTGTTGAGTCAAATGGGTCAGACGAAAAATAGGTCAAGCGAAAAATCGTCTAAGAAAGACCAACAGGACTAATACAATTGCTACAAGATCACATGTCTTAGAACATGGAAAAAATCAAAATGTTGCCTAAAGACATTTCCTATTTATTATATCTCATAATTTCCAAAAACAATCAGTTAGACCAATTGTCAACAAATAGATCAGAGCAAAGTTGATAAACAACTACGCTCCAATTGGAGCGTTATGAGATCATAAATAGCAGTTAACTTATGTGGTAGCTTTGTTCGCATTTCGAAGTAATGTTGTTCGGGGAGCTGATGGGGGAGGGTTGTGGGGGTCAACCTCTAAGAACCGCCCTTTACACCGTAAGTATAAGGCTCTAAAATTTCTGTGAATCGCTTACTAGGAGACTAGCGAGCTGAAAGGCTCAAAGAGAACTTAATGCCCGCTGGGCGCTACCTGTTTATCCGTTGTTGAGTCAAATGGATCAAACGAAAAATAGGACAAGCGAAAAATCGTCTAAGAAAAACCAACAGGACTAATATAATTGCTACAAGATCACATGTCATAGAACATGGAAAAAATCAAAATGTTGCCTAAATACATTTCCTATTTATTATATCTCAGAATTTCCTAAAACAATCAGTTAGACCAATTGTCAACAAATAGATCAGAGCAAAGTTGATAAACAACTACGCTCCAATTGGAGCGTTATGAGAACATAAATACCAGTTAGCTTACGTGGTAGCTTTTTTCGCATTTCGAAGTAATGTTGTGAGGGGAGCTGATGGGGGAGGGTTGTGGGGGTCAACCTCTAAGAACCGCCCATTACACCGTAAGTATAGGGCTCTAAAAGTTTCTGTGAATCGCTTACTAGGAGACTAGCGAGCTGAAAGGCTCTAAGAGAACTTAAAGCGCGCTGGGCGCTATCTGTTTATCCGTTGTTGAGTCAAATGGGTCAGACGAAAAATAGTTCTAGCGAAAAATCGTCTCAGAAAGACCAACAGGACTAATATAATTGCTACAAGATCACATGTCTTAGAACATGGAAAAAACCAAAATGTTGCCTAAATACATTTCCTATTTATTATATCTCAGAATTTCCTAAAACAATCAGTTAGATCAATTGTCAACAAATAGATCAGAGCAAAGTTGATAAACAACTAAGCTCCAATTGGAGCGTTATGAGAACATAAATACCAGTTAGCTTATGTGGTAGCTTTGTTCGCATTTCGAAGTAATGTTGTGAGTGGAGCCGATGGGGGAGGGTTGTGGGCGTCAACCTCTAAGAACCGCCCTTTACACGGTAAGTATAAAGCCCAAATTTTCTGTGAATCGCTTACGATGAGACTAGCAAGCTTAAAGGCTCTTAAGAGAACTTAAAGCCCGCTGGGCGCTACCTGTTTATCCGTTGTTGAGTCAAATGGGTCAGACGAAAAATAGGTCAAGAGAAAAATCGTCTAAGAAAGACCAGCAGGACTAATATAATTGCTACAAGATCACATGTCTTAGAACATGGAAAAAATCAAAATGTTGCCTAAAAACATTTCCTATTTAATATATCTCAGAATTTCCTAAAACAATCAGACCAATTGTCAACAAAAACATCAGAGCAAAGTTGATCAACAACTAAGCTCCAATTGGAGCGTTATGAGAACATAAATACCAGTTAGCTTATGTGGTAGCTTTGTTCGCATTTCGAAGTAATGTTGTGAGGGGAGCTGATGGGGAGGGTTGTGGGCGTTCAAACACTAAGACGCGCCCTTTACACTGTAATCATAACTCTCTTAAAGTTTCTGTGAATCACCTACTAGGAGAATAGCGAGCTGAAAGGCTCTAAGAGATCTTAATGCCCGCTGGGCGCTACCTGTTTACCCGTTGTTGAGTCAAATGGGTCAGACGAAAAATAGGTCAAGCGAAAAATCGTCTAAGAAAGACCAACAGGACTAATATAATTGCTACAAGATCACATGTCTTAGAACATGCAAAAAAATCAAAATGTTGCCTAAATACATTTCCTATTTATTATATCTCAGAATTTCCTAAAACAATCAGTTATACCAATTGTCAACAAATAGATCAGAGCAAAGTTGAGAAACAACTAAGCTCCAATTGGAGCGTTATGAGAACATAAAAACCAGTTAGCTTATCTAGTAGCTTTGTTCGCATTTCGAAGTAATGTTGTGAGTGAAGCCGATGGGGGAGGGTTGTGGGGGTCAACCTCTAAGAACCGCCCTTTACACCGTAAGTATAAGGCTCTAAAAGTTTCTGTGAATCGCTTACTAGGAGACTAGCGAGCTGAAAGGCTCTAAGAGAACTTGAAGCCCGCTGAAAGCTACCTGTTTATCCGTTGTTGAGTCAAATGGGTCAGACGAAAAATAGGTCAAGCGACAAATCGTATAAAAAAGACCAACAGGACTAAAATAATTGATACAAGATCACATGTCTTAGAACATGGAAAAAACCAAAATGTTGCCTAATTACATTTCCTATTTATTATATCTCAGAATTTCCTAAAACAATCAGTTAGACCAATTGTCAACGAAAACATCAGAGCAAAGTTGATAAACAACTAAGCTCCAATTGGAGCCTTATGAGAACAGAAATACCAGCTAGCTTATGTGGTAGATTTGTTCACATTTCGAAGTAATGTTGTGAGGGGAGCTGATGGGGAGGGTTGTGGGGATTCAAACACTAAGAAGCGCTCTTTACACTGTAATCACAACTCTCTAAAAGTTTCTGTGAATCACCTACTAGGAGAATAGCGAGCTGAAAGGCTCTAAGAGAACTTAATGCCCGCTGGGCGTTACCTGTTTACCCGTTGTTAAGCCAAATGGCTCAGACGAAAAATAGGTCAAGCGAAAAATCGTCTAAGAAAGACCAACAGGACTAATATATTTGCTACAAGGTCACATGTCTTAGAACATGGAAAAAATCAAAATGTTGCCTAAATACATTTCCTATTTATTATATCTCAGAATTTCCTAAAACAAACAGTTAGACCAATTGTCAACAAATAGATCAGAGCAAAGTTGAGAAACAACTAAGCTCGAATTGGAGCGTTACGAGAACATAAATACCAGTTAGCTTATGTGGTAGCTTTGTTCGCATTTCGAAGTATTGTTGTGAGGGGAGCTGATGTGGGAGGGTTGTGGGGGTCAACCCCTAAGAACCGCCCTTTACACTGTAAGTTTAAATCTATAAAAGTTTCTGTGAATCACCTACTAGGAGAATAGCGAGCTGAAAGGCTCTAAGAGAACTTAATGCTTGCTGGGCGCTACCTGTTTCCGTTGTTGAGTCAAATGGGTCAGACGAAAAATTGGTCGAGCAAAAAATCGTATAAAAAAGACCAACAGGACTAATATGATTGCTACAAGATCACATGTCTTAGAACATGGAAAAATTCAACATCTTGCCTAAATATATTTCCTATTTATTATATCTCAGAATTTCCTGAAACAATGAATTAGACCAATTGTCAACAAAAAGATCAGAGCAAAGTTGAGAAACAACTAAGCTCCAAATGGAGCATTATGGGAACATAAATACCAGTTGGCTAATCCGGAAGCTTTGTTCGCAATTCGAAGTAATGTTGTGAGGGGAGAAGATGGAGAGAGTTGTGGGGGTCAACCTATAAGAAGCGCCCTTTACACTGCAAGTATAAGGCTCTAAAAGTTTCTGTGAGTCACTTATTAGGAGACTAGCGAGCAGAACAGCTCTAAGAAACCTTAATGCCCACTTGGCGCTGCCTGTTTATCCGCTGTTGAGTCAAATGGGTCAGACAAAAAATGGGTCAAGCGAAAAATTGTATAAGACCAACAGGACTAATATATTTGCTACAAGATCGCATGTCTTGGAACATGGAAAAACTCAAAATCTTGCCCAAATATATTTCCTATTTTTCATATCTCAGAAATTCCTTAAACAATCAGTTAGACCAATTGTGAACAAATAGATCAGAGCAAAGTTGAGAAACAACTGAGCTCCAATTGGAGCGTTAAGAGAACATAAATACCGGTTAGCTTATCTGGTAGCATTGTTCGCAATTCGAAGTAATATTGTGAGGGGAGCAGATGGGGGATGGTTGTGGGGGTTCAACCTCTAAGAACCGCCCTGTACAGCCTAGGTAAAAGTCTCAAAGTTTCTGTGAATCACTTACTAGGAGAATAGCGAGCTGAAAGGCTCTAAGAGAACTTAATGCCCGCTGGGCGCTACCTGTTTATCCATTGTTGAGTCAAATGGGTCAGACGAAAAATAGGTCAAGCGAAAAACTGTATGAGACCAACAGGACTAATATAATTGCTACAAGATCACATGTCTTAGAACATGGAAAAATCAAAATGTTGCCTAATTATATTTCCTATTTTTTATATCTCAGAATTTCCTAAAACAATCAGTTAGACCAATTGTCAACAAATAGATCAGAGCAAAGTTGAGAAACAACTAAGCTCCAATTGGAGCGTTACGAGAACATAAATACCAGTTAGCTTATCTGGTAGCTTTGTTCGCAATTCGATGTGATCTTTTGAGGGGAACTGATGGGGGAGGGTTGTGGGGAGTCAACCTCTAAGAACCACCCTTTACACCCTCAGTAAAAGTCTCTAAAAGTTTCTGTGAATCACTTACTAGGAGACTACCGAGCTGAAAGGCTCTAAAAGAAAAATAATGCCCGCCTGGGCGCTACCTGTTTATCCGTTGTTGTGTCAAATGGGTCATACGAAAAATAGGTCACGCAGACCATCAGGACTAATATAATTGCTACAAGATCACATGTCTTAGAAAATAGAAAAATTCGAAATTTTGCCTATATATGTTTCCTATTTATTATATCTCAGAATTTCCTAAAACAATCAGTTAGACAAATTGTCACCAAACATATCAAAGAAAAGTTGAAAACAACTAAGCTCCAAATGGAGAGTTATGAGAACATAAATACCAGTTAGCTTATCTGGTAGCATTGTTCGCAATTCGAAGTAATGTTGTGAGGTGAGCAAATGGGGTAGGGTTGTCGGGGGGGGGGGTCAACCTATAATAACCCCCCTTTACACCGTAAGTATAAGTCACAAATTTTCTGTGAATCTTTTACTAGGAGACCAGCGAGCTGAAAGGCTCTAAGAGACCTTTCTGCCCGCAGGGCGCTACCTGTTTATCCGCTGTTGAGTCAAATGCGTCACACGAAAAATAGACCAAGCAAAAAATTGTATAAAAAAGACCAGCAGGACTAATATTGCTACAAGATCACATGTCATAGAACATGGAAAAAATCAAAATGTTGCCTACATATATTTCCGATTCATTATATCTCAAAATTTCCTAAAACAATCATTTAGACCAATTGTCAAAAAATAAATCAGAGCAAAGATGAGAAACAACTAAGCTCCAATTGGAGCGTTATGACAACATAAATACTAGCTAGCTTATCTGGTAATCTGGTAGCATTGTTCGCAATTCGAAGTAATGTTGTGAATGGAGCAGATAGGGGAGGCTTGTGAAAGGTCAACCTATAATAACTGCCCTTTACACTGCAATTATAAGTCTCTAAAAGCTTCTGTGGATCACTTACTAGGAGGCTAGCGAGGTGAAAGGCTCTAAGACACCTTTCTGCCCACAGGGCCATACCTGTTTATCTGCTGTTGAGTCAAATGCGTCACACGAAAAATAGACCAAGCAAAAAATTGTATAAAAAAGACCAGCAGGACTAATATTGCTACAAGATCACATGTCTTAGAACATGGAAAAAATCAAAATGTTGCCTACATATATTTCCGATTCATTATATCTCAAAATTTCCTAAAACAATCATTTAGACCAATTGTCAAAAAATAAATCAGAGCAAAGATGAGAAACAACTAAGCTCCAATTGGAGCGTTATGACAACATAAATACTAGTTAGCTTATCTGGTAGCATTGTTCGCAATTCGAAGTAATGTTGTGAAGGGAGCAGATAGGGGAGGCTTGTGGAAGGTCAACCTATAATAACTGCCCTTTACACTGCAATTATAAGTCTCTAAAAGCTTCTGTGGATCACTTACTAGGAGGCTAGCGAGGTGAAAGGCTCTAAGACACCTTTCTGCCCACAGGGCCATACCTGTTTATCTGCTGTTGAGTCAAATGCGTCACACGAAAAATAGACCAAGCAAAAAATTGTATAAAAAAGACCAGCAGGACTAACATTGCTACAAGATCACATGTCTTAGAACATGGAAAAAAATCAAAATGTTGCCTACATATATTTCCGATTCATTATATCTCAAAATTTCCTAAAACAATCATTTAGACCAATTGTCAACAAATAAATCAGAGCAAAGATGAGAAACAACATAGCTCCAATTGGAGCGTTATGAGAACATAAATACCAGTTAGCTTATGTGGTAGCTTTGTTCGCATTTCGAAGTAATGTTGTGAGGGGAGCAGATGGGGGAGGGAGGTGGGGGGTCAACCTATAAGAACAGCCCTTTACACTGCAAGTATAAGTCTCTAAAAGTTTCTGTGAATCACTAACTACGAGGCTAGCGAGCTGAAAGGCTCTAAGAGACCTTTCTGCCCGCAGGGCGCTACCTGTTTATCCGCTGTTGAGTCAATTGCGTCACACGAAAAATATACCAAGCAAAAAGTTGTATAAAAAAGACCAGCAGGACTAATATTGCTACAAGATCACATGTCTTAGAATATGGAAAAAATCAAAATGTTGCCTAAATATATTTCCGATTCATTATATCTCAGAATTTCCTAAAACAATCAGTTATACCAATTGTCAACAAATAGATCAGAGCAAAGTTGAGAAACAACTAAGCTCCAATTGGAGCGTTATGAGAACATAAATACCAGTTAGCTTATCTAGTAGCTTTGTTCGCAATTCAAAGTAATGTTGCAAGGGGAGCAGATAGGGGAGGGTTGTGGGGGGTCAACCTATAAGAACTGCCCTTTACACTGCAACTATAAGTCTCTAAAAGTTTCTGTGAATCACTTACTAGGAGGCTAGCGAGGTGAAAGGCTCTAAGACACCTTTCTGCCCACAGGGCCATACCTGTTTATCTGCTGTTGAGTCAAATGCGTCACACGAAAAATAGACCAAGCAAAAAATTGTATAAAAAAGACCAGCAGGACTAACATTGCTACAAGATCACATGTCTTAGAACATGGAAAAAATCAAAATGTTGCCTACATATATTTCCGATTCATTATATCTCAAAATTTCCTAAAACAATCATTTAGACCAATTGTCAACAAATAAATCAGAGCAAAGATGAGAAACAACATAGCTCCAATTGGAGCGTTATGAGAACATAAATACCAGTTAGCTTATGTGGTAGCTTTGTTCGCATTTCGAAGTAATGTTGTGAGGGGAGCAGATGGGGGAGGGAGGTGGGGGGTCAACCTATAAGAACAGCCCTTTACACTGCAAGTATAAGTCTCTAAAAGTTTCTGTGAATCACTAACTACGAGGCTAGCGAGCTGAAGGGCTCTAAGAGACCTTTCTGCCCGCAGGGCGCTACCTGTTTATCCGCTGTTGAGTCAAATGCGTCACACGAAAAACAGACCGAGCAAAAAATTGTATAAAAAGGACCAGCAGGACTAATATTGCTACAAGATCACATGTCTTAGAACATGGAAAAAATCAAAATGTTGCCTACATATATTTCCGATTCATTATATCTCGGAATTTCCTAAAACAATTAGTTATACCAATTGTCAACAAATAGATCAGAGCAAAGTTGAGAAACAACTAAGCTCCAATTGGAGCGTTATGAGAACATAAATACCAGTTAGCTTATCTAGTAGCTTTGTTCGCAATTCGAAGTAATGTTGCGAGGGGAGCAGATAGGGGAGGGTTGTGGGGGGGTCAACCTATAAGAACTGCCCTTTACACTGCAATTATAAGTCTCCAAAAGTTTCTGTGAATCACTTACTAGGAGGCTAGCGAGCTGAAAGGCTCTAAGAGACCTTTCTGCCCGCAGGGCGCTACCTGTTTATCCGCTGTTGAGTCAAATGCGTCACACGAAAAATAGACCGAGCAAAAAATTGCATAAAAAGGACCAGCAGGACTAATATTGCTACAAGATTACATGTCTTAGAACATGGAAAAAATTCAAAATGTTGCCTACATATATTTCCGATTCATTATATCTCAAAATTTCCTAAAACAATCCTTTAGACCAATTGTCAACAAAAAAATCAGAGCAAAGATGAGAAACAACTAAGCTCCAATTGGAGCGTTATGAGAACATAAGTACCAGTTAACTTATCTGCTAGCTTTGTTCGCAATTTGATGTAATGTTGTGAGGGGAGCTGATGCGGGGTCAACCTCTAAGAACCGCCCATTACACCGTAAATATAAGTCTCTAAAAGTTTCTGTGAATCGCTTAAGGGAAGACTAGCGAGCTGAAAGGCTCTAAGAGAACTTAATGCCCGCTGGGCGCTACCTGTTTATCCTTTGTTGAGTCAAATGAGTCAGACAAAAGGTCGAGCGAAAAATCGTATAAAAAAGACCAACAGGACTAAAATAATTGATACAAGATCACGTCTTAGAAAATAGAGAAAATTCAAAACATTGCCTAAATATATTTCCTATTTATTGTATCTCAATTTCCTAAAACAATCAGTTAGACCAATTGTCAACAAATAGATCAGAGCAAAGTTGAGAAACAACTAAGTTTCAATTGGAGCGTTATGAGAACAAAAAAATACCAGTTAGCTTATCTGGTAGCTTTGTTCGCAATTCAAAGTAATGTTGTGAGGGGAGCAGATGGGGGAGGGTTGTGCGGGGATCAATCTATAAGAACCGCACTTTACGCTGCAAGTATAGGTCTAAAAGTTTCTGTGAATCGCTTACTAGGAGACCAGCGAGCTGAAGGGCTCTAAGAGAACTTAATGCCCGCTGGGCGCTACCTGTTTATACGCTGTTGAGTCAAATGGGTCAGACGAAAAATAGGTCAAGCGAAAAATCGTATAAAAAAGACCAACAGGACTAATATAATTGCTCACAATAAGATCACATGTCTTAGAACAGAGAAAAATCAAAATGTTGCCTGGATTCCCCAAAAATGAAAGAACATATATCTGACTGAAAAGTTTGGTTAATATTTGCATAAACAATTTTTTTTAATTTTTTTTTGAATTTATGTTTGATGCTCCATTTATTTGTTAAACAAACAACTAAGCTCAATTAATTTTACATCATAAGTAATGATACTTGAAGTTAGCAATAAAACAGAAGACAAACAGTAGGAATAAAGGTTATGTTTATGATCTACTATAATATTTACAAGCGTAAACAGGATATTCATCATTGTTGGAGCCTTCGTAATTCTTCAATACAGGCATCAAAAAACATTTAGAGCCATCATACAAGTCTATCGTGAAGATTTCCCATTGTTTACTCCACCACATCACGTTTCGTTTTGTAATCAACTTACCTTCATCAAAGCTGAAAATTTTAACCATTTTTCTAACATCACACCATAGGAAAACTTTTGAATTACCTCCGGATACAGAATCAATGGATTCCAACTTATGAACAGACGACGGAATAAACTGCAGAGATTTCCTATCGACGTCGGCAATAGATATGTTCAAATTGTCTGCTATAAAATATATACATGATGGATTATATGATCCCATCTTAACATGCGGGCGAGTCAGCATGCGAACAACAAAACCTTTGTCGTGAGTGAATCTGACAGTTCTATCACATGGAGACCAGTACGACCAACTGGGATGCCCCGAATCACCCACAACATAAGGCCACAAGAAGTGTGTCATCCCAGGATACTCACAGGGAGATAAAGTCTTCGCGCCAACTGCGTACTTTACTGCGGTTTTGTTTTCAAATAAAATATAGATGTACTTTTTAGCCGATGCCTTAAAAAACAGAGGAAATACATGCGTGACAGGTGAATCAAAATTGCATTTTAGGTTGTAAAAGACACCCATTCGATGTTTGTCAGAAGAAGTATCAACTTTCGCAACACTTATCTTTTGTTCACTTTGGCTTACTCGCATCTGGTAAAGACTGTCTAAATTATGAAAACAAACATGGTGAACTGAAACTGGCAGCTTATCTTTATTGGTTGAAGCTGTTTTTGTTTCTTCTGTTGCTGTCGTCTCTATAAGATATAGCTCATTAATTTCTGCTAGCATTTGTTCACTGACTTTTTGGTGAAACTTGTCGAACTCTACCCGTAACTTATCCGTGTGATCGTTCTGTGGTGTGATAATTTTACTCGTTTCTTCTTCGTATCTCTTTTTGATCTTAGGAAACTCCTCAGCAAGTTTAGATGATGCTTCTATTAAGGAATCACTCGATAAGTTCAATTGATCTCTGCACTTTTGCTGCATTTCCACCATATCGACAATAACAGATTCAATCTCTGTCAAACTTTCACTTTTTGCGTTTTCTTTGACATTATTTAAAAGACTGAGCTTGATCCTGTCCAATTTCGTCTCAATAAAGGTACACATATTTTGAACTGTCTCTAAATTTGCTTTTACGACGATTTCATCCCCTTCTTTTTTGACACGCAGAGGTTTTTCCTTTATTTCAAGGAAAGTCAAATATTCAAAAATCTGTGATCTAACTTCGGATGCTTTTTCATCAACTGTCGACATTTCATGCTGTCTGTGATTACGCAAGCACTTGGGACAAACAAGCAATTTGCATGTAATACAATATTCAGTGCAGACATTTTTATGATCAGAACATACTACTGGCTCGTGCCCTTTTGAATCCATGATACAGTGACCCTTCTTCAAATGTAACACAGAAATGCAAGATTCACAGAACAACTCAACAGCCGCTGCGATATCTTCCTGATCCAAACACGTTCTGCATCGATAAAGCTGTATTTTAGGGAAAAGATCGTCGCAGCTAGAACAGTTAATAGATGCCATTATTTAAATCTGAAGTTTCCGTGAGTTACCCAAAAGTGAGGTTGGGTAACTTTCTTTCTTTTAAATAGAGAAAATCAAAACTCAAACGTTGAAGAACCGCCGAGAGTAAAGTTTCTCGCTGCATTGAGCATAGATACCACAGCACGCAAAGTGTAAAAGCAGAAAATATTTTAGGTCGAAATTGGTATGAATACTGCAATTCTAGATTCCATGCTCACTTTAAGCGAAACAGAAAATATAGCTGGCAGATTGCCAGAAAATAGCCGCAATAGCTTCGTAGATCTGCAGTCTCAAAAAACAGTGAAGACAGACCAAAAAAATCGTCTTTTCATTGAAGGCTGAAATGTTATATTTTGATTAAAAATCTGTACAAGTTTCTGCTGCCTCTATTAGCCGCTCTCTAGTGACCTTCATTTAGAGTGACACACACCCATTTGACCTAATCTCTTTGAATTAAAGTAAATAAAATCAATTTCAAAGTGAGGAAGTCATTTTTGTGAGTGAGGTAAGTCAAGTGTGACCAAAAAATTAATCACGCAAATGAACAAAAAAACTCGCTCCACTAAGAGCGAAAAATGACGTCACACACGCACTTCAATTGAAATTGCATGAACGAATGAATAAAAAGCAGATTTGAAGTGCTTGTGACGTCATATGGACGTAACAAAAATCGCGACGACGAAAAAAAACATAGCAGGACAAGTCCTGACGCACAATTCAAAGAATTTTCATTGACTAAACAAAAACTAGACCAAGAATGGACTATGAGTGAATTGAAAAAACCATTTTTAAAAAATCAGATCAAAAACGAAAAAAAAAAACAGAAAATCAAAATGCCGCATGTGAACAAAAACCACTACCGAGAAACCGAATGTTTGTTCAAACACCATTTTCTCACTCTACTTTAAAATTAGAGCGAAAAAAATTCACGCCGCAAAACCACTCGCTTTTTCGCTCCATTTCCTGTTTCGGCGTGACCAAAATCACTACTCCAATTTGACTTCAAAAATCATGAAAATGTGTGAACAGATCTTAAAAAAAAGACAGCGCCCCCAATACAATTCAAATTCTTTGAATTGTAAAAACCAAGAGAATGCCAATAATAGCCCCAGCTATCGTTGTGCGGCTATTAATAAAATTTAAGACGTCTTAACACAATATACCAATAATAAAACATTTACCTTCCCATGCCATAAAAATATCAGACATGTTTTTAGAAAAACGTAAGATAACTTTGTATAGCTGCAGCAGAAAATAGAGACGAAAGAAAGAAATCGAAGAGTTTGAAAACTGCAATCAAGCAAACATAACCAACTAAGATCGGGCTCTCAAACCACCGGCGCGCGGTGGGCTTTGGTAGTACTCAGCTGGGGCTCAGAGGTTGGGGCATCCTAGCATTGCATGCTAGCATTGGGGGGTCAATCAAGGTGATTGGTGAACCGTATTTTTAGAGTGCTTGGTGAAACGCATTCTTAGAGACCGTTTATGAGTAAGGCTCTAAGAGAACTTAACGCCCTCCGAGCGTTACCTGTTTATCCCGTGTTCGAGGTCGAAAAGTCAAATTAAACCGACGAAAAACTTGCCGAGCGAAAAAACCACATAAAAACAGAGCCGGTAGAATACCGGAAGCGGCTCAAAAAGTAATTCAATATAATCTTTAAACTTACCTCAACCTAAACAAGAAATCTAAAAAAAGAACCAAAAAACGAAAACTTAACTGCCTGGAAAAACTGAAGACTTTTTAAAAATACTGATAATTCAATTTTGAGTGCCGGGGTTTTGGTGTCGCGCCTTGGGTATGCAAATGGAGTAAAAGGGAGTTTTGAGGGTAGCTAGGTTTGGAAGAAAGGAGATGGGGCGTAAGAGGTGGGCTAGTGGTAGTTGGGGGTACGGAGTTGTCGGGGGAGGGTGGAGGAGGGGATGAGGCGCGGGAGTGAGACGAGCGAGGTGGGGTTAGCTGTCTGTAGATTGGGTAGTTTGGAGAGGGAGGAGAGACTGTGATGGGAAGAAAACTGCTAGCAGTTCCTAATTACTATATGCCAGAAACACAGCTACTGTTAAAACAACGTCTCAAAGGAACGTTTGCAAAGTGAAGTCAACGTTCTGAAACAGAGGTCAATGTTCGAAAACCATGAACAAACTTGCTTTAAAAAACCTGTAGAATACCAATACTCCTATTAGAGTCGTAAAAACCTGTAGAATAGCAATATTCATCTTCAGGTGTCATAAAAGCCTATAGAATATCAATACTATTCTTCGCGTCGTAAAAAGACGATAGGATTTACATAATTGCTACAAACTTCGTTAGAAAGCAATTAAAACCATTTAAAACTAAGCTTTTAAAATAACTTGTTTTGTTTGTTAGGCGTAAAAGACTTTGACAAAGACGCAAGTGAATTCAATGATTTCCTTTCACTAACAATCAACTTGAGGGCTCTGTGAGTTGCACATAAGTTTCCAACGTAGTCCATGAAAGGAAAAAACGAGAAAAAAGTGCTGTAGTAACTGCAAACGGAAAATACAGTGCAATAAAGAGTGTCATATTCTCAACTTGAACCTCTCAACTTCTCTCTAACCTCAATCCAAGGAACCAAATTTTGCCTTGGAGATAAGTCATAAGAAAATATATTCCTAACAAAAATAGCAACGGCAAAAAAGCCAAGAAATACCGGGAAGAAAAGCACTTTAATTTCATTGTCTGCAAATGAAAACCTCAAATCAGAATTCAAATTTATTGAAAAAATGAAAACAATTTGAATCTGGGATCAAAGTTACCATAGATCATTCTATTTCAAAATGGAAGTTTTTTTGAAATAAAAACTGTGATGCGTGTCTATAATGTATATAATTCCTGGCAAAAAACAGTTTTCTATTCAAAATAGTGCCAGTGAGCTCGAGCCATTTTGAAAACGAAGAATATGGAAACAAACAGTAGGGTCACACTAGTTAATAACAACTTTGACCAACACTCAAACAATTAAAAAAAAACATAACATCTGCAAGATAAATATTCTAATCAATTAAGTTACAAAATAAAAATAAAATGACGAAAAAAATAGTCGGGGCCCCATAACCTCAAAAATAAATAATAGGGCCTTACGGCCTCAACTGAACAAGAAAGTCATTTTTGAGTAAAGTCCTCCGTGAATTTTTCCACTTTTAGGTCAGACACAACAACAGCAGCAAAAACGGTTAAAAAAGCAATACATTTGAAATTCAAGGGCTGAGTATTAGTGTTTCTGCCCTCTTCGTGAGCAGCTGCAACTCTTTTGGAAAAAAAACAATTCCACTAACATACATTTAATTATTTTAGCAATCTAGAGACTCTTGGCTCGGCAAGATTTATGTAACTTCCTAGCAGTTTCATGCATTTCTAAAAACCAAGTCAGTGCAAACATTAGAGACAACAAAATAAGTAAAAAGGCGCTACAAATTCGTTCAACAGAATCTCCGTAACGAATGAATTGTTAGTATCATTATCTCGAAAACACTGCTGAAGAACTGCATATGAATGCTTCACCATTCAACCGAAAGCGATATAAAAAGTTGTAGCAAATTGTAAAAAAAAGTCGAAAAGAAAGTATTAAAAAATTTAAATCGCCATTTTAACTTATTTTTGAAAACTGAATCAGTACTCACTTCAAACGCACTTGCGATTCGTTCAAACTAACTCAAGAGAAAAATAATTACTAAATAATTTTTATAATTCTGTAAAAACCAAACCAAAACAATCATTGCATAAAACTGGAAATCAGGGACAACGGGGAAAAGCAAAAATGTGTTATCAAGAGAAAATGTATTATCGGGGAGAAAATGTATTATCAATGCTCGAAAAATCAGAGCTGTAGGTGTCAAACTTTACCTTATTAAATTCATCGCGCATTAAATTGAAGGTAAATTCACCGGTAAAAAACCCTTAGCTTGAATTGGGTAATTTTGGCTTGCCTTAACCTACCAAGATTTCACATTAAAAATTAAGTGATCACTATCTTAAATTTTACGTTGAAAATACCTTGATTTTCTCCTTAATAGTATCTTATTTTATGATGTTAAGGAGAAAATGTTAACGTAAAAATTTAACACAATGGAGGATTTTACCTCAGCAGGTAAAGCAAAAATAAAAAGTAAGCAAATATTTACCTTAACAGTTAAGATAAATATAAAAATCAACATAATTTAAGGTAGAATTAATGTAATAAAAGGTAGAATTTAAGGTTACCATAGTTTTTTTAGTGTGAGGTCATTTGGAGATAGAACCCGGCAATATGAAACATACCCGGCAGATTGCCGGAAAATAGCCGCCGTTGATTCCCATAACTCTATTGGGATTTAAAGAAAAGAAAATAACAAAAATCGATTTTTGTATAAAAACATTTTTAAGTGCAATTTATTTTGAAGTCATTTCGTAATTGAACATACTCCCGTCTCTCACTGAGAGGCTACAGGGTCTAGTATCAATACCAATAAGCATTATAGATAGTAGCTTATGACAAATTTCAAGTACCGGGCACTTAAAAATGGGATTTTATGGGTTTATCCCGTTTCTATTACTGACTTCAATTTTTTATACTGAATCTGTTCATTTTGTATTGCTTTGCTGAGCAACTGATGTTCAAAATCAATTTTAACAGAATGAGAGAAGAGAGAAACTAGCCTAGAGAAGTCAAAAAGATTTCACGCAAAATGTGGAAAAAGCGGCAAAATGTGTAAAGCGAAAAAAAAAGTTCGACGAAGTAAAAAACATAGCAGGACAAGTCCTGACGTACAATTCAAAAAATTTTCATTGATTAAACAAAAAACAAGACCTAGTACGGACTATGAATGGATTGGAAAAACCATTTAGAAAAAAATCCGATCCAAAAATCGAAAAAACAGTAAAAATCAAAGTGAAATTGCCGCATGTGAACAAAAAACACTAGCGAGAAAGCGAATTTTTGTTCAAACACCGTTTTCTTCACTCTACTTTAAATTTAGAGCAAAAAAATTTCACGCCGCAAAAACCACTCGCTTTTTCGCTCCACTTCCTGTTTCGGCGTGACCAAAATCACTCCTCCAATTTGACTTCAAAAATCATGAAAATGTGTGAACAGATCTTTAAAAAAAGACAGCGCCCCAATACAATTCAAATTCTTTGAATTGTAAAAAATTAGGAGCGCTATAATAGCCGGCTGAGAAGATGAGGGTGGCTATTAATAACTGAAACTTAATGTACAGTTAGGTATGCTTGGACTAATTAAAATGAAATACACAAATAGTTTCTTCAAAAATTGGACACAGCTGGGTCAAACATAAATGAACGAAAAACCAATTTGAACCGAAATTTTCTTGTCTCGAATTCCTTCCTGTCATTGGATAACATAGATAACTTGGATAAGATAAATGGGGCTCAGCATCATCAAAAGTAACCTGGAAAACAAACGCTAGACTGTACTTTTCCACATTCATGGTACAACTTAGAATGCATATTAAAAAATCAAGGTTTGTTGATGTGCATCCATACAAATAGTTTAAACCCCTCTCTTGTTGTTCCGACCCCTCTTGAGAGGGAGGGAAACTATGTACTCAAATGGGGTTTTTTTGTTCAGACAATTTTGGCCGATCGATATATTCATTGTAGAGAGTTGAGACTGGTATCATTAGAAAGCTTTTCCAGCGTAGAATTTTGAATTAAAAAGATTTTTTTTATTTTCGATTTTTACAGGGAGCAGGGAGTTATCGAGGTTTAAACTTTTTGAGAAAAGAGAGTGAATTCCGTTGATTTTATTCACATTCTTCGCCAATTTTGCTAAAATTTGTTAAATTTTTCAATAAAGTGTTGATTTTAATTTTAAATACAAAAATATTGTCGGCTATTTTTATTTAAGTTTTTGTCAAAAATTCTGGCTAAATATTTCACACAATTCAGACTTTTTCATCAAAAACAGCACGAAAAAAGTTTCTTTCGTTTACTTTGATTAAACTTGCAGGAAATGCACACCCAAACATCACTAACACAATATTTGTAGACTCAAAAAGGGGACTATTTAAACGAAATATCTATATCTATGACATTAGAAAATTAAGTGTACTTAATGGACGAACAGCATTAGCAGGAATAGTTTTGGACCAATCTTGGACTGTTACAATCCAAAAAAATTCGGATTAAAATCAGACGGTTTTTTTATTAGAAAATTTCGATCTTTTCATGTTAAAATAACAGAAAATTTCAAATCAAAGCTCACTAGTGAGAGTTCAAACTGGCTTCCAAATTAGCTCCAGATTATTTTAACTGGTTTTTTGCTTGAAAACTTATGGTCGTTTTCACTTTTAAAAATATTTGATTTTTAACTAAAAAATGGCTTATTGAACTTTGCCGCCATTTCTTTTCATTTGGTCAACTTGTAGCTTAGTGTCAGCAATGAAAAAATGTTTCTTTTCCACTGAATTCAAATACAATCATTTGCTGTTTTCCGCCTTAGGTTATGGTTTTCCGGCTTTGATACTACTAGATTTCAAATTTTTTTTTAATTTAGTCATTTGCCCATTTTTCATGTTTGGATTTGTCACATTATCACGTAATGGACAGTTCATAAATCACATTATTGGCGTTTAAAAAAAGCCAAATAAAAATATTTAAATTGAAATCTTTAAAAATATAGATTATGGATTTTTACGGCTTCGACACTACTTTCTCGAAGAATTTAATTGAGTTTTTTAATTTTGTCTTTAACTGTCGTTTTTAATCTGTCTTTTTAATCGCATGAAATATCCCGAACTAAGACCCAATTTCATTGGCTTTTCAGAAGAATAGATGAGCCGATATTCTGATATTAGAAGATAGCTGATGGCTTGAAATCAATTGTTTTCCAAAACAAAAAAAAAACAGTACTTTTGCAATATTACTCCTTTTATTGTCCGTTTGAAACCTAGCCATTACAGGCCAAAGATAACATTATTGTTGCCAAGGGAGGGTGTCAAAAAGAAACGGTGTCACAAAATCTAATGTATCTAAAGAATTCGTTATGAATTTACTGGCTTCGACACGGACTTTTCAAGTAAATTTTTGATTTTTGTCATATTTGACATTCTTTTTTAGACATAAGACTTATTCTGGATAATCGCAGTTTCAAAGGGCTTCCTTTAGAAGAAAAAAAGAACCTAGTTAATTATTTCATTTTGTAATTAATGGCTTTCATGTCTTTGGAAATATTTTTTTTTGAAAAAAAAACAAGTATTACTTAATTTTACCTTTTTCTTTTTTGTCTACTTGCTACCTAGTTTCATTAAAGAAAAGTCGCATATTACATTATCGGTGTTCGAAGAAAGTGCAATCGAACATATTTTGAGGGCCAAAATATGGCTTTACGTCTTCGGAAGTATTTTCTGGCAAGTTTTAATTGAATTTTTTGTTTGTCTATTTTTGTTGTTCTTTTTTAACCGCAATAAAAATTGAATACCGACAGCTCTTAATTCCTTTCTATGGAAGCATTGGTAATTCTAAACCAAAGGGATATTTAAGTTGATTTCTAATGGTTTTCAATACTTTGAAATTAACTGTTTTTTTTTTAAATTATGCCAATTTATTGTTTTTGTTCTTTAATATCGAATTGTTACCAAGCCTTATTATGGACTCGTCCCATATCTTTTCTGGTGAATTACAAGTATTTCATTTAATTTCAGTTTTATCTGACGCTAATTTGACTTTGTTATTCAGTTTTGTTTTCTAAAACTGACAAAGTTTTTGATGTAATAAATGTTTGTTGTTGTTTTTTGATTTTGCTGTTCGCCTTGACTCGCATTTTTAGTATTGGCATATTTCATCAAACTAAGGCATCATTTTTACTTCACTGAATTATTTGCTTTGGAGGCTATCTTTTCGTTCATACACCAATTTTTTCTTTTGAAAAACACTTGAATTTTTAGGTTTTTCTACTTGTTCATTTGGTAGACAATTATGCCAAAATTGTGGATGAGCGGGGTCGGAACCTTATGTGCAATCGCACATTACTGAGCCTCCTTGTTATATTTTATAATCAAGAGTAAAATTGCTCATTCAAATATTTGCTACGTAAGCCAAATACAAATTTGAACTTGCTCTTCAATTGATTTTCGCTCATTCCAATTGCTGCTTGACAGTAAACAGTTTGTAGATAACAGCTGAAGAAATTTGATAGAGCTTAATTTGGTCATAACTATACGTCTAAGCTAGATAAAATTTGACAAACGGACTCACTTTTTATGTAAAAGGGAATGACGTAAATGA
The DNA here is from genome assembly GCF_964194025.1 of Convolutriloba macropyga. NCBI lineage: Eukaryota > Metazoa > Xenacoelomorpha > Acoela > Convolutidae > Convolutriloba > Convolutriloba macropyga. The sequence goes on along the minus strand of NC_134482.1, from coordinate 31,353,192 downwards.
AGCAAAAAAAAAAACTTTGAAAAAAGCTTAACTAGAAAAAGCAGCGTAAAAATTTTGAGGACAAATTTGATTACTAGCTGAGAGTTTTCGTTTTATTAACTGAATTATGCAACTAATTTCAAGCATTAATAGCGACAAACACACATGTTTTCAAATTATTACAAAAAAGTAGTATAGAGTTTAGAAATTGAAAAATGTTATTTGATATTTGAAACCAGCATCCCAAGAGGTTGGCTACACATTAAAGAATTTAAGTCACAATGTAAGAAATCAAAGCATATATGATAAAATTGCTCCATTATTTCATAGCTAACCACAGTCAAAATCGCTTTTAACAGACGTGTGGTGTATTATTTGTTGCTAAAGTTTACACAAGAAAAAAAATCAAAAATATCTTTCGCAGTTAAAAAAATCCAACTTTTAAAACAGTTGTATTTTTGGGATCAGCAGTTGAAGATGTCAATTGCCAATTCCAGAAACCCAAAGGCGTGTTGAAGTTTTTACATCAAAATCAATTCGAATATGCAAAGGTTTCATTGGAAATACTTAAAGGATGACCAGATCCTGGTTTCTCTTGAAGCCTTTGACTCACTATTAGCAGATCTTGTAGTTGAAATATAAGACAGAACTAATTGTTTCAATTGCACCGAAAGAAAATTTCAATTCAACCCCCCCCCCCCCCCCCCCCCTTATTAGCTGCACTCTGTACTTATTTGGGACCAGTAGAGGCAAGAAACAATGTTAAAGAAGCAGATAGTTTGTTAAGTGCATAACAAAACTCTCCTGAAAAATCTGGCTGTAAAAAGAAAGGTTTGCAATCCGTTTAGCGATCAGATTCGCGACGAGAGCACACGCGCTTCCAGACTTTCAAAAAATATTTTTTTTCACAATCTCTGATTATTAATCAATAAGCCAAAAAATGATACGAAGGTTAAAATGAAGCTTACAGAACTTTAGATTAGTGCAATAGATGTTGTCTGTTTCTCAAAAACATGTATCATTTTTCTGGCTGCAGTACTCTGTTGTCTCCTTACCAGATGATCAATTGATAGCCAGGTTAAATCACTTCGAAGTCCTTAAATGTAATCCCACGAAAGAAATTGCAAGGCGAGAATATGAAGCAGAAATTTTGCTCGGCAGTCATAGTTGGTTTAAGATCTGCTTTTACGTAGAGAAAAAACCGATGCAGTTTTTTTGAAGTAACGCCAAAAGTGGTTAAGCTTAGATCAAGTTTCAAAAAACTCCATAATCGTAGCACACATAAATAATCATAAAAACCTAGGTTTTTCCATAAAAATTCTTTTTAGCAGGATTTGATTTAGTTTGAAATAAAAGGTCTTTCGAAAGGTTCCCTTTCTCAGAAGCCAGACAAATACTTCAAAGTAATATCTACTTCCAGTAAATCAAGATATAATCAGCTGAGCTCATCCTGTACATTGATACTGAAATTTTAAACCTGAGTATATCAAAAAAGTATATCAAAAGCACAGTCTGAATTTCCGGTCGGTTAGATCAAGCTAAACGCAAAGCTTGTCAGAAAAAAATGAAAGATAGCTGGCAGATTGCCAGAAAATACCGCGATAGATTCATAGAACTGTCTCAGAAAAATAATGAAAAGACAGACCAAAGGAGAGAAATTCTTATTCTTGCTAATTGCTGAGATGTCATGTTGTTTTTATTAGCTGCCTCAAATAACTTTCAATTAGATTGGTACATACTGAGTTGATATCATATCCTTCAATTAAAGTCAGCGAAAACCATTCTGAAAATGAGGAAGCTTTATTATCAAAAAATCACAAACTAACAAAAAAACAGCAAACAAAATAGAAATTGTACGAACTGATCAACGAAAAGGAGATTCGATATCAGCGTGACGCCATATGGTTGCATCAAAAATTTTGACAATGAAAAAACATAGCTGGCAGATTGCCAGAAAATAGCCGCAATAGCTTTGTAGATCCGCAGTTTAAAAAAAAAAACAGTAAAAAAGGACCCAAAAAATTCGTCTTTTCATTGAAGGCTGATGTGTTATATTTTGATTCAAAATCTGCATGTTTTTGCTGCCTCTATTAGCTGCTCTCAAATAACCTTCATTTAGAGTGACACACACCCATGTGACCTTATCTCTTTGAATTAAAGTAAATAAAAGTCAATTTCAAAGTGAGGAAGTTATTTTTGAGAGTGAGGTAAGTCAAGTGTGACCAAAAATATGGTCACGCGAATGAACAAAAAAACTCGCTCCACTAAGAGCGGAAATGACGTCACGCACGCACTTCAGTTGCAATTGCATGAACGAATGAACAAAAAGCAGGCTTGAAGTGGTTGTGACGTCATATGGTCGTAACAAAAATCGCGACGAGATAAAAAAAACAAGAGAAGGCCAATAATAGCCCCAGCTATCGCTGTGCGGTTATTAAAAACGATACTAGGTCCGCTCAGCTGTCGCAGCTATTATCAACAAATAGATAGATCGAACTTTAACAGCAAAATGGTAGCTCTCCGATCAAGAAAGCATGGCAAGGCTATCACCATGGGTGTCCCGCTTTTTCACCCCTATTCATTTAACCCCCTATCATTTAACCCCGATTTATTCACCCCTGCATCATTTAACCCCTCTATCTTTCAACCCCACTATCATTTCACCCCGATTTTAATCTTTCTATAAAATAAGAAACTTTCTACTAAATAGAAATTGCGGTCCATGGCCATGCCTTAGCGGCCCGTGGGACTTGATATGAAACTATCACAACCGAACGTGGGATTAATTTATCCACTTAATTATGACAAAACATGACTTTAATGTCGACTGCTAATTTGCGGGATGAAATGATAGAGGGGTGCAATGATAGAGGGGTTAAATGATAGAGGGGTAAATAAATCAGTTACATGATAGGAGGTTGAATGAATAGGGGTAAAATGAAGTAGAACCATCACCATGGACAAATCAGTAGACTTTGATAAGTGACAACTGAGTACACATTTTCCAGTTCAAACGCCTTTGTCTGCTATTGCAATTCTTCATTTAAAAGTTTTCAGCCAATGGATTAAAGTAACAATTCTGGTTAGTGAAAAAAATTAAGTAATCAAGATTTTTCAACTAACGGAAAGCGTTGTCTCTGTTTGATCATACAAATTTTATCATTCATTCTTCTTTTAATAGATCAGCATGCTAAACTACGTTGCTACGTAAACTACGTTGCTAAACAACGTAGAGTTAATATTCTCATCGTAAATTCAATACAAGTGTGCAATTTTTAGTACTGTAAGTCATGTATGATGCCCAATTTATCAAACATCTGAGCTAAACACTCATATCAGGAGGGGAACAAAAGACGTCACGCACATGAATGCAAATGCTGGGTGGCAAAGATGTCGTGGTTTTCATTGACAATACCGAAAAACTAGACCTACCCAAAATGACTAGGAATGAACATTGAAAATCGTGCGCAAAAACAATGAAACCAGATCGCCACGAGTATACAATTTCTTTTATATATACAATCAAAAAATTGTTTTAATCAAAATTTTTCGAATAAATACATTTCGCACCCGCTTTTTTGCTCCCCTTAATACTAAAGTATCCAAAAATCATTGTGTCAACGTGATCTTTAAAAACGGTCTCCCCAATATGATCCAAAATATTCCATGAGATTAAGAATATCCTCATTTATCGCTTCACGGCTATTATACAAAGCAAAATATTTGGCAAAAAGTAAATTGTGATAATAGCAAAAAAAATGCTCACAAGTGTTACACAAAAATCCACTTCCAGTACATCAAGACAGATTAAAATCAGATTAACTAAGGTTTTAAATCTGAGCCAAAGGAAAAACATGTCCTGAGAAAGAAAAAACATTAGATGGAACCTGACATATCAAGTGAAGAGAGGACATAACCCGATTTAAATGGAAAATTGAAACCACAGAAGGGAAATTACATGTACAAAGGAATAAAGATTTTCAAAAAATAGAATGAAGTTCGCAAAAGAAGAAAAAAAAACAAAGATGAAGTCATTATCGCGAAACTTCCTTAAATCAGTAGGGCGATTTGTCAAGTAAAGAGAAACTCTGACAAGTTGTCGAGGAACAAATAATAAAAACTCCACTCAGCAATCAATTTAGTGTATGAAAATAACACTTAGGAAGGCCGGACATGACCACTTTTTTCAACAATACTTTTAACACCAAAACGCTTCTAAATTGAACAAAACCCCCTTTTCACACTGAGCAAACTTTCCAAAAAGCAGCGACTAACACTGATTTTTCTATACTGGAGTGTTTGAGACTAAAAATGTATTATAACAGAAAGAAAAATAAAAATATAATCAGATGTACAATTCTATGACTAAACATTTCAAATATAAACTAATTAGCACCTTTAAAGATTAGAAAAAATAGAAGATCATAGAACAAGAATTTAGACAGTTTGTATACTTATTTTTACAGACTTTGAACAATAGCTCTCATAACTTATCATGCTCTCCAATTTTCCTTCCTTTTTCCCATGTGAAAAATTTTAATTAATCTCTGCGAAAATTTTCAATATACAAATCGGCAGGAGAAACAAACTGTCATATCTTAAAACTGATAGCATTGCGGGGTCTGAAGATAAAGAATTGCTAATGCCTCACTAAGTAGGGAGTGGCCCGCTCTCTGCATTGCTCCAATTCGGCGCAGTACAATAACCAGTTTATTGGCGCAGAAGTAGTTCTCAGCATAGGTTAGACATAAGGGGGAAAATCGGAAGCCACAAAGTAAATTTTTAGGTTTTGGGTCTTTTTCATTAAATGGCACACCTGCGCAACCCACCACCTCTCAATCACTGCCAGTATCTGCAAATACATCAAAATAAGGGAAACATTTTTGTGGCAGGGTTGGTGCAATGTTTAAAAAAGCCCAAAATTCCATAGCGATATTCGAGATTAATTTTGAAACAATTTTTGTTTTAACTTCTAGTTCGTTCAAATTTTGAAAGCATAGACCGGATAATCTTCAGCATTGAACTCATTGCCAGATTTTAAAACTGGCATTAGTCTGCAGATTTCGTTGTCCAGTGTTATGTTGAAGATCTCGCACTTTGCAAGCCAAGATACATCACGTATTTTAACCCATTCCCGTTGTTGTTTAGCCAGAATTGAGACTGCTTTTTCAACCCCAGACCAGACGAACAACTTGCTCTTAAACCCCGAAATGGAGTCGATAGAATCCAAATTATGAACAGAAGCAGAAATGTACTCGAAAGACTTGCCATCGACGTTGGCAGCTACCAGGTCTAAATTGTTTCTGATAAAGTAGAGTTCTGATGAACTGTACGACGTCATTTTCACCTCCGGGCAATTTGTCATTTTTATTCTCATATTCTCATCATGTGAGAACTTTAGTTTCTTCTTTTCAGAACACCAATAAGCCCAAAAAATATTTGCATTATGGTTTTCGCTCATAACATAAAGGCCACAAAAAATGAGGCATTTTGGGATACGGGTAAGTCTTCAAACTGCCCGTGTGAACATCATATTTCAGCGCTGATTTGTTTTCCAAGAAAATGAGAATAAATTTCCACAGAGCAGGCTCAAAGAAAACAGGGAATACGTGCGTAATTGGTGAATTTAGCTTTCGCATTTGAGTGTAAGTTGTTTGTATTTTATGATTGTCATTGAGAGTATTGATCCATGAAACACTAATAGTTTCCTCTACAGGAGAAACACGCACTTGATACAAATAATCCAAGTCATTAAAACAAACATGTCGAATTGTTTGGAGCTCCACATCTTTCTCAGTACAAAGAACAATCTCAGAAACCGCTTCCTGAAATTTCTCAAACTCATGACGTAATCTGTGCATATCATAATTTCGGGATTCGATTTCTTCGCCCGCTAGATCCTGATAAACTTTTTGCCTCAGTCGAATTTCATCCAACACTTTTGGTGACGTCAGAACCAAGGAATCACATGATAAATTCAACTGGTTTCTGCACTTTTGCTGCATTTCAAGAAGCTCGCTCATAGCAGTTTTGATTTCGCTCAAATCCTCAATTTTAGCGGTTTCATTAATTGTTTGCAAGAGCAATTTTTTCATCTGTTCCATTTCTTTCTCAATAAAAGAGCTCAAATTTTCCGCTCTTAGTTTGTTTGCATTGATGACGCTTTCGTCTGTTTCTTTTTTAGCACGCAACGGTTTTTCTTCCAGTTCTAGATCGGTTAGCAAGGCAAAAAGCCGAGTTTTAACTTCGGAAGCTTTCTCATCAATCGTTACCATTTCATGTAATCTGTGGTCGCGTAAGCATTTTGAACACAGCAGTGAATCGCAAGTTTTACAATAGTCTGAACAAATATTTCTATGTCCAGAGCACAAAACCGGTTCGTGGTCTTTCGAATCCATAATCACGTGACCTTTTTTCAAATGTAGTACTGAGACGCAAGACTCACATAAAAACTCTACGGCTACAGCCAAATCTTGCTCCGTATCCAAACATGTTTTGCAGCGGTACAGCTGAATGTTGGCAAAGGGCTCAGTGCAATTAAAACATTCGCTAGAAGCCATTGCAATAAACCTGAAAAAAATTTATCATCTTACAAAGTGGTGTTTCACCTCCTTAGGTCATCAACTACCACAAAAACAAACATAACCGACTAACGTCGGGCGAATTACTCTCAAACAACCGGTAAGCAGTTGGCAAATCAGTTATTGCGAAAAAATTGAACAACTTTAAAAGTAAAGAGCTTTTTAGATTTGAAAAAAAAAGTTAGAACTTCAAAACGAAGAAACTTTTTAGACTTTTCAGTTTCAATTATTTACAATAGGGCTCCCAAAATTCTTCACAAAAAAATCAAAACAGGCTGGATTTTATGAATTCGTGAATCTGTAACAACATACGAAGTGCCACCTCTCTCCAAATTAAAATTAATTTCAAAATTTGGCATTGATCTACTTAAAATAGTGGCAAAGGAAAGGTGCTTCCAAGCTAAATTGATTTCGCATCACAAGAAATCCATTAATTTCGTGTTCCATCTTCTATCAAATTCGATGTGAAACATAGAAAAAAAGAAATTAATGGAGCTGATCGCAGAATGATAGATCTGCTCCCCGATTACTTTTCCTGGGACAAATAATTTAAAAGCTCAAGCCTTACGAAGAACTTACCTGTTTCGTACTAGTCTAAGAGCATTGTACTGTACATAGCAAGCAATGTTATGTATATATCTACTCACTGTTGCAAAAAGAACAGAAAGAAGTGATTCATAGAAATGGTTAATGAAATATTTGCAGTAGCAATTGATTTATGTATCGCACACAATGGGGACAAGGCAAAACTGATTAGAGACGAAGCCCCACGCTTAGCAATGAAGCGTGAAAACTCGTTTTCTAATTTTTTGAGACCAACTATCAATATCAGAAAAGAAACTATCAATATCAGCACACGCAGTGATTTCTGAAAGAACTATTCTTCTTTTGAGGAAAAAAAATTAAACATAGCCACTCTGAAAAACCAACAATAAGAAAGAAGTTCAGGTCGGTAAAGCTACAATTAGATCTCTGTATATTTTGAATAAAGTATTCGCAAATCTTATGGATAGGCAGTTTAATTTGCTGATGAGTATATAAAACTTCGAAACGGCAAGCTTTGTTAATTTCAAGAGCATTGCAAAATTGACTCAATGGTAAGAGATCAGTTATAGCGGAGAAAAGTAAGCAAACGTTAAGATGAGCATTAAAAAAATAGCCTGATCATTACCGGAGTAGCTGTCTAGCTGTCAAAAAGACTGGCTTGCCAAAAATTACATATAGAAACATATAAAATAGGTTGAAAAAGTTATCGACACCGCTTAAAAATGTAAACAATTTAAAAGATTAGTAAATAAGACTTTTCAAAGTTCAAACTGAACCAAAAACATTTTTAATAGTGATCATCATTACACATGAGCTTCTTTGACAGTAATATAGTTGAAACAAATTAAGCTTTAAAGTGGAGTGAATTTACAGACGCTCGAAAAAGAAAAACGAAAAGGGAACAATGTAATTTGTTAGAGAATTATATATGCCTGCGGATTTGTTTTGCATGCGTTTCGAAATTTTGCCTAAACCAAAAATTAGACCTTCGAACTACCTGGAAGTGGCTCAGAGAGCTAATCAAAAACATCCGACCACAAAACTGGAAAACAAAACAAATCCAAATTGACGCATGTGAAAAACAAGAACCTGAAAGAAAGCGAATTTCTGTTCAAAGGTCGTTTTACACTCAAGTTTGAAACTAGTGGGTAAACAAAAACGCTGCAATACCACTCGCTTTTTCGCTCCACCTGTATCGATGTCCCACAATCAATGCTCCGACTCAACGTCAAATCAAAATGTGTGAACAGAAACATAGCCAGAAGAAATCAGGAAACGACTCAAAGAGCGAGCCGCTTCCCACCAAAAACCAATTGGAGCAACTCAAATACCCTAGAACAAAACAACACAACTAAAATCAATCGCGAGCCGAACAAATAGCCCCGAACAAAATTAAAATGGAAGAAAAATTATGATTCGCTCCTCATAAAACAATAACGCACATAAGAAAAACTTAGCATTTAATATCATTCAAAGAGTCAAAACCAAAATAAAAAAAATACCAAAATACCAAATAGAAAATAGAGAAGATTAAAGGGGCTGCTCAGTCCTTACAATGATTGATCTACTTCTCGATTATTTTTGCCGACACATATTGAAATCGCAAGCCTTGATAAAACCGTATATGTTTTGTACTATTCTAAAAGTATTGTAGTGTACACAAGAAGTATTGTAGCGTACACATCTATTCGCCGTTAAATAAGAACAAAGGCATTGATGGAAATTGTAAGAAATATTTTCGAAGTAGCAAATGATCAAGGTATCGCACATAAGGGAGACAAGTAAAACCGATAACAGACGAAGCCCTACGCTCAGCAGTGAAACATGAAAACGAGTTTTCAAAAGTTTCACTACTCAGATCAGTACACGCAGTGATTTCTGAAGGAACTAATTTTCTTCTGAGGAAAAAAAATTAAACAACTACGCTCTAAAACCAACAACTTTTATTAGCAAGAACCTCAGGGACGCACTTAACGCTCCGATACGCAAACAGAGCCATTTTAATAGTTATGGGGAACCCCAGGCTTATAAAAACCGTTATTGTAAGAACAGTATTTTTATAAGTGAGACTTTTTAGATTTGAAATCAGACAAAAATTAGAATATGCAAACGAAGAAACAAAACTTTTAAGACGTCTCAGTTTTGATTATATACATTAAAATAGGAATCCCAACTTCCTTCTTCAAAAATGAAAATACGCTGCGTTTTACGAAACCATGGATCTGCATTCGCATACTAGTATTTGCATGCAAAATAAAATTGGTTTCAAAAATTGGCATTGAACTATCAAAACCACGACAGAAAGAAGATTTATTCCATGCTCAAGTGATTTTGCATTACAACAAATCTATTAATTTCCTTGCCAAAAATCATCTTTTGTCAACTTCGATGAGAAATAAAGATAACGATTCCAAAAGCAGAACTCTTAAAAGCAAGAAGTTCAGGGACTCACTGAAAGCAAGGAAACGCAAGCAAAATTATTTTTTATTGGTTTTGGGGAACCAAAGATGATAAAATCACAGTTAATTCAGTTATAAGAAACTTTTTAGATATGAAAAAAGCAAAAAAATCAGAACACCCAATGGAATTTCTTAAGGCGAGGAATCCCGAAATTCTTCTAAAAAACAAATATGTTAGGGTTTTACGAAACCACGGATCAGTATTCGCATACGAAGAGCCGCTTCTCTGCAAATAAAAATTTGATTCAAAATTTGGCATTGAACTATCAAAAATACAATGGCAAAAGAAAAGTTGTTTCCATGCTAATTCAATTCGCATCACAATAAATACATGAGTTTCGTGTGCAAAATATTATCTTCTGTCAACTTCGATGTGAAAAAAGAAAGTAGGAGAAAATTAAAGAAGCATGAAAACAAAATTTCTAATTGTATCACACTTACTATCTATCAGATAACACTGTCAATATCAGCACACGCAGTGATTTCTGAAAGAACTAGTTAAACAAAACGATTCCAAAAGCAGAACTCTTAAAAGCAAGAAGTTTATTTCTATTCGTTTTGAGGAACCAGAAGCTGATAAAATCAGAGTTATTGCAAAAAAATCGTAAAAAGAAACTTTTCAGATATGAAAACAAGCAAAAAATCAGAACACCCAATAAAAATTTTTAAGGCGAGGAATCCCAAAATTCTTCTTAAAAAGAAGTATGCTAGGGTTTTACAAAAAGATGGATATATATATTGACATACGAAGAGGCGCTTCTCTGCAAATTAAAATTGAATTCCAAATTTGGCATTGAACTATAAAAAAACGACAGAAGAAATTTTCTTGGAAGCTCAAATGATATCGCATAGCAACAAATCCAACAAACTCCTGTTAAAAATTCTATCTATCAACTTCCAGGTGAAAAAAGAGAATTGAGAAAACGAATGGAGCTGTTCAGTCCTTACAGAATGATGAATCTACTCCACGATAACCTGTACTACTCTTGGTATTAGAAGGAATTAATGCAAATTGTTAGATAAATATGTTTGCAGAACCAATTGATTAATGGGTCGAGCAAAACTGGGAGAAGGTAAAACCTATTAGATTAAACCCCTAAATTCGTAACACAGCATGAAAACTTGTATTTTAATTGTTTCACTCTAACTACAATATACCCTAACTACGAAGTGATTTACGAAGTAAAATAGTAATGAATGGAGCTGTAAAGTCCTTACAGAACGACAGATCTACTCCCCCATTTGGAAGCGCCAGCTTTATGATAACCCTATCTGTTATTGACAAGTGAATTGCAGTGCCCATATCAGGCATTGTACTGTACATGTCTACTCACTGTTACAAAAAGAACAGAAAATGACAGATGGAAATAAATAGACAAAAATTTTGGCAGTGCCAACTGATTAACTTACTGCGCATAAGGGGGACAAGGCAAAACCACTACAAATGACGCACAACGCTTAGCAATGAAGCATGAAAACTAATTTTCTTATTGTATCAGACTAACTATCAATATCAAATAACACTGTCAATATCAGCAAACGTAGTAATTACTTAAAGAACTATTTTTCTGAGGAAAACTAGGTACACATAACCACTTAAAAACCAGAACTCTTAAAAACAAGAAGTTCACGAACTCACAGAAAGCAGGAAACGCAAGCAAAAATAGTTTTTATAACTTTTGAGGAACCAGAAGCTGATAAAATCATAGTTATTGCAAAAAAATCGTAAAGAGAAACTTTTCAGATATGAAAACAAGCAAAAAAATCAGAACACCCAATGGAAATTTTGAAGGCGAGGAATCCCAAAATTCTTCTAAAAAACAAATATGCTAGGGTTTTACGAAACCATAGATCTGTATTCGCATACGAAGAGCCGCTTCTCTGCAAATAAAAATTTGATTCAAAATTTGGCATTGAACTATAAAAAAAAACGACAGAAGAAACTTTCTTGCAAGCTCAAATGATATCGCATCGCAACAAATCCATCAAAGTCCTGTTACAAATTCTATATATCAACTTCGAGGTGAATAAAGAGAATTAAGAAAACGAATGGAGCTGTTCAGTCTTTACAGAATGATAGATCTACTCCATGACAACCCGTACTACTCTTGGTGCACTTAAGTGTACATATCAAGCTATCTAGAGTACAAACCGAATCACTGTTGCTAAAAGAACAGATAGAAGGAATTAATGCAAAATGTTAGATAAATATGTTTGCAGAACCAATTGATTAATGGGTCGAGCAAAACTGGGACAAGTTAAAACCTATTAGACTAAACCGCAAAATTCGTAACAGAGAATGAAAACTAGTATTTTTATTGTTTCACTCTAACTACAATATACCCTAACTACGAAGTAATTTACGAAGTGAAATAGTAATGAATGGAGCTGTAAAGTCTTTACAGAACGACAGGTCTACTCCCCCATTTGGAAGCGCCAGCTTTATGATAACCCTATCTGTTATTAACACCTCTAAGTGAATTGCAATGCCCATATCAGGCATTGTACTGTACATGTCTACTCACTGTTACAAAAAGAACAGAAAAAAATGACAGACAAAATAGAAAAAAAATTTGGCAGTGCCAACTGATTAACTTACTGCGCATAAGGGGGACAAGGCAAAACCACTACAAATGACGCACAACGCTTAGCAATGAAGCATGAAAACTAATTTTCTTATTGTATCAGACTAACTATCTTTGATTTCCTAAAGAACTATTTTTCTGAGGAAAATTACTAGTAGTAGTAGTATAAGACTTCAATTACCTTCTGAGGGTATAAACAAGGATGCTGATACAAATGATATAACCAAGATAAAAAAAGATATAAATTATGTAACAGCTAGAAAAAAACATTAATTGAACAGAAACTCATGCTATACAGAAACTACATCTACACTTAAGGTACCACGTGCAAGATAAGTCAGAATCATATTTATCATTTGTCATTGCCATTAGTAGATTTTGAGTTGCGGTTTGGGATTTGCAAGTATCCCTGAAAAAACTGATGCTGACATTAGGAAAATCCGCGGCGTCATTTATAATACGTTCAACTCTGAAGAAAAACGATTTTTCTGTACATCTTTTCTTAGCTCGTGTGAGTGCCAGACGTTCACGATCAAGAGTTCGTAGGTTTAAGACCTTTGAGTCAAACTTCTACTAATATGTAAATAACCGCTTTAGCTGAATTAAAAGACAAATAGTTACAATAAGCCCATAACCGCAACGAGCATAGATCATTTTGAGCACTATTCAAGCAGAGGTCGCCATGGCAGAGCAATTTCGTGTCGTCAGCGAAGCAGAAAACTTTTGATACGTCGGGTACGTCAATCATATCATCAATGAAAATTCAAAAGAAAAGCGGTCCCAACACGCTTCCCTGAGGAACACAACTAGTGTCTAAAAATAACCACTTCAAAACCAGAACTTTTAAAAACAAGAAGTTCATGAACTCACTGAAAGCAGGGAAACGCAAGCAAAAATATTTTCCCTTAATTTTGAGGAACCAAAAGCTGATAAAATCATAGTTATTGCAAAAAAATCATTAAAAGAAACTTTTTAGATATGAAAATAAGCAAAAAAAATCAGAATATCCAGACAATGAAACTTTTTAGGCAAGGAATACGCTGGGTTTTACGAAACCATGGATCTGTATTCGTATACGAAGAGCCGCTTCTCTGCAAATTCAAATTGTTTTCAAAAATTGGCATTGAACTATCAAAAATACAATGGCAAAAGAAAAGTAGTTTCCATGCTAAATTCAATTCGCATCACAATAAACCCATGAGTTTCGTGTGCAAAATATTGTCTTCTGTCAACTTCGATGTGAAAAAAGAAAGTAAGAGAAAATTAATGAAGCATGAAAACTAAATTTCAAATTGTATCACACTTACTATCTATCAGTTAACACTGTCAATATGAGCACACGCAGTGATTTCTGAAAGAACTATTCTTCTGAGGAAAACTAGTTAAACAAAACGATTCCAAAACCAGAACTCTTAAAAACAAGAAGTTTAGTGACTCACTGAAAGCTCACAAACGCAAGCGAAATCGTTAATAGTTACGGGGAAACAAAAGCTGATTAAATTATAGTTATTGCAAAATAAATGAAACTTTTTAGAAAAAGCAAAAAAAATAGAACATCCAGAAGAAGAAATTTTTTAGGCTAGGAATCCCAATATCTATAAATTAATCGCGTGAACACATAAGGCGGTATGTTTTGAAGGCATCACTGAGCAGCATGTTTTAACAGTACCAACGAACAGCACGGTTAAGCGGTTGCTTAATTGGGGTTACTGACAGAAAAAGTGTGCTTTAAGGTCATTGACCGGTTAATGTTTCTAAAAGGTCATTGACCGAAAAATGTTACAAAGGTCATTGACCGAAAAGTGTAGCCAAAAGGTCATTGACCCAAAAAGTCGCTAGGAGGTTGTGTCATCTACGCACATAAGCGAGACAAGTAAAACCGAAAATAGGCGAAGCCCTACGCTCAACAGTGAAACATGAAAACTAGTTTTCCAAAAGTTTCACTATTCACATCAACACACGCAGTGATTTCTGAAGGAACTAATTTTCTGAGGAAAAACCATTAAACAGTCATGCTCCAAAACCAACAACTTTTATTAGCAAGAACCTCAGTGACGCACTTAACGCTTCGAAATGCAAACAGCCATTTTAATAGTTGTGGGGAACCGCAGGCTTATAAAAACCGTTATTGCAAGAACAGTATTTTTAAAAGTCAGACTTTTTAGATTTGAAATCAGACAAAAATTAGAATATGCAAACGGAGAAACTGAACTTTTAAGACGTCTCAGTTTTGATTATATACATTAAAAAAGGAATCCAAACTTCCTTCTTTAAAAAGGAAAATACGCTGCGTTTTACGAAACTATGGATCTGCATTCGGATACCAGTATTCGTATGCAAAACTAAATTGGTTTCAAAAACTGGCATTGAACTATCATAACCACGACAGAAAGAAGATTCATTCCATGCTCAATTGATTTTGCATTACAACAAATCTACTAATTTCCTGGCCAAAAATTATCTTTTATCAACTTCGATGTGAAATAAAGAAAATAGTAATGAATGGAGCTGTACAGTCCTTAGAGAACGATAGATCTACTCCCCGATAACTTTTCCTGAAACAAATAATTTGGACGCTCAAGCTTTATGAAAACCCTCTGTTATTTACAACTTTAGGTGAATTGCAATGCCCATATCAGACATTGTACTGTAAATGTCTACTCACTTTTACAAGACGAACAGAAAAAAGGGATTGATGGAAATTAATACACAAAAATTTTGGCAATGCCAACTGATTAATTTATTGCGCTAAATGGAAAAGACAAAACCGACTACAAAGAACGCACAGCGCTGAGCATCGAATCATGAAAACTAATTCTCTAATTGTATCAGACTAACTATCAATATCAGATAACACCTTCAATATCAGCACACGTAAAGATTTCTGAAAAAACTATTCTTCTGAGGAAAACTAGTTAAACATAACGATTCCAATAGCAGAACTCTTAAAAGCAAGAAGTTCAGGGACTCACTGATCGCAAGGAAACGCAAGCAAAATTGTTTTTATTGGTTTTGTGGAACCAAAGATGATAAAATCATAGTTAATGCAGAAAATTCATTAAGAGAAACCTTTTAGATATCAAAACAAGCAAAAAATCAGAACACCCAAAGGAAATTTCTAAGGCGAGGAATAAAAATTCTTCTTAAAAATAAATATGCTAGGGTTTTACGAAACCACGGATCTGTATTCGCATACGAAGAGCCGCTACTCTGCAAATTAAAATTGGATTCAAATTTGGCATTGAATTTATAAAAAAACGACAGAAGAAACTTTCTTGCAAGCTCAAATGATATCGCATCTCAACAAATCCATCAAACTCCTGTTAAAAATTCTATCTATCAACTTCCAGGTGAAAAAAGAGAAATGAGAAAACGAATGGAGCTGTTCAGTCCTTACAGAATGATGAATCTACTCCACGACAACCTGTACTACTCTTGCTATTAGAAGGAATTAATGCAAAATGTTAGATAAATATATTTGCAGAACCAATTGATTAATGGGTCTAGCAGAACTGTGACAAGGTAAAACCTATTAGACTCAGCCGCTAAATTTGTAACAGAGCAAAAAAACTAGTATTTTAACTGTTTCAATTTAACTACAATATACCCTACCTACAAAGTGATTTCTCAAAGAACTAGTTTTCTTAGGACAAATATTTAATTTTAACCAATCCGTAAAACTAACAACTCAGAAGAGCAAGAAGTTTAGTGACGCATTGAAAACTGGGAAACTTAAGCACTGAAAAAATTTTTATCAGTTGAGGCGAATCCGAGGCTGAGCCAATCATAGTTATTGCAAAAGACCGATTACTTTTGAACGTAAGGAACTTGATAACTTGAAAACAAACGAAACTAAAATATTCAAACAAAGAAAAAATATTCAAAAGACTTCAATTGTGATAGCTAATAAATTTTAAAATGTTGAATTTTATAATGCCAAGGACCGTTATTAGTATAAAAAGAGCCGCTTCACCGCAAAATTAAAATTGCAAAAATTCAAAAATTTGCATTGAACTATCATAACCAAAAAGAACAGAAAGGACAGAAGCAAACTGTCTGTCATGCTTAATTGATTTTGCATTACAACAAATCTATTATTTTCCTGGTCACAAATCATCTTTTGTCAACTTCGATGTGAATAAAAGAAAATAGTTATGAATTGAGCTGTACAGTCCTTACAGAACGACAGATCTACTCCATTTGGAAGCGCAAGCTTTAAGATAACCCTATCTGTTATTGACAACTCTAAGAGAAGTGCATTGCTGATATCAGGCATTGTACTGTACATGTCTAATCACTGTTACAAAAAGAACAGAAAAAAAGACAGAAATAGACAAAAATTTTGGCAGTGCCAACCGATTAGCTTACTACGCATAAGGGGGACAAGGCAAAACCATTAAAATGACGCACAACGCTTAGCAATGAAGCATTAAAACTAATTTTCTAATTGTATCAGACTAACTATCAATATCAGATAACACTGTCGATATCAGCACACGTATTGATTTCCTAAAGAACTATTTTTCTGAGGAAAACTACTAGTAGTAGTAGTATGAGACTTCAATTACCTTCTGAGGGTATAAACAAGGATGCTGATACAAATGATATAACCAAGATAAAAAATGATATAAATTATGTAACAGCTAGAAAAAAAACATTAATTGAACAGAAAATCATGCTATACAGAAACTACATCTACACCTAAGGTACCACGTGCAAGATAAGTCAAAATCATATTTATCATTTCCAATTGCCTTTAGTAGATTTTGAGTTGCGGTTTTGGATTTGCAAGTATCCCTGAAAAAACTGATGCTGACATTAGGAAAATCCGCGGCGTCATTTATAATACGTTCAACTCTGAAGAAAAAACGATTTTTCTGTACATCTTTTCATAGCTCGTGTGAGTGCCAGACGTTCACGATCAAGAGTTCGTATGCTTAAGACCTTTGAGTCAAACTTGAAAAACCTGTCAAAAGATATGCAATTCTCGTTGTTTAAGATTGCCGTAAAAACGCGTATGTCACGCTCGATGAGTTGATAGCATATTGGCACAGAGTTGGATAATTTTAGCAGGGAGGAGTAGTCAGTCATTGTAACCTAAGCACCAGCGCAGGCCATGGATATTGAGCTGTTCTAATTTCCGTAGATCAGAAACTTCAGGAAACCAAGCAGGGTATCCATATAGTAGAACCGACAAAACACATGCCTTGAATAAATTGAATTTAACTCCAGATGGGAGATTGAACGGAACACTGTGCTTCAAGAAATTGAACGATCGAAGAGCTTTTACTATTTTTGTTTGAATATGAAGACTCCATTTCAAGGTTTTGGATACCTCAAGTCCCAGATCCGTAATCTTATCAAGCGAGGGAATCTCGACATCACCAAGAAGTATATTATCCAATGCACTTCTACTAATATGTAGATATCCGCTTTTAGCTGAATTAAAAGACAAATAGTTACAATAAGCCCATAACCGCAACGAGCATAGATCATTTTGAGCACTATTCAAGCAGAGGTCGCCATGGCAGAGCAATTTAGTGCCGTCATCGTAGCAGAAAACTTGATACTTTGAGTACGTCAATCATAGCATCAATGAAAATTCAAAAGAAAAGCGATCCCAACACTCTTCCCTGAGGAACACCACTAGTGTCTAAAAATAACCACTTCAAAACCAGAACTTTTAAAAACAAGAAGTTCATGAACTCACTGAAAGCAGGGAAACGCAAGCAAAAATATTTTCTCTTAGTTTTGAGGAACCAAAAGCTGATAAAATCATAGTTATTGCAAAAAAATCATTAAAAGAAACTTTTTAGATATGAAAACAAGCAAAAAAAAATCAGAATATCCAGACAATGAAACTTTTTAGGCAAGGAATACGCTGGGTTTTACGAAACCATGGATCTGTATTCGTATACGAAGAGCCGCTTCTCTGCAAATTAAAATTGTTTTAAAAAATTGGCATTGAACTATCAAAAATACAATGGCAAAAGAAAAGTAGTTTCCATGCTAAATTCAATTCGCATCACAATAAATCCATGAGTTTCGTGTGCAAAATATTATCTTCTGTCAACTTCGATGTGAAAAAAGAAAGTAAGAGAAAATTAATGAAGCATGAAAACTAAATTTCTAATTGTATCACACTTACTATCTATCAGATAACACTGTCAATATCAGCACACGCAGTGATTTCTGAAAGAACTGTTCTTCTGAGGAAAACTAGTTAAACATAACGATTCCAAAACCAGATTTTTAAAAAAAGAAGTTCAGGGACTCACTGAAAGCTCACCAACGCAAGCGAAATCGTTTTTATTAGTTGTGGTGTAACAAAAGCTGGTTAATTATATGTTATTGCAAAAAAAAATAAATGAAACTTTTTAGATATAAAAACTAGAATTAGAACTAAAAAAATTAGAACATCCAGAAGATGAAATTTTTAAGGCAAGGAATCCCAATATCTAAATTAATCGCTTGAACACAATGCGGTATGTTTTAAAGGCATCACTGAGCAGCATGTTTTAACGGTACTACCGAACAGCACGGTTAAGCGGTCGCTTAATTGGAGTTAAAGACCAAAAAAGTGTGCTTTAAGGTCATTGACCAATTAGTATTTCTAAAAGGTCATTGACCAAAAATGTTACAAAAAGGTCATTGACCGAAAAGTGTAGCTAAAAGGTCATTGAACCCAAAAGTCGCTAAGAGTGTGTCATCTACCAAAAAATGCTTTGCGAAAAAGCCTGTTGCCGAAATTTTTTGTTAAAGAAAAAGAGAAAAACCGGTGTTTCAATAAACAAGAACAATAGTGTCGAAAAAACTATTGGCCGATTAGTTGTTCAGAAACAGGTTTGTGACCAAAAAAATCTTCAGAAAACGGCATGTGACCGAACAACTTGTGGTACTGAGAAGGTAAATGATCGATATCGAGTCTAGGCGAAGAGGTTTCATGACCAAAAAAAAACATTGTTCATTGTCAAATTTTGTGGAGGAAAATTCACTCGCCAAAAACGTAAAGGATTAAAAGATGGATAATGAAAATTTGTTTTGTCAAATTTACACTGTAAGAAAGTTTTTTAATACGGAAGAATTCAGCGAACAAAATTTGTGAAGTGTCAAAGACCCAAAAGGTGCCAATGCAATAGCCCAAGTTACGAGCCAAAAAATATATGACAAAACTGAAGTCTTGAAAGAAATACAAAACTTTTTAGCGCTCAGTAGGGGTGTTACTAATAAATTATTGCATACCAAAAAATGACAGGTATATAATTTTTCTTCTTTAATTTTTTCGAGGAAAATTTTGTTGGTGGCATTAGCCAGCCCTTTAACTCAGTTCTGTTTGTTGACTTCGTAAAAGCATTCACAAAGGCTTGCCAACGATTCCTTATTATCAGCACAATCCTCGTTTTGGGCACATCTATCGTGTTCTCATTAGCCCAGTCGTTCATTTTATGAGAACTGGAACTCATTGTCTCATCCAGGATCTGTTTTCTCTTCTTTTTGAACTGTTGTATCTTTCCCTCTCTTCTGTTTCTTTCTCTATCTTTCTTTTTTCTGCTGTCCGATCTTCTATTTCTGCTCTACAAGTGTTTTCTCTAATTGTGATATTTTCTTTTTGCACTAAAACTTTTGCTTTTGCTTTGCGCTTGCTCACTATCGCGCTGTTCTTGTACTTTCTCATTCATGATTTCGCTTTCTTTCTTTTTAGTGTCCTATTTTCATTCTATCGCTTTCGTTCTTTCTCATGCTCACTATCCTTTTTCCTCATTCTCTCTCTCTCTCTCTCTCTCTTCTTTTTCTTGTTAATTCCCCCGTCTTCCGCTTTTCGCCACTGTTGGCTTTCTCAAACACTCGTTTTTTCTGTTCTCCTTCTATGCTATCAACCTTCTTTTGTTCTACCTTTTGGGTTTTTCGTATTTTTAAATCTATTTGCTCTCCAACTCATATATTTCTGCTGCTATCGATCTCTCTTTCTCTCACTGTTTATACCTCAACCTGTCTGTTTTGATTTTTGAATGCTCGGCAAGAACGTCTATTACTCTTAACTCGCATCAAACCTTTCTTCGACATATTTTGCTCTCAATTTTTTTGGTGTGCCCAAAGTATTTTGCAAAAAAATTCATTGAAACGATCGCATGTACACTAGTTATCACGAATAAAATTTCAATGAGACTATCAATTGTTAAAGTTTCAAGATGAGATGCCTTTAGATAGCCTTTACGGACCTGCTAGTTCTTCTTAAAAAATGAAATATGCTGGGTTTTAAGAAACCATGGATCTGTATTCCTATACAAAGAGCCGCTTCTCTGCAAATTAAAAATGTTTTCAAAATTTGGCATTGAACTATCAAAAATACAATGGCAAAATAAAAGTTGCTTCCATGTTAAATTCAATTCGCATCACAGTAAATCCATTAGTTTCGTTTGCAAATTATTATCTTTTGACAACTTCGATGTGAAAAAAAGATAGAGAAAATTAATGGAGCTGATCACTCATCGCAGAATGATATATCTACTCCCCGATTATTTTTCCTGGGACAAGTAATTTAAAAACGCAAGCTAACGAAAAAAACCTATCTGTTTCATACTATTCAAAGCGCATTGTACTGTACTTACCAATCAATTTAGTGTATATATCTACTCACTGTTGCAAAAAGAACACAAAGAAGGGTTTAATTGTTAGAGCAATATATAATCAATACGAATTGATCGCGCGTAGAGTATTGGCAAATCTTTTGGGTCGGCAGTTTAATTTGCCGATGAGTATATAAATTTTCGAAACTGTAAGCTTTGTTAATTTCAGAAGCATTGACAAAACCATGCTATAAGTTGAGATAAAGCAGAGAAAAAAACTTATCAAACGTTAAGATAAGCATAACAATATAGCCTGATTTTTACCAGAGTAGCTGTCAAAAAGATTGGCTTGCCGTAGATTGCAGATAGAAACATATAAATAGGCTGCTTTTACAGATAGAAACATAGAAATAGGTCACTTTTCCGCTCTACTTCCTGTATCGGTGTACCACAATCGCTATTCCGACTCAAAATCAAAAATCATCAGAATATGAGAACAGGTCTTAAAAAACATAGCCATTACACTTCCAGAAACGACTAAAAGAGCCAATTCCTGCCAAAAAAACAGCTTTGGGGAGACTCAAATACCCTAGAACAAACCAACACAACTATAATCAATCTCGAGCCAAATAAAAACTACCCGAAACAAATTCGAAATGGAAGGAAAATTATGATTCCTTCCTCATAAAACAATAACGCATAAAACAAAAAGTTTTAGCTTTACGTATCATTCAAGGATTTAATAATCATTTATAGAAGTCATTGTTTTAATTATCGTTCAATGATAGACAAATTTTAAGCACAGAAAAGTATTGAACAAAAAACACCGCAAGGCAAGTCCTGAAATAAAATCCAATAAAAAAATCATTAATGACCGGACAATTAACATTTTTACAGCAACATCAAACTGACACAGTCAAAACAGCCGATGACCCTATATACGCAAACAAAAAACAATTAGGAAGTTACAATGACCTTTTGGGAATCAGTGACAGACAAAGAAGAGGCAAACACTTTTAAAAAGGCAAAAATAAGTAAAACATTGAACGCCAGTTCGTTCAAACTAAAAGAACCTTATAAATATATGCCAAACTCTATAGCGAAATTGTAACCAAGAAATTTAGAATTCATCAAACACCTTTTAGTTCTATTTGCTGAAAAAGGGACAATAGAACTACAAATAAAGGCATGACTCACATATTCATTTAAACAAATCAAAGACAAACAAAAATTGAGTCAACAAAAAACGTTAACTTAAACTTCCAGCCATTAAAATCAGCAACAATACACCGTACTTGAAGTCCAATAAGAATCGTTTATTTTGGGACTAAGCGGAAAGACCACAAGAAAAGCAACAAAAACAGGAAACACTCCAAAATCAACCAGTATTTTAAAATATCGATATCATAAAAGGCTTGCTACACGCTTGAGGAAAAGATTATCTTCACTTAAGTTTCATCAGAAACCAATGAAACCTGTCCTTAACGAGACTGGGTCAACAATAAGTCAAAACTTATTAGTAATAAGACAAGAAAAACAATATTCAAAAATTTTACTGAAATGATTGCAGAAAACATTAGCTGCGAACCAGAACCCTAATTTCAAACAAATAAATCGACATTAGCAACCAATAAGACTGTCATTAATGAGATCAAAATCTATGACAACACTTATTACCGAAAACAGTAGCAACATTTGGAAACGAACAGCGTATGATATAGAAGCAGTAGCTGTGAACTGACACGATCAATTCGTTGGATATAAGCATCCTTTGCAGGAGACCAGACCTGTAACTAACGAGACTAAGAGATAACACAACAAATTAAACAATTTAACTCGCAAAACAAAAGAAGCTCGATATTTCTTGAAAACAAGTTGAAAAGTTTGCAGAGCAAATTGTGTCAGTCATGAAAACCAGATACCCACTCCAAATAGCTTCATTAGAAACCAACGATATCTGTCATTAAGGGTAACAAGTGATAGGACAACCCAAATTATAAAAGTGCAAAATAAACGAACTCAATTTTGCATACACAACAAGCGCGATAGTCATGGAAAGCAATAGCTGCCGGTTGAATAATTCAAGCAATTGTTAATGGGCCTAATTAGAAAACAAATATCAATAATAGCACTGTACGGGGAACGTGAAAACAGAAAGCAAATTTCCTCACGTGAAAAAGAAACCAATTCAGAAACGGAAAATTTGTTCAAATACTAATTTCCCAAGGTTTAAGTTATTACACACCTTTAAGGTTAGTTGAAACTCATGCAAAAAACTACGCCTTTCTCGCTCACTTTTACTACCCCAAGATTAAAATCACCACTCAATTTAACTGCTCACTGACCCGAAAAAGCCAAAAAAAAATGAGGACAATCTTAAAAAAGCAGCCGAAATAATTCAAGGAACGACTCGAAGAAAACAAAACAACCCCTTCAAAAACTGGTACATACTCAAAAAAAACTCGTGAAAATATTCTTAAAGAATGGAATTCGATCCCTGAAAAAAAACGATCCTGAAATATATTCAACTGAAAACTAGAAATTAATAATTTTTTTATATTACAAGCGAACATAAAACCTAACAAAATTGTTTTACAAAACAAAGCCAGGACAATTCGGGAAACAAATCAAACTCGTCAAAAAACTTATACTTTCAAGTAACTAGTTCCTACTAGCAAAACGCATGAGAGCAGAAAATATAACATTCTTCAATAAAAAAAGACAATTAAGCCATAGTAAATTTTACTAACACATGGCTATACAATTATTTTTGACGCATAAATGTGCACATGAAGAGGTTTGTGTCTCATTTTAACTATACACTTGCTCACACAAAAACTTTAGGTGAGACAATAAGCTCGCTAAACTTCCTAATTTACAAAGAAAGCTGGCAGATTGCCGGAATAGCTGCAAACAAATTTGCGTGCCGTATAACACAGGTAAGACACAGACCTATGTTGCAAAAGTTATCGACGCCGCTCATAAACTATGTAAAAAACATTCAGCGATTCATCGATTGACTCCACAAAAAATTTGCTCCTCTGAAGCTTTTTTAGGAGGGACCTTTGGTACACATATGAGTTCCAAATCTAATCACGCAAATGACCTAAAATCTTAGTTTTGGTTCTTGGCTATCGCTTTGCAGATATTATAAATAAAAACCAACATCGAAGTAAGATTACAATAAAAACTAAACAAATTAATGACAAAATTGAACCAAAAGGCGTAAAACTAAAAGATTAGTAGGGTGGCAGGCGGGATGAGGCGTAGAAATATTCCGAATTTCGCAAGTTTTGCACTTAAAAAAATGAAATCTACCCTTCTTTAAGAACTTTATTAAAGAATCATTAAAGAACTTTAATATGCTATTTCTCTTTTCTGAAACAAGCGACGGAAACTTGTCTTTTTTTCGTACATTAGTTCATCAGATTCCTTTTGCTGTTAAAAATCTGTGCAGCATATGCTCACAGAACGACACTAGAATTGTAAAACTGACAAAATGATGTTCAACACACCTGTATTTCATGTTCAATTCCCTGATTAGGTATGATTCATTTATCCCAAAACATTTCACATTTCAACGCCCCCACGTGAATGCATGTAAATGCATGTATTAGTGGTACGAGCATGAGAAATGTATTTCCTTTTCACTTATTACGCGCGCGCATTTATTGTGAAGCAGAGCTGAATTTACTACACGTAATAACATGTAGGGATTAGTACTTACGCTGAAAGAGTATTGGCCGACAAGGCGTTTAGCCGACAACCAAAAATAGCAATTTAGCCAATATATTAAAAGTAAAAATGCGCTTGCAGATTAATTCTGCAACTGACTGGCAAATTTAAAAGGAAAGTTCATGAGGTAAAATGTACGGGTTTTTTTCAACTAGCGAAACGAATGTCTATCCATTGTTGCAATCGACTACTGATTTATCGACCAATGAGGGTTTTTTGACCAATAATGATACTGTTGGCAAAATCTTTTCCCTTGTCGGCTAAACGCCCTTTAGGCCAATTTCTACATCACCCGCTGAGAGGCATAAATTGTCCCCGAAATACGTTCAGCCAAACAATTAACCACAGCAATTAGCAGCTGTGGCTGTTTTGCACAAATAGATACACGTTTATTAACCCATAGAGATAACAATTGTTATCAATTTAAAGCCGTGGAAATTATTCCCTTAAACCCTTGTTAATTTTTAATAATGCCAGCCAACTTGTAATAAGTTAGTATGTATATCTATTGTTTTCTGCTTTAACACGTACCAAGCTTGCTAATTGGCAAATATGAATTTTGCAATAAACAATGAAATCAAAGTTTTAAAATGAGAACATAATGACAATTATTTTCTACAAGTAAGCCAGTCCTGGACAATTAAGAGCCATATTTTCTAGTATATTTTAATAATGATCTCATAGACTATTTTACAACCGCGGAGGAAAACAACAGTTCATGTTTGCCCTTTGAATGATTTTTTAATCAATGAGAGGTGACTTGAGAGTTTCAATTCGGTCAGTCAAATAGAGCCGAAGTTAAAAAGCGCCCAAACCTGACCTGGTCCAAGAAGTGACGAAAACATTAAAAGTTTAGTTTAATTCATTCGAAGTATTTAGGTAAATTGATCTCATGTTCGAGTTCCATATCAAGTGTCATGGGCCTCTGAGGTCTGGCCGTGGCCAGCGATAAATTATTTCATCGCTTCAGATTTATTATGCTGGTAAATAATAAAAATTCAATTCTGAAATACTAGGACAAAATTGGTTTAAAATTTTCTGGTCTCAGTTCGGTTACGTGACAATTTACCCAATTCCATTTTACCCAATGCCATTTTACACGACGCCATTTTACCCAACCTGCCATTTATGGCATGGGTATAATGGAATTGGGTAAATTGTCCTGACACCCTCAGTTCATGAGTCACATTAATTTGGCTGAGTAAATTAAATATTATTTAAGTTTTCCGCTCATTTTGAAGTCACCCTTCCAATAAATAGGTTACGTGTCTCTAATGAAGTCACTGAGAAAACCTGTCATTGATCGAGAACCGCGTAGCGTTTCGAAAAGCAAGTCAAAACTTGGTTTGAAGTGACTCGTCAAGAGTAATGTTTTCTTGTTTGAAACACAAACTTGCAGAATCTAAATCTTGATCGGTATGTAGAGAAATCTGGCATTGCATGACCTGTCAGTGCTAAGATGTGGCATTTCAAAACTTGTACAAGTGTTTCAAGTCAATGTCAAGATTAAATCTTTGACAATCCCATATTTAAAGCAACTTTTTCGATACAAGACAGGAGCAGAACTCCTGTCTGAAACGTTAATTAATTAATCCCTTAATCCTAACAGTCCTATGTCAACTCATACCAACGATCTATTCAACGGTTTTCTCGCTTTTACTGCTTAGTTCACTTACACATTCTATGATGCAAAACAGAACTCAAAGCTATTATTGTTGTAACTTTTCGTCGGTAAATATAATGAAATTGGAAATTTATTACCACAGCTAGCGATACGAAAGAACACTTGATTCTGATATTGATGCAAATGATTTCAGCCAAAGTTGGTTCGCGGCAGATATTGCTCTAGTTTTGCATTATCAGATGAGGAACCGTTGAATAGACCTGCAGTTAGCTTCTAACTTAAACTTAACTCCTAACGAATTAAGAACAGGTTCTTAGCCGGTAAAATCAATTGAACAACTCGAAGAAATATTTTGAGAGAAGATGCACTATAATAAAAAAAGGTTACAGATATTTCAACACAAAAGATGAAACAACAACAGTTAAGGAGGGGCGGTGGTCGTATCAGTAAACTTGGAGGAGTCAAACAGGAGCTTGTAAAAGATAAGGAGCTCTTTCTTACACTTAAATATCAACATTTTCAATCAGCAACAATATCACTATTCAATGCTATGTCTTATTAGAGGGTCACAAACTTATTTTCACATCAAACAAAACTTAAAACTATTGAGCATACGATAAGAAATCAAACAAAACTCTTAGATCTTAAATTCCGGATCAATTTTAAAAGCGTCAAAGATTTCTTTATCTTAAACTAGAATTAACTTATAAACTGATCCAGTTATTAAAATCTAGCTTGCATTAAGTAGTTAACTTACGCTTTAATACAGATAAAGTTATTACTTAAAACACAAAATTCTTCGGCCAGTCTTAAATTATGCAGGTAATAAAGCGCAGCGTGGCGTCTAGAAATTCCTTAAGATAGTCGTGTCCAATAGAAAGATGATAGTTGGTAGTAGCTATCCTAGCCTAGGAAATGAGCCTAAGCAATTTCAGGGAATCCGTTCAAATTGACTTCTTAGGATAGGATTCAATCAATCACTGACTAGACGTTTGAGAATAGGCTAAGATGTTGGTCGCTCCTCAATCATTGCACGTGTAAGCTCCTAGTTTGAATTGAAAAGTTGCGCCTACCTAAAGCATTTCATTAACCCAATAACATCCACTATATAGAAAACTCACATTACCTAAAATACCCAAGTTACGCTACACAAACACCAAAATAATTTTAGCTTTTCACATTTTAATTGAAAATGAATTTGCAAAATACATACCAACAAAATCAAGAACAAAATAGTCGCAAATAGATATGATACCAATTTAAGCCATTCAGTTAATGGTTATGTCGACAGCTACCCTTGTAGACAATACGTCATCATTGTTTTCCCAATCCTTCTATCAGTTAACGATGAATTTTCCGACTATTTTATTCGTGATTCTTTTCGATCTATGTAAAACCAAAGCTTTCAGGCCACCAATGACGATTACAATAAATTCAATACGCATGACGGCAAATTTCTTGAAAAACTGTTTCCAATTGCATTTTGAACACTACTTTAAAATTTTGAACACTACTTAAAAATTTTCATTTTAAATTTTACCCCTTATCCTTTTTTCACAGGCCAAATTCGTAACAGGTAACAAATAACCATTTTCGCAATTTCTTGCTTGACACAACTAGAAAAAAATTCACTTTAGAAAACCAATTTTCTGAACAAATAAGAACTCGCTCTTTTGACTTGTACAAGAGTTAAGTATTTCATAGCCAGATTTCAGAAGTTCAGTTCCGAAAAACGAAAAGCTGACGAGTTGAATAACAAATTTATACAAAACAGTTGATCCAAACATAAAATTTCAAACGCAGCTGATCGAATCCCAGGCCCGAAAAAGGTATAATCTCCTGGTAGGTATGTAAATTTTAAAAATGCTGAAACTAATTGCGCAAAAAATGCATTGAAACATTCACATCAAAACAAACAGCAAGTCAAACAAACAACTATTTTTGTGACAAAAATAGCAGTGCAATTGACACAAAATAACGCCATTTTATGACGCAAAATCATATTTGAACTGGTCCTTTTATTCTTCATGATAGCGGCAACAACACTTTCCATTTAAATTTTTTCGAAAAATTTCTATTTCATACTAATATTTGTTACTATCATTTGTTTACACTTTTTCGCATCTCGCATCTCTTAATTCCCTAAGCAATACATTCCCACTCTTTATACTTGATTCATGACTTATTTTGCGCAGAACGTACAAAAATGAAGCCGTATTCGTTATCTTGCAAGATGATGATGATGTATCGTCTTGCAGGATTCTGCCATAACCCTATGAAATATTGCAAGATAGCCATTCGAAATTGACTAAGCAAAGCAAAAAATTATTTGAGAGCAATTACTGAGTATCAATGAAGAAGTGATTATCAACTATATACCACACCTATATCCTCTAAATACACCATTACCATAACAAATTATTGATGACGGGTCTTAATGACCGGGCATCATCGGTTTATCCTATTTCTTTCCATTTTGCTCTTTTGATTTTTACAGTATTCGCCCAATTGGGTAAGTCAATGCGTAAAAAATCGTATCAAAAATCGGAAAAACAGTAAAAGTCTAGGCCAAAATGCCGCATTTGAACAAAAAAACACTAGCAAGAAAGAATTTTTGTTCGTACGTTTTCTCACTACCTTAAAATTAGAGCAAAACGCCGCAAAATTAGAGCAAAACACCACAAATTTCACGCCGCAAAGCACTCGCTTTTTCGCTACACTTCCTGTTTAGGCGTGACCAAAATCATCACTGAAATTGACTTATTGACTTCAAAAATCACGATTTCAAAAATTACAAAAATGTTTGAACAGATCTTAAAAAGACAGCGCCCCAAAACAATTCCAATTCTTTGAATTGTTAAAAAAAAATGAGAGCGCCTAAACAATAGTCGTTGAGAGGCTGACGGCGGCTATTAAACAGGAGTCAATCAGGCACAAAAGTATACTGAGTAATAGTCACAGCTGATTTGCATAAGATAAAAGTAACTGCATGCATTTAAAAACAGAAACTAGCCCTCCATTTAAATACCAAACATAAAACAGATCAATTTTACCACGAAAAAATTCCAACAGATTGCATCCAAAAAAAATTTAATTTGAGCTGATAATTTTATAGAGCTGCAAACAAAAAAGTTTGCAATTGTCACCTGTTACGGATTATGCCCGATTTTCAAGTATAATGACTTCAGTTTATGGCTCAATGTCAATTTTTCTTACTCACTGCCTACAAAGGAAGAGAGCCCCCAGCAAAGCACGTCGAGAATACGTCAAGTTAAAATGAGAGGAGCGACTAGTAAAATTTATTTGAAAGAAACCAAACTCAATCAAAATCAAATACCCAAGTCTAGGTCTTAAATGATTCTCCAACAAAAACTCAAAACAAAACAATCTTGTGTCCAAATTGTTAATTCTCAGAAACGATGGAACAGATTTGCTAAAATGATTACAACAATTGATACGTAGCCAATCACGAAAAACTTACTGGAATATCACAGACAACTAAGTTCTGTTTCGCATTATAAAATCCCTAGTTATTTCCTCAAAATTTTAATGCACGCAACAGTAATATCGTTTTCTGTTAGTTAATTTGATTTTCACTAAAAAGTTGAAGTTTCTTACAAAACTTTTAAAAACTGGCCAAGAATTTGCTACAGCATTCAGTTTGTATTAACAAACAACCTATACACTTGCTCTCCTATCTCATCTAATTCTAGATTGCAAAAACGATATCGAAAAAATGTCACAATTATCAGAAATTCTACCAACAATTTTGAGCAATTCCACATCAAAACTGATCCATAAAAAGTTTTTAACAGATAAATTTGACTAATATAGTTTTAAGCTTAACATATTTTCATCTTAAACTGAACTGTTTACCTCATTTATGAAGGGCATTTGTTTGTGCAGATTGTTTTGTAAAAATTTCACAATACATACAAAGCAGTAATTTGCAAAATTTTATTTTTTATTGAAACGAAAGATCTCTATTAGGATCTTTACGGGAACAAAAAATTAAAACGAACCTTAGAGCTTTTTCAAAAAAAAAACTTGCATAAATTGTTTGATTTACAATATTCATTTGCATGTGAAATTGGCCTCTCGGTTATTTTAATTTAGATTTCCGATTTTTGGAAAAATGAATTTAGGTACTTCGCGGACTCAACTTACCCACTGAATCGAACATTTGCGCAGCAAAAAGGCATGTGACTTCGCCTTTTTTAATAGGGTCGTGTTCTGCCCCCTCGGCCACCAGCACCTCCTCGTCCACCGCCTCGCTGTCCACCTGGTGACAAAATCACGTTACTAATCGACTGGCCTCACCAATGATTGTTATCCAACAATAATTATCAATCAATTGACGATTACAAAAAAGCAGTTCGCGCACTTGGTTTAAAACTAGTCGAAACACAAAGGACATTATATTCAGTTGAAGAAACGAACGATCATTTTTAGATGTTATAAGTTTAGTTTGAGCGCCGCATTGTACGTATTTAGCAATTAGAACAATCGGTAGTCTTAACGAACGTATTTTCCTGTTCCACGCGTTTTAACACCAATTCAAGTCTTATAGTTTATTTAGTACAAGTTCTACTGCTTTAAAAACTTGAATTGGGTTCCATGATAAAAATTTGGTTTTGAAACATAATACGTCAATAATATGTAGATCACTAAGTCCATATCCTAAATTAAGCGGCTGGCAAGTACAACTTTTTGTACAAATCCAAACACAAGGCTGTATATATCATACAAAAAATACTATCCCTGAATTAGACAATAATTTTTCATTAGTTGTGATCACTGACCTCGTGTTGGTCCGAAGTTGGAGGATTCCTGTCCATAGGATCCCATGGATTGACCTTGGTCATATCCTCCCTGTTGCACGTATCCTTGGGCATAGCTGCTGTCGTACCCAGTAGCAGCAGTCTGTCCATACGCACTTCCTCCGTATGATCCGTACGCAGAGGCAGCTCCGTATCCACCTGTAGCTCCTGATCCGTATCCGGACATTGCTCCACCGGCTGATGCACCTCCGAACGAGTCTAAACATCCAGTGTATCAACATATGTGCTATCAACATATAATCAGACACCATGAAATATGAGTTCTTTTCTCTGCGCAACTTTCTCAAAAAAGGATCGCCTGACTAAACATTTCGCTGATATTACGCATTGAATTTTTGCTGCAACTCGATACCTGTATTTCTAATATATATTTGGAAATTTTGAAAATCGCCTCATAAGCGCTCCATAATTTCATGTTTTTGAATTTTGCCCAACAAAATTGATGGTTGGAAATCAATTCGACCTTAAGAACCCACAGTTTGCATCAATTGCTAGCCTTACCGAGTTTAATATATAGGATTCGATATCCGCATAAAATTACTCACCATAAGCAAATCCAGAATCGTATGATCCACCAGCTCCATAACCTCCTGCACCACCGCCGTATCCTCCACTTCCAGCATATCCACTGCCGCCTCCATAACCTCCACCTTGTCCGCCTCTGAATCCACCTCGGAATCCGCCACCACGGCCTCCGCCGCGTCCGCCAAATCCACCTCGTCCGCCGAATCCCCCTCGTCCGCCACCTCGACCAAATCCATCTTCCTTTGGCTCGGATTTCTTGACTTCAAAATGACGTTGGCCTTGCTTGGGAGGTGCGTGTCTGTTGATTACTAAAACGCATTTGTCATGAAACATCTGTTGACTAAAATTATGAAAAGCTTTTAACTGCTAAGACGTAATATGATTTTAATGTTCTCAAAAACAAGTTGAGATCGAGCTCATTTAAGCGAAGGTCAATAAGTTGAGCGATGCTTTTATCAACATTTTTGATGCATTTGCTAAATATTCCTATCTTTGTCATGACACGTTTGGAAATTTTTGCTAAACACCTGATTTTTCATTTGTAATAGCTCATCAGCTGTCTCGATGAATGCATACAACACTTGACAAAGGCGCAGGTGGGTTTCAAAAATTACAATTGATATTAGAAGTTACTAGGATATTAACTTCTACGTACTTGATAGGAGATCGGCGTCGTTTTCGTGCTTGAACTCAACAAAAGCGAATTTGCCCTTGAAGTCAATCTTCTCAACGCCCACAATTGGGAATGCTTCAAAATATTCCTGAAGGTCTTCTGCTGTCATGTTTTGGCTGATTCCACCCACGAAACACTTCTTGGTTCTCGCATGAGCCGCTTGTGGGTTCTGAACCTACACAAACAGAAAAGTAAAGGCATCAAAGAATTACGAAAAGCATTTGTGGAGAACAATTAAGATAAAAGATGCCTACGAGCTATCATAATAATTCTATGAAACTAAAAACTGAATTAGACAAAACCAAAACCCGGTGAACCCTTTACAAATGTCAAATCAAAAGACTTAATGAATAACAATTACGATGTTGATAATGGAACCATACAGAATTAAACCCGGCAAATTGCCGGAAAATAGCCGCCGTTGATTCCAAAAAGCATGATTGGGATTGAAAGAATAGATATTGAAAAAAAAAAAAGATTTTTGTACAAAAACATTTTTTAAGTCCGATTTATTTTGATGGCATTTCGTAGTTGAACATACTTCTGTTCCTTAGAGAGAGGCTACAGGGGCTACTATCAATACCAATAAGCATTAGAGATGGTAACTAAGACTTATAGGAACGACGTTCAAATAGCCGTCATCTAAAATTGGGATTTATCCCGTTTCTATTTGACCTCAATTTTTTATACTGACTCTGTTCATTTTGAATTTCTTTGCTGAGCATCTGATGTTAAAATCACTTTTCGCAGAATGATAGAAGAGAGAAAGTAGCCTAGAGAAGTCAAAAAGATTTCACGCAAAATGTTGAAAAAGCGGCAAAATGGGGTAAATCGAAACATTTTTTTGTTCGACGAAGTAAACAAAAACATAGCAGGACAAGTCCTGAGGTACAATTCAAAGAATTTTCATTGACTAAACAAAAAACTAGACCTAGAACGGACTATGAGTGGATTGGACAAACAATTTCCAAAATAAAAAATGAAGAAAAATCAAAATCAAAAAATCATTACAATAAAGAAGTGATTATCAACTATATACCACACCTATATCCTCTATATACAAAATTACCGAAACAAATTGTTGATGAAGAGTCTTAATGACCGGGCATCATGGATTTATCCCATTTCTTTCCATTTTGTTCTTTTGATTTTTACAGTATTCGCCCCATTGGGTAAGTCATTGCGTGAAAAAATCGTATCAAAGAATCGAAAAAACAGTTAAAATCTAAGCGAAAATGCCGCATTTGAACAAAACACTAGCGAGAAAGCGTATTTTTGTTCAAACACCGTTTTCTCACTCTACTTTAAAATTAGAAAAAAAAATACACAGCAAAACCACTCGCTCTTTCGCTCCACTTCCTGTTTCGGCGTGACCAAAATCACTACTCCAATTTGACTTCAAAAATCATGAAAATGAGTGAACAGATCTCAAAAAAAGACAGCGCCCCAATACAATTCAAATTCTTTGAATTGTAAAAAAAATTAGGAGCGCTATAATAGCCGGCTGAGATGAGGGCGGCTATTATTAATAAAAATATTAAAAACTTACATCTTTGGGAATGGCTCTTTTGATATCAACTTTCTGCCCTCTAAGCTCGATTCCGTCTCTGTTGAACTGGTCCATGACTGCGTTTACAGATTCGAAATCTTCAAAGGTGACAAATCCAAAACCTTTATTGCCTCCGTTGGGATCTTCTTTGCTGAAAGCAAAACTTGCCCGTAGTTGCAAATTCCGTATTACTAATTACTGTGAGTTGTAATTTTAATACACAATTAATGATTAAATAAACTAAAAGTCATCAGGCGGGTAGATTCCTTCAAATTATAGGCTTGGAAATAAGAAACTTTAAATTAAACAATGGCTTCGAGGTCTAATACAATTTCGAGCTCTATTGCAAACGAAATTACTAACTTTTTGATGGCTACACAGTCTGTTACATTGCCAAAGCCAGAGAATACTTCTCTAATTTCTTCATCAGTTACAGATCTGTTTAGTCGGCCAATGAACAGTTTCCCCAGGTTTTCTCTGTGTTGCTCAAGGATATCTTTGACAAACTAAATAAAAAGAATTTTACATAAATTGTTTTATTTACGTTAAATTTAGATTCAGAAAACTTACGAATTTGTCGGCAGCAGATCCCATTTCGGTATAAGCCATTCTGACAGATATTCAAACAAGAAATCTGAAAAGAGAATTATACAATTTATACTCAACGAAATAGAAGATTTAAAATGGCTATATAAACACTGGGACTTAAATACTCTCCATACGGTATATACGCTGATTCTCTAGATGGTTGGATTCTCTAGATGGTTGGTAGTTAGAACAAGACCCGCACATTCATTTCTCAGAGATGTATGTCTCTTGTTAGGACACTTATTAAATAGTTTCACATAATTGTATGATACCGCGATTGAGGAAAAACGGCAATTGAAAAGCGCAGAACCAAGTTTTCAAACATTTCAAAATTAATGACAACATATGCTTAAAAAGGCGTTGAAACTTTTCAGTTAAAGTTAGAGCAGTGTACCGGGCATAGATGAGACGAGGCGAAGCTAAGTTGAAAAGAAGCTAATCAATACTGATCAATAAACAACACTAATCAATAAGGCAAGGCACTAAAAGTAGTTCTCTAATTGTTTTACACCAACCTGCCTAAAATATAAGCAAAATGGAGCTAACTTCTGACAAGCAGTTGATCAAAAACAGCTCAGGCTTTATATAAAAAAAACTTCATAGCAAAAAAATTATCAAAGCATTCAAAACACAAAAATGACTTGAGAATCTGCTTTAATCTAAGAAGAATCAGATTGAGCGGCTTACAATCATTTAAAGAGAAAATACGAAATAATTTAATCAGATCAAAAAGTTTTTGAGCCAATAATTTTGAAAAGTGCAGCTGGTCCACAGTATCATTAATATCTAAATTTATTGCTGCACAGACCAAGTCGTTGATATTGTATAGATCAAGAAAACTACACTAACTGCACCATAAATATCAAACTTAAATATTTGATCTTTTCCGTTTGTGCCTCGCCCGCTTAGTGGGTGCATATCATTTGCAACCCCCCAGATACACGTGTCATGTTTTTACAATGATCTACTGTAATGACACGTGTTCTGTAACTGGGGGCCATTAACAAACTGCGGGGGGGGGGGGGCACAAGAGGAAAAGATCCAGTTGTTAAAGAACAAAAAAGTGTCCACTACAATTCAGAAAGTAATATCGAATAAAAAACGCAAATCTCGATCACGAGGAGGAAAACAATAGCCACGCAACAAAAAATTGGTGTTGCACGGTTCTGAGATAATCGCTCATGTCTATATAACCAAAAACGAAATTTAAGCTGAACAGGGCGGGTCGCTCGAGGCTGTGTACAACTTTTTCAAAAATTCACGCTTTTTGCTTGAGGTGTAACCTGCATTGGTTGTATACGTAATGTTTAAAAGTTGGTGTTCAATGGTCTTACGTATTATTCAGAAGGTACAGAAGTTGAAATATCATTGTCACCGATAACGAAAAGAAAAAATGAGTCAATTGAATGCCCCAGCGATGCCCTTGTTGACAAGAATTAAATTTCCCTTTTATTAAATTTTTTATTCCTCTAATTGCATATTTTTCTTTGTAATGTTTAAAGCAACTTAATTAATTATTTTCTTTCCTTTCAATGTTTACGCTAGAAATCGAGTAAAACATCAAGAGCTTTTTTTTATTCTTCTAACTGATAAATTTAAACTTAAAAAAATAAAAATAGAATCCAGTTCTGTGTCTATCATTGTCTTCGTTGCCTAGAAAATAATTTCTGTTTAGTATGAATTTTGAATCCTCCAAATGCACAAATTTCCCCAATAATCCGAAAATTACTTTAATTGATTTTATATAAATTGCTAAGATTTCAAAAATTTACAATTGATTAAAAACTTCTGGCCCAGTAAATTGATTCGCCCGACACAATAGACTGGTGGCAGTAAGCAAAAGACCTATTTTTTTGTTTTAGTCGTGAGGTTTGCTTTATTTCTGAATGTTTTTTAGTTAAAAAAGGATACAAAAAATTTTTTGACTTCGGCTCTAGAAAAATAACCTTGGAAAAAGAAAAATGCAGAACACCTGATGATGAAAAGGAAAACATAATAACCATTCAACTTAATAAGTTGGCGTTGTAAAGTTTTGAAAAAATTGTCCAAATGTATATAACTTAAATTAAAATTAAACTAAAAAAGACGGCTCGGAGACTGTGCACCTTAACTATTCGGCTTGTCGACTTCAACTCTAGAAAACAAACCTTACAAAAAGAAAAAGCATACTTCTGGATCACCAAAAAGACATAATAACTGTAATATCCGTGCACTGTCTACGGTTACGGTTTGGGTTGGGTGTTATTCTTAAGCACTTTAAACCTCAGAGTTACTGAGGAAAAAATTCCAGGTTTCAGACTTGAATTTAATTGAGCAGATGTAAATGTACAATCAGTTTAATACAAAGTTAGATCTATTGCGTGTACATATTAGAAGTTTTGTGAAGATGGCAGATGTAAAGCAATTAAAGAGAGGCAGCTCGATTGCGTAGGGTTTAGTTTTGAATATGTTCTTTGGTTTCAGTCCTATCAATGGTTAATTAATCTTAGGATATTTTTCACCCATTTTCGTTAATCTCCTTGGGATTTTATCATAGTTATTTTCTACCGCACGGGTCCCTGTTAGTTAAACTAACAGATAACAGGTTTACCTGCTTGACGAATCCCGTCATGAACAAACATTCCTTGACGTGTCCCGTCAAGATAAAATTCCGTGATGATTCCCATCATTATTTATGATGCTTTCACTATATTGTTAAAAACCGGTTTACTATTAGTAACCATCTCTTTTTGTTCTCCTATTTGTTTGTAGAAATGTCGAATTATGCGTTTAATATGTGATTTATGAGCATGTCATACACTATGGCTCACTATACTGCCTCCCTCTTAGAAAATGTGAGGGTTCCACTCGCTCACACAGCAAGATTTTCGAATGTCCATTTTCGAGTTCATATATTCTTGTGCTTTTTCAATCCCGTACTTGTCATAAATATTACGGGCCTCCTCATTTCCATAATTTTCTTTGCTTGAAGAATGATTTTGAACATGTCCTCACGACCACCCTTGTCCGGATGAAAGTGCATTGCCAACTTTTGGAAATGTTTCTGGATTGTACTGGTTGTGGCCCACTGTGGCAGGAATAGAAGTTCATAAAGGTTTGGAGGTCGACTGAACGGGTTCTGCGCGTTGATCGCCTTCAGCCTCCTCTGTATGACCTTATATTATGTTAAAGAACAAAAAAGTGTCCACTACAATTCAGAAAGTAATATCGAATAAAAAACGCAAATCTCGATCACGAGGAGGAAAACAATAGCCACGCAACAAAAAATTGGTGTTGCACGGTTCTGAGATAATCGCTCATGTCTATATAACCAAAAACGAAATTTAAGCTGAACAGGGCGGGTCGCTCGAGGCTGTGTACAACTTTTTCAAAAATTCACGCTTTTTGCTTGAGGTGTAACCTGCATTGGTTGTATACGTAATGTTTAAAAGTTGGTGTTCAATGGTCTTACGTATTATTCAGAAGGTACAGAAGTTGAAATATCATTGTCACCGATAACGAAAAGAAAAAATGAGTCAATTGAATGCCCCAGCGATGCCCTTGTTGACAAGAATTAAATTTCCCTTTTATTAAATTTTTTATTCCTCTAATTGCATATTTTTCTTTGTAATGTTTAAAGCAACTTAATTAATTATTTTCTTTCCTTTCAATGTTTACGCTAGAAATCGAGTAAAACATCAAGAGCTTTTTTTTATTCTTCTAACTGATAAATTTAAACTTAAAAAAATAAAAATAGAATCCAGTTCTGTGTCTATCATTGTCTTCGTTGCCTAGAAAATAATTTCTGTTTGGTATGAATTTTGAATCCTCCAAATGCACAAATTTCCCCAATAATCCGAAAATTACTTTAATTGATTTTATATAAATTGCTAAGATTTCAAAAATTTACAATTGATTAAAAACTTCTGGCCCAGTAAATTGATTCGCCCGACACAATAGGCTGGTGGCAGTAAGCAAAAGACCTATTTTTTTGTTTTAGTCGTGAGGTTTGCTTTCTTTCTGAATGTTTTTTAGTTACAAGAGGATACAAAAAATTTTTGACGTCGGCTCTAGAAAAATAATCTTGGAAAAAGAAAAATGCAGAACACCTGATGATGAAAAAGAAAACATAATAACCATTCAACTTAATAAGTTGGCGTTGTAAAGTTTTGAAGAAATTGTCCAAATGTATATAACTTAAATTAAAATTAAACTAAAAAAGACGGCTCGGAGACTGTGCACCTTAACTATTCGGCTTGTCGACTTCAACTCTAGAAATTAAACCTTACAAAAAGAAAAAGCATTCTTCTGGATCACCAAAAAGACATAATAACTGTAATATCCGTGCACTGTCTACGGTTACGGTTTGGGTTGGGTGTTATTCTTAAGCACTTTAAACCTCAGAGTTACTGAGGAAAAAATTCCAGGTTTCATACTTGAATTTAATTGAGCAGATGTAAATGTACAATCAGTTTAATACAAAGTTAGATCTATTGCGTGTAAATATTAGAAGTTTTGTGAAGATGGCAGATGTAAAGCAATTAAAGAGAGGCAGCTCCATTGCGTAGGGTTTAGTTTTGAATATGTTCTTTGGTTTCAGTCCTATCAATGGTTAATTAATCTTAGGATATTTTTCACCTATTTTCGTTAGTCTCCTTGGGATTTTATCATAGTTCTTTTCTACCGCACGGGTCCCTGTTAGTTAAACTAACAGATAACAGGTTTACCTGCTTGACGAATCCCGTCATGAACAAACATTCCTTGACGTGTCCCGTCAAGATTAAATTCCGTGATGATTCCCATCATTATTTATGATGCTTTCACTATATTGTTAAAATCCGGTTTACTATTAGTAACCATCTCTTTTTGTTCTCCTATTTGTTCGTAGAAATGTCGAATTATGCGTTTAATATGTGATTTATGAGCATGTCATACACTATGGCTCACTATACTGCCTCCCTCTTAGAAAATGTGAGGGTTCCACTCGCTCACGCAGCAAGATTTTCAAATGTCCATTTTCGAGTTCATATATTCTTGTGCTTTTTCAATCCCGTACTTGTCATAAATATTACGGGCCTCCTCATCTTCCATAATTTTCTTTGCTTGAAGAATGATTTTGAACATGTCCTCACGACCACCCTTGTCCGGATGAAAGTGCATTGCCAACTTTTGGAAATGTTTCTGGATTGTTCTGGTTGTGGCCCACTGTGGCAGGAATAGAAGTTCATAAAGGTTTGGAGGTCGACTGAACGGGTTCTGCGCGTTGATCGCCTTCAGCCTCTTCTGTATGACCTTCTTTGAGGTTGGCTCTGTTTTTACTCTACTCCTTAGCTTACTATTGTCTATCGCGGCATTCTCAAACTCCCGAGATAAATACTCCCGCTCGTCCACCAGAGCGATACATTCCCTTGTTTTTGTTTCGGCTACATTTGTAACCTCCTCCAACTCTTTCTTCAAGGTTTCCATCTGCCTCCTGCAGGAATCCCGCTGATTCCGAGCGTATTCAAGTTGCCGTTTGGTCTCCAGCAATTGATCACCTAATTTTTGACTTTCAAGTTTTAACTGCCGGAGCTCCTCTTCGAGCCGAGTCCCGGCTGGTCCCAGCATTTCGCTGTTGTCAATCTTCTTTTCTTTTTCTTCGATTCTGTGTTGCATCTCACTTTACTCCCCAACGCTAATTGCGGCTATATCCACTATATTGGGTGGTTGCAGCTTCGTCAGTGGCACCACATACATTTTGTTTGAGGTTACTCCAACAATCCGATACATTTGGTGCCTGACTATTGACCTGACCTCTAACAACTCGGGTAGATTGT
The DNA here is from genome assembly GCF_964194025.1 of Convolutriloba macropyga. Classification (NCBI taxonomy): domain Eukaryota; kingdom Metazoa; phylum Xenacoelomorpha; order Acoela; family Convolutidae; genus Convolutriloba; species Convolutriloba macropyga. Next base: position 31,313,145 of record NC_134482.1, on the reverse strand, counting down.
AGCAATAATCACCGATTTCTGGTTCTGCCATTCCTACATATCATACACGTAAATTAGTCTAATGTATCAATCTCATTTTCTGCTATATCTGGTACAGATTATCTGGTGAGATTGAGGAAAAACGGCAATTGAAAAGCGCAGAACCAAACTTTCAAACATTTCAAAATTAATGACATTATATGCTTAAAAAGGCGTTGAAACTTTTCAGTTAAAGTTAGAGCAGTGTACCGGGCATAGATGAGACGAGGCGAAGCTAAGTTGAAAAAAAGCTAATCAATACTGATCAATAAACAACACTAATCAATAAGGCAAGGCACTAAAAGTAGTTCTCTAATTGTTTTACACCAACCTGCCTAAAATATAAGCAAAATGGAGCTAACTTCTGACAAGCAGTTGATCAAAAACAGCTCAGGCTTTATATTAAAAAAATTTCATAGCAAAAAAATTATCAAAGTATTCAAAACACAAAAATGACTTGAGAATCTGCTTTAATCTAAGAAGAATCAGATTGAGCTGCTTACAATCATTTAAAGAGAAAATACGAAATAATTTAATCAGATCAAAAAGTTTTTGAGCCAATAATTTTGAAAAGTGCAGCTGGTTCACAGTATCATTAATATCTAAATTTATTGCTGCACAGACCAAGTCGTTGATATTGTATAGATCAAGAAAACTACACTAACTGCACCATAAATATCAAACTTAAAATAAATATTTGGATCTTTTCCGTTTGTGCCTCGCCCGCTTAGTGGGTGCATATCATTTGCAACCCCCCAGATACACGTGTCATGTTTTTACAATGATCTACTGTAATGACACGTGTTCTGTAACTGGGGGCCATTAACAGACTGCGGGGGGGGGCACAAAAGGAAAAGATCCAGTTGTTAAAGAACAAAAAAGTGTCCACTACAATTCAGAAAATAATATCGAATAAAAAACTTAAATCTCGATCACGAGGAGGAAAACAATAGCCACGCAACAAAAAATTGGTGTTGCACGGTTCTGAGATAATCGCTCATGTTTTTTAAACCAAAAACGAAATTTAATCTGAACAGGGCGGGTCGCTCGAGGCTGTGTACAACTTTTTCAAAAATTTACGCTTTTTGCTTGAGGTGTAACCTGCATTGGTTGTATACGTAATGTTTAAAAGTTGGTGTTCAATGGTCTTACGTATTATTCAGAAGGTACAGAAGTTGAAACATCATTGTCACCGATAACAAAAAGAAAAAATGAGTCAATTGAATGCCCCAGCGATGCCCTTGTTGACAAGAATTAAATTTCCCTTTTATTAAATTTTTTATTCCTCTAATTGCATATTTTTCTTTGTAATGTTTCAAGCAACTTAATTAATTATTTTCTTTCCTTTCAATGTTTACGCTAGAAATCGAGTAAAACATCAAGAGCTTTTTTTTTATTCTTCTAACTGATAAATTTAAAATTAAAAAAATAAAAATAGAATCCAGTTCTGTGTCTATCATTGTCTTCGTTGCCTAGAAAATAATTTCTGTTTAGTATGAATTTTGAATCCTCCAAATGCACAAATTTCCCCAATAATCCGAAAATTACTTTAATTGATTTTATATAAATTGCTAAGATTTCAAAAATTTACAATTGATTAAAAACTTCTGGCCCAGTAAATTGATTCGCCCGACACAATAGACTGGTGGCAGTAAGCAAAAGACCTATTTTTTTTTGTTTCAGTCGTGAGGTTTGCTTTATTTCTGAATGTTTTTTACTTAAAAGAGGATACAAAAAATTTTTTGACTTCGGCTCTAGAAAAATAACCTTGGAAAAAGAAAAATGCAGAACACCTGATGATGAGAAGGAAAACATAATAACCATTCAACTTAATAAGTTGGCGTTGTAAAGTTTTGAAAAAATTGTCCAAATGTATATAACTTAAATTAAAATTAAACTAAAAAAGACGGCTCGGAGACTGTGCACCTTAACTATTCGGCTTGTCTACTTCAACTCTAGAAAACAAACCTTACAAAAAGAAAAAGCATACTTCTGGATCACCAAAAAGACATAATAGCTGTAATATCCGTGCACTGTCTACGGTTACGGTTTGGGTTGGGTGTTATTCTTAAGCACTTTAAACCTCAGAGTTACTGAGGAAAAAATTCCAGGTTTCAGACTTGAATTTAATTGAGCAGATGTAAATGTACAATCAGTTTAATACAAAGTTAGATCTATTGCGTGTAAATATTAGAAGTTTTGTGAAGATGGCAGATGTAAAGCAATTAAAGAGAGGCAGCTCCATTGCGTAGGGTTTAGTTTTGAATATGTTCTTTGGTTTCAGTCCTATCAATGGTTAATTAATCTTAGGATATTTTTCACCCATTTTCGTTAATCTCCTTGGGATTTTATCATAGTTATTTTCTACCGCACGGGTCCCCGTTAGTTAAACTAACAGATAACAGGTTTACCTGCTTGACGAATCCCGTCATGAACAAACATTCCTTGACGTGTCCCGTCAAGATAAAATTCCGTGATGATTCCCATCATTATTTATGATGCTTTCTCTATATTGTTAAAATCCGGTTTACTATTAGTAACCATCTCTTTTTGTTCTCCTATTTGTTTGTAGAAATGTCGAATTATGCGTTTAATATGTAATTTATGAGCATGTCATACACTATGGCTCACTATACTGCCTCCCTCTTAGAAAATGTGAGGGTTCCACTCGCTCACACAGCAAGATTTTCAAATGTCCATTTTCGAGTTCATATATTCTTGTGCTTTTTCAATCCCGTACTTGTCATAAATATTACGGGCCTCCTCATCTTCCATAATTTTTTTTGCTTGAAGAATGATTTTGAACATGTCCTCAGGACCACCCTTGTCCGGATGAAAGTGCATTGCCAACTTTTGGAAATGTTTCTGGATTGTACTGGTTGTGGCGCACTGTGGCAGGAATAGAAGTTCATAAAGGTTTGGAGGTCGACTGAACGGGTTCTGCGCGTTGATCGCCTTCAGCCTCTTCTGTATGACCTTCTTTGAGGTTGGCTCTGTTTTTACTCTACTCCTTAGCTTACTATTGTCTATCGCGGCATTCTCAAACTCCCGAGATAAATACTCCCGCTCGTCCACCAGAGCGATACATTCCCTTGTTTTTGTTTCGGCTACATTTGTAACCTCCTCCAACTCTTTCTTCAAGGTTTCCATCTGCCTCCTGCAGGAATCCCGCTGATTCCGAGCGTATTCAAGTTGCCGTTTGGTCTCCAGCAATTGATCACCTAATTTTTGACTTTCAAGTTTTAACTGCCGGAGCTCCTCTTCGAGCCGAGTCCCGGCTGGTCCCAGCATTTCGCTGTTGTCAATCTTCTTTTCTTTTTCTTCGATTCTGTGTTGCATCTCTCTTTACTCCCCAACGCTAATTGCGGCTATATCCACTATATTGGGTGGTTGCAGCTTCGTCAGTGGCACCACATACATTTTGTTTGAGGTTACTCCAACAATCCGATACATTTGGTGCCTGACTATTGACCTGACCTCTAACAACTCGGGTAGATTGTAGCAATAATAACCGATTTCTGGTTCTGCCATTCCTACATATCATACACGTAAATTAGTCTAATGTATCAATCTCATTTTCTGCTATATCTGGTACAGATTTTGCTTTTTTTGCTTTTATAACTACGATGTTTGTTTCACCATCACACCGTTCAACTCTCCTTTTTCTTGTCAATTTTTGATCATTTGTGCGTTGTTTTACATGATGAAAATAACCTAGTTCCCCCATTGGATTAATGGGTTGTTGTGCAATTACAGGATTGGTGCCACTGCGTAGCATATCGATTGAAAGAAACACGCGAACCAAACTAAATATGACTTTAGATCCAATAAAAATAGTCATCATACTGATGGTTATTTCCATGGCCACATGCCAAATTTGTTTCACTTCATTACCCAAGTATTCAAAAATCAGCAATTCAAGCCACTGATGATTGTACTTTAAGTCCGTGTTGAAATACTCTAGAGTCTCATGCTCATATAAACCTCCTTGTCCCAGGAAAACTTCTCTTCCTGTTATCGTCTTTCTCGAATGTCTTAATCTTTGGGCCCTTTTGCTGAGTTCCAGGTCCTTGTCATTGAAAAACCCTTCCATTGGCGCCGAAGTTTACCAATTGACGTTAACTCTATAATTAGGCAAATCATTGGGTTTTTCAATCAATTGTGTTCTTCGCCCATATGTTATCCATGACCCATTCCGCAATTCAAGAGCGTTCGGGTACATGGGGTTGCAATTAATCAGTGTGAAATTTCTATAGAACACTGTAGAAATGGGGTCCATGTATCTACCTACTTCTGAAGTATTGTCAGAAAACACCCTAATTGGTACTTCCTCCGTACAAAACTGATTTTCGACAATATGTACGATTACTTTAGCGCACCTATGGACATAGAGTATTCCTCCCGCTCTTTCTGCGTGTGTATCCTGAGCGTTTTGTTGACTTAAGAAAACTTTGTGTGAATTTCCGTTATTTGATGTCGTTAGAATCATAGCTCTGTGCAGTTTTTCTATGTGACAATTTAATAACTCTATTTGTTTCAATTTTTCAAACATGCCTCGAAAATCCCACACAAAATGTTGGTCGAGTTTTATGTCCCTGAGATCTTTCTCAGATATATCTGTTGTTGAAAAATTTTGTTCCGTGGGCGTCAATTTTTCCGTTGTGTAAAACAAATTTGTGTGGTTTGTTTCAAAAAGCAGAAAATTGTCAATGTTTTGTCTTGTTTTTCAACTGGACAACTAAATATCTTTTTCTGTCTAATTTGCTCGTCAAGTACTTTTTGTTTCCAGCGCGGACTATTTTTGCTGTTATCGAGTCTGAAAATTTAACGATCGTTAAGATGTTTGGTTTTTTGTCTTGGTCGAACAGATATTGTACTGAATCTATTTCAAATGGGTCTCCTTGATATAACAAGGTCTGCTCCTGTTTCAAAGGGTCTTTAAAATATAACCATGTTCCTTCATTTGCGTCCCTAGTTTCATGAACAAAGTCCCCATGAAAATTTCAGCATTTATCATGATGTTACCTTTCTGTGTTTCACCTTTTGGATTGATCCAATCCATGGGGTAGACATAATTCACTCCTTTCTCATCTCCGCCTTTCATTAAAGTTTTTAATATCTTCTGAACAAATTCAGCGTCGGTTCGCTCAACATTCATCTCGTTGAGGACTTATTTGTGAGCATTGAATTCAAAATCACCAAGACCCGGTAACCGCGCTTTGTGTCCCTGCCATATATTTTGACAGACTGACTCTTTTATTGGGTAAAACGTTGGAACTATTTGTGTTTTTTCGTTTGAGTAAGTTGCATCGCCATACCAACTACACTTTTTCAGCACAGTTTCCGTATATGCAGCCCTGTACATGTAGTATTTTAGTTTACTCATGCTTCTTTGGGCGTAGATCAGTCCTCCTTTGTTTGCCTGCTCCTCATTTATATGTGACATTTCACATTTTGTCGGTTCCGTCATTGCAAATTTCTGCGTCTGTAGAATGTTCTCAAAATCATACCCCACAATCTCCAAGGATTGTGAAAAACTTAATATGCTAACCAACTGAAGAAGTTTCCAGTTCAACTGCACGATCCAATGTGGGTTCCACGCCCTCTGCATTTTGTCGTATCACCTTTTAAAAAATACATCATCATCAAATTTTTCATCTGAATCGTTATCATTGAATAAAAAATAGTCTTTCAGTTCCCGTGGTCTTGTTATTCCCGACGCACTTCTTGTCTGATATCGTCGTTCGGCGACATTTTGCGAAGTAGAAGCCGTGCTCCTATTTGGAAATTCTTCGCCTTCACTCCTTTCTGATGTTGACACCAGACTATCCCGCTTCTGCTGTGTTTCTACTTTGGGCGCAGGTATCCTTGTGCTTCTGCTCTTATTGTTGGTGTTAGTATTTATTGATTCTCTTGTACGCCCACCCATAGGTGTTTTAAACGATTCGTCTTTGACTGTCTCATTGTGAGTTTCAGTATTAGGATTAATTTGACTAATATTTCCTTCAGGTTGAACTTCTCTTCTTTCTGTGTCATTCAATTTTGGAGTGACTACCTCAATTTCCACAAAATCATTGTCCTCCGTAAGGTCATTTTGTGATATTCTCGGTTCACTCTTTGCCTTCTTAGATTATTTTTAATCAGTGGTAGCACTTCTACTGTTAAAACGTTTGAGTCGATCGTAGTCGACCTTTTGTTGTTTTTTCGTTTTCACATCCTCAATAACAAAGTTTAGATCGTTGATTAATTCACGTAAAACTTGCGGTCCACTGTAAAAGGATTTAAATTTCTTTGCCTGGCCAGTTTTTTTGTGGGGTTGAACACCATTACTAAATCGCCTACTTCATATTGTGCTCCAAATGTGCTACGGTCATTGTAGTTTTTTTTGGTCTTTCTTGCTCCACATCCATGCTTTCCCGTACCAGCTCGTGGCACGTTTGTAGTTCGTCTTTCAAACAACTAACGTAATCACTCAAAGTTGGGTAGATTTTGGTTTGTATTGTTTGATACATGCAATCAATTGGCAGCGCGCATGATCGTCCAAAATGAGGTAGAAGGGGCTGTACTTCGTAACAGAGTGAATGGATGATCTGTACGCCATCATTACTAGCGGAAGGTAGTCGCTCCAGGTGTTGTGATGTTCACCCACATATTTTGCAAGACTCTCTTTGATTGTGCGATTGGTGCGCTCTATCATTGCGTTTCCTTGAGGGTAATAAGCTGTTGTTGAAATCCTGTTAATTCCCAGCTCTTTACACATGTTCTTGAAAAGATTCGACATAAAATTACTGCCCTTGTCGCTATGAAGATTTGCCGGACAAACGTACCTTGAAACCCATACCTTTACAAGGCCTTAGCTACCGTTGAAGCTTCTTGGTTGCTCATGGGAATTGCTTCATACCATTTTGTATACTGATCTGCAATTAACAGAATGTATTTGTTTCTGCTGGACTCGAGTAAAGGTCCCATAATGTCTAAGGCAACTTGCCAGAACGAATGACTTGGTTTCCACGTTGTCAGGCTGTGTATGTGTTTCTGGTGTGGAGATTTCTTTTGACAGCATTCTTCGCAAGAACTTATCCACTCGTGGACATCTTTTTTCATCCCGGGCCAGTATAATCGTTCTCGAACCCGATCAAATGTCTTGGCCATACCAAAGTGTCCGCAATGTTCATTAAGGTAAGGCAGAATTTCTTTTAAAAGTGATCTTTGAATGACTATTTGTGTTAGGTTATTAAATTCGTCAATAAGTTTCTCTCCCTTGATTAGATCATTTTCAATCCGTAAGTTTCTGAAATCAGTCCAAAGTTTCCACAGTACTCTAGAGGCTCCTGCCATGTGTTTTCTTTGAGGGCGTTTCCCGTTCTCAATCCAGTTTCTCAGTATAATGAGGTCGGCTGCATTTTTCTGATGTTCAACTAGTTGTTCAACAGATTTCCCTAGTCCAATGAACCAGATATTTTTTTCTTCTGTATTTATTTGGTTGAATTGATCGCAGTCTTTGACTTGGTCTTCAGTCTGTGGAACTCTCGACAGACAGTCCGCGTGAAGGATCTTTTTCCCGCTTCATGTTTGATTTCAAAGTCAAACTGTCCGAGCTGTTCTATCCATCTGGCCAATAATCCGTCTGGTTCCTTAAAACTATATAACCACTTGAGGGCCCTATGGTCAGTAACAATTAAAAATTTTTGTCCCAGAAGATAATTTATGAAGTGTTGAGTAAAATAAGCTATTGCAAAAAGTTCTCGTTTTGTCGCAGAATAGTTTCGTTGACTTTTGCTGAGCGTTTTGTTTGCGTATGCAACAACTCTTTCACCCCATTGTTATCTTTGGGAAAAAATTGCGCCAATGCCAAACAAAGAGGCGTCAGTGGTTAACGTATAGGGATCCGTGTCATTCAGATAACCCAAAATTGGTGCTTTCTGTAAAGCTTGTTTTAGTTGTTCAACTGCTGATTCACATTACTTGCTCCAAGTAAAAAGTTCTTTTTTGTTTAATAGCTTATAAAGCGGCTCTGCTATATTTCCGAAATCTTGTTTGAATCTTCTGTGAAAGCCTACTATTCCTAATATAGCTCTCAATTCATTTATTGTTCGTGGGCTTGTAGAGTCCCATTGGAGTTACAAAAGCTGTCACCTTCTGTGACTCTTCATCGAGTGCCATTTGAAAATATCTCGATGTCGAATCGATAATCGGAAAGTAACAATTTCCGTCTAATTTCCTTCTTGGTAGCGGCCAACTGGTTTTCTCGATTTGTTTGTTCAAACCCCTGTAATCTACAACTAGTCTGTAGCTGCCATCTTTCTTCTTCACCAATATTGATGGTGCTGCCCAATACGAATTGGTTGGTTCAATTAATTTTGCATCCTCTAGATCTTCGACAATTTTTTTCATTGCTTTTCTTTTATCGAAGCTCATACTGCAATAACTTCTTCTGAACGGCTGTGCATCTTTGTTGAGTTTAATCTGGTGTTTAATTTTGTCAAAATATCCTAAGTCATTTGAGTTTCTTGAGAAGACTTGTTGATGTCTCGTGAACAATTCTTGTACTTTCTCTTTCTGCTGGCCATTTAGTTTAGAACTTTCCAAATTTGCTTGTTTTCCAATTTGAAAAAATTCCAATGTTTTTGGCTTATTTTGATTTGTGAAAATTCCATTCGAAACTAAGTTCTCTTTTTTTTCAAAGTAAGTTCCCACTTTAGTGTCTTTATACACGGTTACTGGTGCGTTCGTTAGATTTAACACTTTTATCAAATTCCAACCATCTTTCTTTGATATCATACAGGCCGCTAAAAGCAAACCAGTCCTTATTTCAAAATCTTATATTGCTTCCACTAATCCTTCCATTCCCGGAATTTCTTCTCCATTTTCATCAGCTAATCTAATTTTCATTAGACTTTCGTTTTTACTCTGTATATAAGTATTTTGCCTCGCAATTGCAAAAACTTGAACACCATGCGTTTTCTCTTCGGTGAGCGGTATTGAAATATTAAAGTGACTGCTATATAGTTTCTCTTCGTGTAAGTTCAATACACATTTATTGGTTTTCAGGAAATCAATTCCCAGCAAACATTCTATACTTTCGTCTGCCGTTATCACAAATTCTTGTTCAACCTCCGGTAGTCTTGGTTGCAACTGTACCAAAAGCGTTACTCTGCCTATTATTTTGACAACTGAGTTATTGGCTGTTAACACTCGTTTTGTGTATGTTTGTACAATTACCGGTTTTCCCAGTTTTTCGTATGTGGACCAGCTCAAACGCGATATACTACTTCCACTGTCTATTAATCCAACGCATCTGTTCCCATGAAGTATGATTTCTGCGTTTAGACATTTAAGTGTGTTTGTCGAACAAACTCTAATGACATTGCAGTTCTCGGTGATTTTCTTTTTAAAAGGGCAGTTTCTTCTTGTCCACAGGCTCTGCACTTGAAACCCTGCCTGTCGTTCCTCCTAGACGGCCTCTTTTCCAAAAGATCTGTCTCGGTGACTAGATACTGGCGTTGGAAACCGCCGCCGATCGTTAAACACACGATCTTGTTGCTGTCATCTGTCACGTCTTTCGTCAAACCACCGTCCACGGGAACCGCTTCGCTCCCTAGACTGGTTTCGACGGTTTTCTCGCTGTTTGTCAACTTGTTTCCACTAAATCTTTTGTTTCATCTCGTCTAATTACAGCAACTTTTACTGTTTGCTCTTCCTCCTCCATTCTTGTTACATCTTCCAGATGCAATGCTCTTTCCAAAACTGTTTCAATTTTCATATCCTTGTCGCCGATTTGCTTTCTGAGATCTAACCTCACCTGACTATGGTTGATTCTTTCTAGAAATCCCCTCAGAACGAGATGGTCTCTAATGTCTTGCGACTCCGTTGGGTAAGCTTTCAAAGCCAACTGCTTTAAATCTCCCAGAAAATCTGTCAGTTTTTCTCCTGGTTGCTGTACGCGGCGAGCTAGCCGTCCCCGGAAAACGACCGGTTTTTCGCTGTAGTGTTCTCAAAAAACTTAAACTCATTCATCAAAATTTTCTCGTGTAGCTTGCGGTAGAGTGCGATAGAACTCTATGGCAGATTTTTGTAGCCTATGTGCAAAGTAATGCGGCCGTTCATCAACTTTGCGAGCCGGATCTCCTTCAGTTCTTTTCCACTTTTGTAGTTCCGCTAATAGCTCAAAATGCGTCACGTAACTTTCCAAGTCGTTTGAACCGGTAAATGCTTCCAGTAATAGCATTCTAGAGGTTGAGCCCGTTGCCTTTTTATTGTTCCCCTACTTGTATCGTGCCCTTTGAAAACTTTGTTAAGTTGTTGAAATTAATAGTTTCTATAAAATAATTATCAAGTAGATCGTCACTTGAAGGTGTTTTCTATTTTTATCTTTGAATCTCTATAGCACTCTCTTTATTTTAATGTTTAAAAACTTTTGTTTATAAAAATCTAACGCTTATTTCAATACCGTATTTTTTTTACTTGTTGATTTATTTTTCTTTATTTTTAACGAAGTTTTAATTTACAGTCTTATAGACAACTGTCCCACCTAATTTTTTTTTGTATTTATTATGATTCTGGCTGAACTCCGATTGTCCTTGTTTTATTGATGTTTTTAATATATATTTTTTTCTAGTTACGATAAAGCTGATATTAGGTGCTTTAGTTTTCTTTTACTTTCTCCTGCTTATTGTTACCTTTTCAACTATTTTCGCTTTATATTCTTTTTTTAATGATAGTTCCAGAAAAAGTCAATATATAACTTTCAGCAACTGTTTCAATTGATTTTACAACGCGACTATCCCGCACTTTTTCCCGATGGTTATGCGGCTCGTTATCTAAAAGTCAATTTAGCAAATAAGGTCGAAAGAAAAAAATATTTTGAAGAAAAGACTAAAAAGACTTTCGCAGTGGCAATCAAATTCAATTGCGAACGACAGCAACAAGAAAGAACTCTTTATTTCACTTGGTGTGACAACAACAAGAAAGAACTCTTTATTTCGCTCTCACTTGGTTTCATGATTCCCATAATTATTTATTATGTTTTCTCTATTTTGTTAAAATCCGGTTTACTACTAGTAACCATCTCTATTTGTTCTCCTATTTGTTTGTGAAAATTTCGAATTATGCGTTTAATATGTAATTTATGAGCATTTCATACATTATGGTTCACTAGATAACCATACGTTTTATTAAAATGGAGTTGTAAGTTTTTGAAAAGGTCACTCAAACTTTTAAATTTGTAGCGAAAATTAAAGTGAACAAGACAGCTCGCGGGAGACTGCTCCTCAACTTTTGACAAAGACTTGTTTTTGCTCTGAAACAAAAATTCTCCAAGACATTACTTTTCTAAAATAAAAACGGAGCATTTTTGCGAAGCTGCCTTGAACACCGTTTTTACTTCAATTCAGAAATATCACATTATAACATTACCAGAAAAACTAATTGCGTTGTCAAATATCTGCACAAAAACAGACTATCATAGATAGGTAAAATTCAAGAGGCGCACCACTAATTTTTAGAGAACGATTCAAATGACCTGAAAGAGTGGAACAATAAACAGACTATTTATAAAAGAATTGCTTGTGAACGAAAAGCCGGTGGAAAAACATTTGATCCCACCGGGATTCGAACAGATGACCTCCGACTTTTTAACCATATGCACAACAGACTGTGCCATTTGGCCCTTATACTTTCTAAGCTGGGACCGGCTTCCTATTCGCAACAGGCTCTATTTCGGAGTAAGAGTAATAGAGATCACTCATAAATGAGAACAATAGCCTGAAAAAGTCTCTTGAGAATTCAACAAATGTTCTGGAAGAAAAGCGGAAGATGTTCAAGCAAGAAATTTTCATAAAAAGACCAACAAGTTTACAATATTTGCTATGAACTTCGTACAAGAGCATTTATTATAAGGGCACAAGTGTTTCTGTAAAGTCCATCAATTGTTTTTCAATAAGAAGGTAATTACAAGCTCCCTAAATGAGTTCACGGTTTCAAGTTCCCTAATTTCTACACTTTTTTCTCAAATTCAAAGCAAACCAATCAAAGCTTTTGTTTTTTTCAACTCTACGTTGCAAATTCACAAGAATTTTTTTGTTTTTCCACTTAATAAAAATATTGTTACGTTTATCAATTATATGTTGCTGTTTGTTGAATGTGTAACCTGCATTCGTTGTTTACTCGAACTTCAGTGTATACTGATCTAAATTTAAAATTCAGAAGGCGCATCAGCTGAAAAATCATTTTGAACAATAAAAATGGATGAAAACATTGAGCCAAACATTTTCTTCTTGTTGGCAAGAAGTTAATTTCCAATTTTACTAAATTTCATAGTCCTCCTAATTTGATGTTTTGATTTTTATTTGTTTGTACTAATTAAAGCAATTCAATTGGTTCAAAAGCTTGGTGACGGTCTCCACTAAATCTTTTGTTTCATCTCGTCTAATTACCGCAACTTTTGCTGTTTGCTCTTCCTCCTCCATTCTCGTTACAGCTTCTAGATGCAAAGCTCTTTCCAAAACTGTTTCAATTTTCATATCCTTGTCGCCGATTTGCTTTCTGAGATCTAACGAAACCTGACTATGGTGGATTCCTTCTAGAAATCCTCCCGGAACGAGATGGCCTCTAATGTCTTGCGACTCCTTTGGGTAAGCTTTCAAAGACAACTGCTTTAAATCTCCCAGAAAATTGGTCAGTTTTTGTCCTGGTTGCTGTACGCGGCGAGCTAGCCGTCCCCGGAAAACGACCAATTTTTGGCTGTAGTGTTCTCGAAAAGCTTTAACACATTCATCATAATTTTTTCGTGTAGCTTTCGGTAGAATGCGATAGAATTCTATGGCAGATATTTGTAGCCTAAGTGCAAAGTAATGCGGCCGTTCATCAACTTCGCGAGCCGGATCTCCTTCAGTTCTTTTCCACTTTTGTAGTTCCGCTAATAGCTCAAAATGCGTCACGTAACCTTCCAAGTCGTTTGAACCGGTAAATGCTTCCGGTAATAGCATTCTAGAGGTTGAGCCCGTTGCCATTTTATTGTTCCCCTACTTGTATCGTGCCCTTTTAAATCTTTGTTAAGTTATTGAAACTAATAGTTTCTATAAATTAATTATCAAGTACATCGTCACTGGAAGGTGTTTTCTATTTTTATCTTTGAATTTCTATAGCACTCTCTTTATTTTAATGTTAAAAAACTTTTGTTTATAAAAATCTAAGCTTATTTCAATACAGTATTTCTTTTTTTACTTATTTATTTATTTTTCTTTATTTTTAAGGAAGTTTTAATTAACAGTCTTATAGACGACTGTCCCGCCTAATTTCTTTTTTTTTATTTAATATGATTCTGGCTGAACTCCGGTTTTCCTTGTTTTATTGATGTTTTTAATATATTTTCTTTTCTATTTACGACAAGGATGATATTAGGTGCTTAGTTTTCTTTTACTTTCTCCTGCTTATTGTTACCTTTTCAACTGTTTTCGCTTTATTTTCTTTTTTTTAATGATAGTACCAGAAAAAGTCAATATATAACTTTCAGTAACTGTTTCAATTGATTTTACAACGCGACTATCCCGCACTTTTTTCCCGATGGTTATGTCGCTCGTTATCTAAAAGTCAATTTAGCAAATAAAATCGAAAGAAAAAAATATTTCCTAGACTAAAAAGACTTTCGCAGTGGCGATCAGTTTCAATTACGAACGACAACAACAAGAAAAAACTCTTTATTTCACTTGGTGTGACAACAACAAGAAAGAACTCTTTATTTCGCTCTCACTTGGTATGATAATTCCCATAATTATTTATGATGTTTTCTCTATTTTGTTAAAATCCGGTTTACTATTAGTAACCATCTCTTTTTGTTCTCCTATTTGTTTGTAAAAATTTCGAATTATGCGTTTAATATGTAATTTATGAGCATGTCATACTCTATAGCTCACTATACTGCCTCCCTCTTAGAAAATGTAAGATTTCCACTCGCTCACACAGCAAGATTTTCAAATGTCCATTTTCGAGTTCATATATTCTTGTGCTTTTTCAATCCCGTACTTGTCATAAAAATTACGGGCCTCCTCATCTTCCATAATTTTCTTTGCTTGAAGAATGATTTTGAACATGTCCTCACGACCACCCTTGTCCGGATGAAAGAGCATTGCCAACGTTTTGAAATGTTTCTGGATTGTACTGGTTGTTGCCCACTGTGGCAGGAATAGAAGTTCATAAAGGTTTGGAGGTCGACTGAACGGGATCTGCGCGTTGATTGCCTTCAGCCTCCTCTGTATGACCCTATGTAATTTATGAGCATGTCATACAATATGGTTCGTTATATAACCACACGCTTTATTAAAATGGAGTTGTAAGGTTTTGAAAAAGTCACTCAAACTTTTAAAACTTGTAGCGAAAAATAAAGTGAACAAGACAGCTCGCGGGAGACTGCTCCTCAACTTTTGACAAAGACTTGTTTTTGCTCTGAAACAAAAACTCTCCAAATCTTTACTTTACTAAGATAAAAACGGAGCGTTTTTGCGAAGCTGCCTTGAACACCGTTTTTACTTCAATTCAGAACTATCACATTATAACATTACCAGAAAAACTAATTGCGTTGTCAAATATCTGCACAAAAACAGATTATCTTAGATAGGTAAAATTCAAGAGGCGCACCACAAATTTTTAGAGAACGATTCAAATGACCTGACAGAGTCGAACAATAAACAGACTATTGATAAAAGAATTGCTTGCGAACAAAAAGCCGGTGGAAAAACATTTGATCCCACCGGGATTCGAACAGATTATCTCCGACTTTTTAACCTTAGGCACAACAGACTGTGCCATTTGGCCCTTAAACTTTCTAAGCTGCGACCGGCTTCCTATTCGCAACAGGCTCTATTTCGGAGTGAGAGCAATAGAGATAACTCAGAAATGAAGAACAATAGCCTGAAAAAGTCTCTTGAGAATTCAAAAAATGTTCTGGAAGAAAAGCGGAAGATGTTCAAGCAAGAAATTTTCATAAAAAGACCAACAAGTTTACAATATTTGCTATGAACTTCGTACAAGAGCATTTATTATAAGGACACAAATGTCTCTGTAAAGTCCATCAATTGTTTTTTCAATAACAAGGTAATTACAAGCTCCCTAATTGAGTTCACGGTTTCAAGTTCCCTAATTTGTACACTTTTTTCACAAAATCAAAGCAAACCAATCAAAGCTTTTGTTGTTTATTCAACTCTACTTTGCAAATTCACAAAAATTTTTTTTGATTTTCCACTTGATAAAAATGTTGTTACGTTTATCAATTATCTCATGTTGTTTGTTGAATGTGTAACCTGCATTCGTTGTTTACTCGAACTTCAGTGTATACTGATCTAAATTTAAAATTCAGAAGGCGCATCAGCTGAAAAATCATTTTGAACAGTAAAAATGGATGAAAACATTGAGCCAAACATTTTGTCCTTGTTGACAAGAAGTTAATTTCCAATTTTACTAAATTCAATAGTCCTCCCAATTTGATGTTGTGATTTTTATTTGTTTGTACTAATTAAAGCATTTCAATCATTATTTCATCGTTCCTTTCAATGTTTACCTTGCTAATTGATTAAAAATTTTAAAGATTTTTTAATTTTGTATAGATGATTAACTACGTAATGTTTTAAAGTTAGTGTTCAATGGTTTTACGTACTATTCAGAAGGCACAGCAGTTGAATTATCATTGTCACCGATAACAAAAAGAAAAAATGAGTCAATTGAATGGCCCAGCGATGTCCTTGTTGGCAAAAATTAAATTTCCCTATGAATAAAATTTCTATTCCTCTAATTGCATATTTTTCTTTGTAATGTTTCAAGCAACTTAATTCATTATTTTTGTTCCTTTCAATGTTTACGCTACAAATCGAGTAAAAAAACATCAAGAGGTTTCTTATTCTTCTTAAAAAAAATAAAAACAGAATACAGTTCTGTGTCTAGCATTGTCTTCGTTCCTAGAAATATATTTCAGTTCTGTATAGATTTTTAATCCTCCAATTGCACAAATTTCCCCAATAATCCGAAAAATACTTTAATTTTTTTGTATAATTCGCAAAGATTCCAAAAATTTACAATTGATTAAAAACTTCTGGCCCACCAAATTGATTCGGCCGACACAATAGACTGGTGGCAGTAAGCAAAAGACTTCTAATTTTTTTTGTTTTAGTCGTGAGGTTTGCATTATTTCTGAATGTTTTTTTGTTAGAAGAGGGAAAAAAATTGTCGACTTCAACTCTAGGAAAGAAACCTTACAAAATGAAAAAAGCAGACTTCTGGATCAGGAAAAGGAGCACAAAAAAAATTTCAATAAATTGGAGTGTGAGGTTTTGAAATAGGCGCTCAATTAGAAAAAATTTGAAGCGACTTAACAAGACAGCTCGCAGGAGACTGCTCCTCATTTTTTGAAAAACTTCTCTTTGTTTTGTAGCAAAAACTTTTCAAAACTTTATTACTATTCTAAGATAAAAACGGAGCTTCTCGCGAGGCAATCTTGATTACTTTTTACTTCAATTCAAAACTATCACATTATAACTTTACCAGAAAAACTAATTAAGTTGTCAGTTATCTGCACAAAAAATAGATAATCTTAGATAGTTAAAATTCAAGAGGCGCACCACAAATTTTTAGTGAACGATTCAACTGAACTAAAAGATTCAAAATATAAACCGACTCTTGTTGGAAGAGTTTTTTTTGCGAACGAGAGGCGGGCGGAAAACCATTTGACCCCACCGGAATTCGAACAGATGACATCCGGCTTTTCAACCATATGCACAACAGACTGTGCCATTTGGCCCTTATCTTTTCTATGCTGCTACCGAATTCCTATTCGCAACAAGCTCTACTTCGGAGTGAGAGCAATGGAGATCACTTATAAATGAAGAAGAAGGAAAGCTTGAAAATGTCTCTTGAGAAGTCAAATAATGTTCTGGAAGAAAAGCGCAAAATGTTCTAGCAAAAAATTTCCATTATACAAGATCAACAAGTTTACACTATTTGCTACGAACTTCGTACAAGAGCAATTATTACAATTTCACGTTCGTATCTTTATAGTCCAGCAATTGTCTTTTTGATAACAAGGTAATTACAAGCTCCCTAATTGATTTCACGGGTACAAGTTTCCTAATTTGCACACTTTTTTCTCAAATTCCAAGCAAACCAATCATTCTTTTGTTTTTTTTTCAACTTTACATTGCAAATTAACAAGAATTTTTTTGTTTTTTTGCTGGATAAAAATATTATTATGATTATTAATTGTCTCATGCTGTTTGTTGGATGTGTGACCTGCAATCGTTGTGTACTCGAACTTCAGTGTATACTATTACGATTTCAACTTACTTTTGATATAATGACCTTCAAGGCAATCCGAGCAAGATGAGGAAAACCATGATAAATATCCACGTGCTGAAACCAATTGTTCATAATTTCAAACGATATTATCAAAATCACTTGTTCTTTTCGAGCTTGAGAATCTTAAGCATAAGGCGTTATAAGTCATTTCTAAGCAAGTGATTTAATTAATATTGCACCGCAACATTTGGTGCGCCGACAAACAGGTTAAAGATAAAATAGTCAAGCATTAGGCACCGAAAGCATTAACTCTCTCTAGCATCCTAGCAAAAAATCAAAAATGGGAAACTTAAAGGGAAGTTGAAAGCGGACCCACGACCAGATAACACATTCCCCCTCATGTTATACAAGTTGATTAACTTGCATAACAAGGTTGATTAACCTAATTCTGAGACCCGGTAAAGTTATCTAGTGGGAGAACAATATCTCAAGGGTTACAAAAACTTTTTTGAAATTTTGTGGAACACAATCTCTTTCTCACTTCTCGCGGAGAACTCGAAATTTTTAATATCGGTTCGCTCCCCCGAAGTAGTAACACTAAGTTCGCGCGCAAAATTTGGCCGCAATTTTTGAGGTGGGCATTATTTGAACCACGGTTTCCAATCTCTTGCTTTCCTTTTGTGTGTTTTTAAGCTTTCAGTACAGCAAAGACCACGAAAAATATAGACAAAAAAGATGCGAGCAAAGATCACAACAAAGACAAGAAGAAGAGGCCCTCAAAGTCAACAACAAGTCAAAATGTCTAATCTTGAAATCAAGAAACAATCTCGGGGATCACACCGCAGCGTTGCTTCAAGGTATAACAATGAGGCTGAAAACATCATGTCAAAAGATCAAGACACCATTTCAGAAGCAGACAACAACAAGCTAAATCGGTAAGCGACACTTCTCACCCAGAAGAAAAATTTTCTGTTAACTTTGAATCAAGAATTTCAACAGATCTTAAAGGAGGCTGAAGCACTGGACAATGACATTCTAGAGTCCAAAGAATTTGATGACAAGTTGACACAGAACATTGATGCAATCACGAAACGTTTTGAGGGAACTCCAACACTCTCCGATACTATGAGATACTCAGCCAAAATCAAGATACCAAAACCCAATCTGCCATTATTTTCGGTTAATTATATGGAGTGGACTTCGTTCTTTGCTTTGTTCAAAGGAGCAGTCATCGACAACAGTTCTCTTCAAGGAAGTCAGAAGTTGCAGTATCTGAAAGCATCTGTTAAAAGTGATGTCGCCAAACTGCTGGCCTCGATACCAGTTGCCGATCACAACTTCGACATTGCTATGAATACTGCGATAAACAGATACGAGAACAAGAGGATCATCATTCGCACATATCCGCATTCAATTTTTTCGTATCGATCACTGACAACCGATAATGCCAAAGAATTGAGAAATTTAATTGAAGCAATGTACGATCATCGACTGGCCTTGCGGAATTTGGGTGAACCAGTCAACAGTCAAGACATCTATTTTGTCTACTTGATCAGTGAGAAGCTGCCTAGAGAGACAAAAAAACAATGGGAGCTATATTCAAAGGTCAAGGAACCTCAGAAGTATGCAGAGCTCATACTTTTTTAGAGGAACTTGCACAAGCACTCGAGGCAACAGCGCCAAACGGATTTGGAGCGACAAAATTTCAAGTGAACGGGAACCCACGACATTTGCACGCACATTTGGGGAATTCCGAGCATCAATGCGAATGTTGTGAAGAAACGAAAAAATTTTCAAATGCCGAAAGTTCAAAAGGCATTTAGAATGGGAACTACCAGAGCTGATAAAGCTTAGAAAACTCTAATTCAATTGTCTCCAACCGAGGTACAGATCAGAAGATTGTGATGGATCGAAGTGTAATCAGTGTGGTAGAAAGCATCATACTCTTCTTCATCGTGAAAACATTCACAACAAAAACACACATCAGCAGACAACTAGCTTAACAACCCGCACTCAAGCGAATGAAAAACAGAAGAACAACGCTACAGCAACAACAGCAATTGCGAAGTCGAAGGATGAAATTAAGGTCACAGGAGCTATGACTCAACGAACTTCAGAAGAAGTCTTTCTTCAAACCGCAATTGTTGCCGTTAATGTTCATGGTCAGACAATTCGACTTAGGACACGTCCTCTTCACAAAACAATCTTATCATTAAAGCAGCAGTACAACGCTCTAAATTGAAGAAGAAAAGCAGCAACACAAAAATTTTTGTACCAGGTGGATACGTTTCAAGACAACAAAGGTCGAGTGGACCTTCCTATTCCATCAAGAAACAAATCGTGTAATGTCAATATCAGTGCATCAATTTTGAAAAAAATTATTAACAATCTACAATCAAGGTTAATTGACACCAGGCAATAGGAAACAGTAAAGGAGTTGGAGCTTGCGGACCTAGAGTTCAACAAGCTGTCATCAATTGACCACTTGACTGGAGCATCTCATCATGAAAACATAATGCTGGCAACAATCGAATAAAGGAGCCTAACAGTTGAATAACATATAGGCTGTCAATGTTCGGTTGGGTCGTTATTGGAAGGGAACAGAAAGAAGAAACCTAAACAAACAATCTGCAGACTTCCGTTGTTTCCTCAGAGCCAAAAAACAATTGCAGCGTTTTTGGGAATTAGAAGAAGTTCCAGTAGCGCAGCTTTAGACCACCGAAGAAAACGCTGCGATGATCACTTCAAGGAAACAACTAGAAGAAGCCATGAAGGTCGCTTCATAGTGAAACTTCCCTTCAAGAACGAGACAGAAGCATTGGGAGACTCACTTCAACAAGCCAAAAAAAGACTCCGCAGTCTTCTATTCGGATTGGAAAGACAACCAGACTTTTATAAAAAGATACAAACAGTTCATTGGAGAGTTCTTTCATCTCGAACACATGAAGAAAATTCCAACATCAGAACTTATCAAGCCTGTCGAAAACTGCTACTATCTTTGTCATCATTGTGTGTTCAAAGAGTCAAACGCTACCACCAAACTGAGGGTCGTTTGACGAATCGGCAAAGACGAGACGACATCGGGAGTATCTCTTAACGATAGACTCATGGTGGGACCAAAAATTCAGAAAGAACTTTGCAGCATTCTTGTTTGACTCCGACTACATCAAATAGCACTTTCCGTTGACCTTGCAAAAAAGTACAGACAGGTGGAATTGGACAAGGAAGACAAGGATTACCACAGATTATTGTGGAAAGATCCAAATTTAGACGCGATTGAAACTCATCGTAAGACTCGGGTAACATACGGCATTGCTTGTTCGTGTTTTCATTCAATTTGACCCCTACAAGTTCTTTGCGACTCGAGACTTGCGACTCTTTGCGACTCGAGACTTGTATCAAGACTAGCTCCCACTTTCAGTGAAAAGGAGGACGAGATGGTAATTTATTGGACTCAATTCTAGAGCAGTACCTACATTTTCGAGCACAACTGAAGGTTGTCTCGGAAGGTTCAACGGAAGATTCTCAAGCCAGCCAAGAAATCAGATTTGCAGTTGCACGTCTTTTGCGACGCTTCAACTAAAGCATATCCTTCTGTCATTTTCGTCAGACAGGAAAAAGACAACTTCATTGAAACAAAACTGCTCAAGAGTTGCATCAATCAAATCAGTTTGTGTGCCAAGGTTGGAATTTTGTGCTGCCCTGCTAAGAGCTAAGCTTGTTGAGGCAAAGACGAATGGTATTAGCGATGAACGATTTCCAACTCCGAAGGTTTTTCCGTGGTCAGATTCTTCGTTTACAATTGCCTGGCTACAAAAATATCCGAAGAAATGGAAAACATTTGTCACCAACCGAGTAGCAAAAATTCAAAAAATTATTCCAGCAGTTGGTTAGAAATATGTTCCAACGGAAGATAAACAAGCGGATTGTGCTTCAAGAGGATTAGCAGCAGTTGATTTGTTGAACCATAAGGTTTGGTGGAAAGGACCAGATTGGTTGTGTCAACCTACAAACTTTTGGCTTTAACTTGACATCTTGTCAGCTACAGGAGAAGAGACCGAAAAAGAAGTAAAGGTGCGATCTAAAAACGTGACTATGATTTCATCAAAAGAAGATAACGCAACCTTATTGATGGTAAATCGGCATTCGTCAATACATAAAGTTACAAGGATATTTACTTATGTCCAAAAGTTCATCAGCAGCACCAAGAGAAGAAGTCAATCTTCTAGAGCGAAACAGCGGACAAAAAGAATGTTGAAACGCATAAAAGCCTGCTCTTCAACGCCAAACGAAAAGACTGATAGTAATGAATCTATGTCTCAACTAAAAATCCAGACTCAAATCGGTCCGATAATCCTAATTCAGTCTCCCTACAAGGGAAAAATTTATACGGAGGTTGACTTCAACTGTACAGCGTCACACAGCAAAACTTTCTTCACGAGTACAAGATCATCAAGAATCAGCCCAATGAAGAGGCAAGCGACAACAGCAGAGACGCGACACAGCAAGACGTTCAGCAACATAACGAATCCACTGGACCAGAGGGGATTGGTGGTAAAGGTAGGGCCGGGGTCCCCGGTGCTTACATCAACAACAGGATTGGCAAGGGTACGGGGATCTCATTAGTTACCAATTCTCCTCAACGTTTATATAGGGCCGAAGGTCCGGGTTCTCCTGTCGGCGCCTGGGGCACGAACAAAAATTGGTGCTCAAATTCAGCCGGTAAGTTTGAGGTTATAAGTAGGGCCTGTGGCCCCATTAGTCTTGTCAGCGCTGGGGGCGCAGATGAAGGTACGAGCTCTTTTCTACTAGTTCTCTAGGTGTAGCTAGGGCCGGGGCCTCAGGTAGTCTTGTCAGCGCCTGGGGCGCAGATAAATATACGAGCTCTTTTTCTACTAGTTCCCTAGGCGTAGGTAGGGTCCGGGGCCCAGGTAGTCTTGTCAGCGCCGGGGGCACAGATGAAGATACGAGCTTTTTTTTTCTTCTAGTTCCCTAGGTATAGGTAGGGCCGGGGGCCAAGGTAGTTTTTTCAGCGCCGAGGGCGGAGATGAAGATATGAGTTCTTTTTCTACTAGTTCCTCAGGCACAGGTACGGCTGGGGCCCTAGGTAGTCTTGTCAGCGCCGGGGCGCAGGTGAAAATGTGAGCTCAGTTTCTACTACCAATTCCTTAGGTAGAGGTAAGGTAAGACCGGGGTCCAGGTTGTCTTGTCAGCGTCGGAGGAGTGGATGGTGTCGGTGTCTCAAACGATGATGTCAAACTTGATATAGGTTTGGCTGGGGGGCCTGGGGATCAACGCTTCACCGTGTCTGCCGGGAATACAGACAATTCCAGCGAAAGAGTACATCAGTTCAACAAAGATGAAACCAGAAAAAGAAAATGTTTCGTTAACGCCTGTGGAGCAGGCACTAAAGGGAGACAAAGAAGACAAAAACGTCATAGAAGCAGCACTTTCTGCAGCCTCTCACCATTTTCTTGATGAAGAAAATGAGGTGATTAGGACTGGAGGACGCCTAGCAAATTCACCTTACACAATCGACCGAAAATTTTCAGTTCTTATTCGAAGGAAAACGCCAATCACTGAGATGCTTATTCGAGAAGCACACAAGCAAAATCTTCATGGAAGACCACAACTGACGTTATTAACGCTTCCACGAACTATTTGGATACCTGGAGGGCTTTTTGTAGTCCAAAGTGTCTTTTACAGATGCAAATTATGTATCCGTTTTGACGCCAAGTTGTTACAACTTCAGATAGGAAATCTGCCTCGAGAACAAATAGTGCCGTCATGTGCTTTCAATCTGTGGGGACTCGACCATTGTTGACCGTTCTACACAATAATTGGAAATCGAACGCTTTTGATAACATACGTTGGAATTTTTATTTGCTTCAGTACGAACACAGATCACATAGAGCCAGTTATGTTACTGACCGAGGACGATTGTCTTGTAGCCATTAAAAGATGTATATATCGTCGAGTTATTCCTGCTGAAATATACAGCGACAATTCAACAATTTTTCTTGGGACCAAGGGAGAATTGGAGTTTCGACTAGCCACAGCTTCTCACGAGGTTGAAGATTTGATAGCAACGTTCGGCAAGGAAAACAATATTACTTGGCTTACTTTTCCACCAATAACACCAATTTTTGGAGGGCTATGGGAGACCGCAGTCAAATCTTTGAAACGTCACATGTACCGCAGCATTAGAAGAACAAAACTGTTCATCAAAGACTTCACACTATTGATGACAAAAATTGAGGCTATCTTAAATTCAAGGCCTATTACATCCGTTTCAAATGATTCCAATGACGCACTCACACCAGGACACTTTTTGATAGGACGACCGATTACAGCATTGCCTGAACCAAAAACAATAGGAAAAGAAAACTTTTCAATGACACGGCAGAAGAAGAGGATGGACAATCTTATCAGAAACTTTTGGAAGAAGTGGCCATTAGAGTATTTGTCAAATTTACAACAACGCGAAAAAAGGCAAACTGGAAAAACAAGTATTGACATGAATGATGTGGTGAAAAGCAAGGAAGAGAACACACCACCCACTCTCTGGCCAATGGGACGAACAACAAAGTTCTTTGACCGGAAATGATAAAATAGTCCGAGTTGTTGAACTGAAGATATCATCTGGACTATCTATACGACCAGTCAACAAGCCTATCTTATTAATGAAAGAGGATATTGAAATGCCTTCATTAAGATTTGACAAGGAAGATGACACAGATGAAGAATGAACAACAGAGGGTAAAAACGAGGAATTACTGCAAGAAAATGTAAATTACACCTATGAAAATTGGCAAACGAGAATTGAGTGATTTTAGGTAGATAGCAATAAACTTTTGATGGGTTGCTGAGAAATACTATTTGACGCAATTGACCACTGAACCAAAAAGCCAGTTTGATTGACACAATAATAAAGTTGAACCTGTTCAAGGAGGCCAGTATGTTACGATTTAAAATTTTGTTTGATACAATGACCTCCAATGCAATCCGAGCAAGATGAGGAAAACCATGAAAATTGACTAAGTACCGAAACCAAATTTTCTTAATTTTAAACGATATTATCAAAATCACTTTGTCTTTTCGAGCTTGAAATTCTTAAGCAAAAAGCGTTATAAAGAATTTCTAGGCATATGATTCAATTAATGTTGCACCGCTACAAATACTGATCTAAATTTAAATTTCAGAAAGCGCGTCAGGTGAAAAATCTTTTTGAACAATAAAAATGGAGAAAGACATTGAGCGGAATATTTTCTCATTAATGGCAAGAAGTTAATTTCCATTTTTACTGAATTGATTAGTCCTCCTATTTTGATACTTTGATTTCTATTTGTTCGTACAAATTAAAGCAGCTTTTATCAATAATTTTTTGTTCCAATCAATGTTGACGGTGCAAATCGATTAAAATTTTTATAGATGATCTTAAATTTCATAGCTGATTAACTTACTTTGATGTTAATAATTTAATTCACGCTGGTTGTTTGAGCTGTATTTTGCATTCGATGTATAATTAAAGCTTGAAAAAAATTTTATTTAGGTCTATACTTAATTTACAGAAGGCACATCAGAAGGCAAATCGGAAGGCACATCAAGTTCGCATAATGCGGTACAGATGAAGTAAAAAAAATGATTTCATTATAGTATCTGGCATTGTCCGTGTTCGCAAGAAAAATACTTTCTGTTTTTTTTTAAATTTATTAGTCCTCCTAAACGCATATTTTGACTTTTGTACTAATTATTGGGACTCAATTAAGGATTTTGAATTTCTTTCAATTTTTATGTCGCAAATCCAGAAATATGATATACACATTTTTTGTTCCTTGCTGATAAAATTACTTTCATTTATATATCAATTAGTTCACACATTATGCTTGAGTTAAACCTGCCTTTACTGTATACCTAATGTTAAAAAATTGGTGTTTAATGTTCTCTACGTTTTATCAGAAGGCACACAAATCATTGTTATTGATCAAATTAAAAAAATGAGTAAAATAAATTTTTCCAGCGATGTTCGCAAAAGTTAAGTTTCCAGTTCATTAAATTTTTTATCCCTCCAATTGCATAAATTGATTTTTTGTATTAAGTAAGGCAACTTAATCAATCATAATAGAACTGAGTACTGTGTCTAGCATTGCTTTTTTTCCCTAGAAATAAATTTCATTTTCCAATGAATTTGTCGGTCCTCCCAAAGCATAATTTGATTTTTTTTCTTACAAATTAAAGCATCCTAATCATGGACTCTTATTTTTTTTCATTGTTTACGTTAAGAATCGCTGAAAAAAATTGTTATAGTTGATATATTTACTTTCATCTATATCAATGGATTCATGTTGTTTGCTTGAGGTGTAATCTGTTTTTGCGCTTTGCTTAATTTTTGAAATTCAGTGTATACTGGTTTAAACATAAATTTCAGATGGGGCCTCAACTGGAAGTTCACTGATACCAAAAATATTTAAAAAATGAGTCGAATATATTGTACAGCATTGTCCTTTTTGGCAAAAAGTAATTTTCTAATTTTACTTATTGTATTGGTCCTACAAAACGCACGTTTTGATTTTTGTACTAATTAATGGGACCCAATTAAATATCTTCCCTTCCAAATTTCATGTCGCAGTTCCAGTAAAATTTGGAAATTTTTTTTTCAGTTGTTTTAAATGATAAAATTTCTTACACATATATCAATAAACTCACGCTTTTTTCTTGAGGTTTTTTATTAGGTTCTTTGTTATAGCTGAAAAATTTTTTATAGCTGAAAAACTTACTTTTACTTATTTCAGTTAATTCATTCTGTTTGCTTGAGGTGTGATCGGTTTTTGAGTTATAAATAAATTAAGTCAGTGTATACTGGTCAAAAAACTTTTTTCAGATGGAGCCTCAATTGGAAGTTCATTGTTGAGAATAAAAATGAAAAAAATGAGTCAAATATTTTCCCCAGCATTATCTTTGTTGACAAGAACAAAATTTTTTAGTCTTCCTAAGGCATATTGTGGATTTTTGTTTCGTTTAAGCCAAATTAATTACAGACTTTTATCTGCTTTCAATATTTATGTTGCAAAGCATTTAAAAACTAATGAAGAATTTTTTATTTTTCGAACTGATAAACTTACTTTCACATACTTCAAACAACTCACGCTTTTCTTGTCAGGTGCAACTTGAATTTAATATATACTAAATATGTACTTGATTTTGCTGAAACATTTTAAATTTCGCGTATGCTGGTTTATATATATTCTTTAGCAAATGAAAAATTATTGTTACCGATGAAAACAAAACTAAAAAATGAGTCGACTAAATTGTCCAGCGATATCCATGTTTGCAAGAATTATATTTCCGGTATTATTATTTATTTCTCCAATTGCAAATATTTATTTTGTTGTAATAATTAAAGCAACCTAATTAATTATTTTACTTCCTTTCAACGTTTACGCTGCAAATCGACTAAAAATTATCAAGAGGTTTTTTATTCTTCCTACTGAAAAAGTTAAATTGAAAAAGTAAAAATAGAATCGAGTTCTGTGTCTAATATTTTCTTCGTTAACTGGAAACGAAACTCGTTAACTGTTTTTAATAGATTTATTAGTCCTCCGAATGCACAAATTTTAACATTATTCCCAGGTTTGCATTAGTTTTTATTACATAGTCAATAGACAGCTGGCAGTAATCAATAGACTTCTAAAATTAATTCTGTTTTAATCATGAGGTTTTGCTTATTTTCTGAATGTTTTTTTTGGTAAAGAGGAAACAAAAAGTTTTTCGACGTCAGCTGTAGAAAACAACATTAGAAAAAATTGCAGAACTCCGGATCACAAAAAGGAAAACATAATAATCATACAACTTAATAAATTGGCGTTGTAGGGTTTTGAAATAATTGCTCGAATGTATATAACGTAAAACGGAACTTAAATTAAAGAAGATGGCTCGTGGGAGACTGTACTCTTCAATATTTCGGCGCAAAAAACAGATTTTCTTAGAAAATTTAATAAAAGATTTAATAAAATTTTTAGTTAAAGATTCAAATGAACTAAAAGTGTCAATTAATAGGTCAAGTTTGTCTTTTTATACTCCTGCATTTGATTTTTTGGTGTGAAATTAACTAAAAGCTCCTTAATTGAGTTCCAATTACTTATGTCTCATCCTTGTTTCTCAAATTAAAAGCCAACCAATACAATATTTTTCTATTCTTTTTTCAATTTTTTTTCGTGGCATATTGAAATATTTTTTTTTCAGACTGATAAAAATAATTTCATGGTAATATATTATCTCAAGCTGTTTGTTGGATGTGTAACATGCATTTGTTGTATATATGGATTTAAGTGTATGCTGGTCTAAATTTCAAATTCGTAAGGCACATCATTTGAAAATTCATTGTTAACAATGGGCTTTCGACGTATACTAATTATTTTAAAGAGTTAGAGTAAACTGGTTTGTATATATTATTCAGAAGGCACAGCAATTGTAAAAATTTTGTGATCAAGGAAAATGAAATTTAAAAAGTTAGCGGAGTGTAGTGTCAGGCGACTAATTGAAGAGACTCAATTGAAAATTTTTCTTTCCTTTAAAATTCCATGCCGCAAATCCAGTAAAAAAAATAATTAGATTTTCTAATGTTTCTAACTGATAAGAAAGTTTTCCTAAACAACAATTCAACCACGCTTTTAGTTCAAGGTGTAACCTGCATTTTTTGTATACTTAATGTTTAAAAGTTAGTATTCAAGGGCATTACGTAATATTCAGAAGAAACAGCATTTGAAAAATCATTTTGATCGATTATAAAAATTGAGTCAATTAAATAGCCAGCGATGTCCTTGTTGGCAAGAATTAAATTACCGATTTTATTAAATTTATTAAAACTCCATTTTCATATTTTGCTTTATGTAATAATTAGAGCAACTTAAGCAATTTTCTTTCCTTTTAATGTTTACGTTGCAAATCGATTAAAAATTACAAAGTTTTTTTAAAAATTTTCATAGCTGATGAACAAACTTTGTTGTGTGTATTTCAACTCTCGCTGGATGTTTCAGCTGTAGCTTGCATTCGATGCATAATTAAACATTAAAAGTAAGTGTATAAAGGTCTATGCTTAGTTTACAGCAGGCACATCATTTGCAAACTTGAATTAACCGATACAAAAGAAACAAAAAATTGATTCCAATGCGGTGTCCAGCATAGTCCTTGTTGGCAACAAAAGAAATTTTTCTGCTTTAATAATTGTATCAGTCCTCCTAAAAGCATATTTTGGTCTTTATTAATAATTAAAGAGACTCAATTGAAGATTTTTCTTCCCTTTCAATTTCTTGTGGCAATGTAATACAAATTTAAATAGGTTTATAAATAGGTTGTTTGTTAAAGCTAATATTTTTGTAATAGCTGAAAAATTTACTTTTATTTATATCATTTAATTCATGCTGTTTGCTTGAGGTGTAATCTGCTTTTGCGTTGTAAATAAATTTTTGAAAGTCAGTGTATACTCATCTAAAAATAGTTTTCTGATGGGGCCTCAATTGGAAGTTCATTGTTGAGAATAAAAATAAAAAAGAGTCAAATATGTTGTCCAGAATTGTCTTTGTTGGCAAGAAGTAAATATCATAAGGACATGTTTTGATCTTTATTAATAATTAAAGAGACTCAATTAAAGATTATTCTTCCTTTTCAATATTTTTGTCGCAAATGCAGTAAAAAAAGAATTTCTTTAGGTTTCTGACTGATAAAAATACTTATATATATATAAATATATATATATATATATATATATATATATATATATATATATATATATATATGTATATCAATTACCTCACGCGTTTTGCTTGAGGTGTAACCTGCATTTGATGCATTCTTAATGTTTAAAAATTAGTGTTTTATGGATTAGGTATTATTCAGAAGGCACAACATTTGAAATATTTTTGTTACCAATAAAAGTAAAAATAAAAAATGAGTCAATTAAATAGCCCAGCGATGTCCTTGTTGGCAGGAATTAAATTTCCGTTCTATTAAATTTTCTTTTCCTCCAAATTCATACACTTCTTTGCAATATCTCAAGCAATTTATTTTCCTTCCTTTCAACTTTTACGCTGCAAATCGAGTAGAGAAATATCAAGCAGTTTTTTATTTTTCCAAAGAACAATCTTAAACAGAACAATTAAATAAAAATAGAATCGAGTTCTGTGTCTAGCATTGTCGTCGTTGCCTAGAAATGAATTTCTGTTTCGAATGGATTTTTAACCATACATTTGAGCAAATTTCCCCAAAAATCCCAATTTTACAATTTTTGTTCTCATTTAGCTCGTCACGAATTCAAAAATTTACAACTGAATAAAAACTTCTGGCCCTCTAAGCAAAAGAATTTTAAAAACTCTTCTGTTTTAATCATGATGTTTGCTTAGTTTCTGAATGTTTTCTGATACAAGAGGAATCAAAACATTTTATGACTTCGAGTCTAGAAAAAAAACAACATTGGAAAAAAATGCAGAACTCCTGATGACGAAAAGGAAAACACAATAACCATACAACCTAATAAATTGGCGTTGTAAAGTTTTGAAATAAATGTTCAAATGTATATAAGTTAAAACAAAAATTAAAACAAAAAAGACGGCTCGCGGGAGACTGTGTTCCTTAACTTTTTCCAAAACTTTTCTTTTTTCTGAGACAAAGCGCCCTTTAATACATAACTTTTATAAAATACAAACGGAGCATTTTCTTGAAACAATCTTGAAAATTTTTTTAAAAGCAATTCAGAACTATCAACTTACAATTTTACCAAAAAACTAATTGTGTTGTCAATTATCTGCACAAAAACAGATTGTCTTAGATAGTTTAGTTTCATGAGGCGCATTAAAAATTTTTAGTATAAGATTTAAAGGAACCAAAGGTGTCAATTAATAGGTCAAGTTTGTCTTTTTATACCTCAGCATTTGACTATATACAAGCTCCCTAATTGAGTTCAAATTGCTTATTTCGGATACTTATTTCTAAAACTTAAAGCCAACCAATAAATTTTTTTCGTTATTTCAATTTTTTTGTGGCATATTAAATTTTTTTTTCAGACTGATAAAATATTTTTCATGGTTATCAATTATCTCACGCTGTTTGTTGGATGTGTAACCTGCATTTGTCGTATTTCTGGATTTTAGTGTATGCTGGTCTAAATTTAAAATTCAGAAGGCACATCAGTTGAAATCTCGTTGTTAACAATGAGCTTTCACCGTTTTTTAATTGTTTTAAGGAGTTAGTGTAAATTGGTTTGTATATATTATTCAGAAGGCACAGCAATTGAAAATTTTCTGTGACAAAAGAAAATGAAATTTAAAAAATTAGCGGAGTGCAATGTCAGACGGCTAATTAAAGAGACTCAATTAAGAATTTTTCTTTCCTTTTAATTGCCGCAAATCCAGTAAAAAATAAAGAGAATTTTTTTTGATTCTAACTGATAAGAAAACTTTTGTTTACATCAATTCACCTACCCTTTTTGTGCTAGGTGTAACCTGCATTTTTTGTATACTTAATGTTTAAAAGTTAGTATTTAAGAGCTTTACGTAATATTCAGAAGGCAGAGCAGTTGAAAAATCATTGTGATCGATTAACAAAAATGAGTCAATTAAATAGCCAACCCGGCGATGTCCTTGTTGGCAAGAATTTAATTTCCAGTTTTATTAAATTTATTAATCCTCAATTTTCATATTTTGATTTATGTATTAATTAGAGCAACTTAACGTTGCTAATCGATTAAAAATTACAAAGTTTTTAAAAATTTTTACAGCTGATGAACAAACTTTGATGTAAGTATTTCAACTCTCGATGGATGTTTCAGCTGTAACTTGCATTCGATGTATAATTAAACATTAAAAGTAAGTGTATAAAGGTCTATACTTAATTAACAAAAAGCATATCAGTTGCAAACTTGAATATACTGGTAAAATGAATCAAAAATATTGATTCCATTGCAGTGTCCAGCATTGTCCTTGTTGGCAGCAAAAAATATTTATTTATATCAAATAATTCATGCTAATCGCTTGAGATGTAATCTGTTTTAGCATTATAAATCAATTTTGAAAATCAGTGTGTACTGGTCTAAAAATAATTTTCAAATGGGGCCTCAATTGAAAATTCATTGTTGAGAATGATAATAAAGAAAAGAGTCCAACATGTTGTCCAGCAATGTCTTTGTTGGCAAAAAGTAAAAATATATTATTCTTCCTAATGAATATTGTAATTTTTCAAATGTTTACATCGCAAATCGTGTAAAAAATTATTGAGATCTTTTTTGTTTTTCTAACTGTTGAACCTATTTTCACACAATTCAATTGAGTCACGCTTTTTTCTTCAGGTGTAGCTTGCTTTTTCTGTGTACTGAATATTTAAAAGTTAGTGTATACTGTTTTATATATATATATATATATATATATATATATATATATATAATTTAAAGGCACAGAAATTGAAAAATTACTGTTACCAATAAAATTGAAAAAAAAAATTAGTGGAGTGTAATGTATGGCGACTAATTAAAAACACTTAAATCAAGATTCTTCTTTCCTAATTTTCATGTCGCAAATCTAGTAAAAAAATAAACAGACTTTTTTAATGATTCTAACTGATAAAAATACTTTCTTTTACAGAAGGCGCAGCAACTTATTTTAGATCGTAACGCAGAAAATTGCCTTTAGATCATTTATGTTTTTTCCGTTAATTTCTGTAAAGATTTTATAGTACTGTCTAAAATCATTCAATGGTAAAGTCTTTTACTATTGCTTTTACTACTACAGCAATTCACCCACGTTTTTTTTCGAGGTGTAAATCCCATTTGCTGTATGTATCTAATGTTTAAAAGTTAGTGTTTAATGGCCTTACGTAATATTCAGAAGGTACAGCAGCTGAAAAATTATGGTTATCGATTTACAAAAATGAGTCAATTGGATAATCCAGCGATGTCCTTGTTGCCAAGAATTAAATTTCCGGTTTTTATTTAAATTTACTATTCATTTAGTTGCATAATTTGATTTTTTTTTGTAATATTTAAAGCAACGTAATCAAATATTTCCTTTGCTTTCAAAGTTTACGCTGTAAATTGAGTCAAAATTGATCAAGAGAATTTTTGTTCTCCTAACATGTAAAGTTGAACTGAAAGTTAAATCATAATAGAATTGAGTACTGTGTCAAGCATTGCTTTTCTTCCTAGAAATAAATTTCATTTTCCATTGAATTTGTCAGTCCTCCCAACGGATAATTTGATTTTTTTTCTTACAAATTTAAGCATCCTAATCATGGACTCTTTCTTTTCTTCATTGTTTACAATGCGAATCGGTGAAAAAAAAATTGTTATTGCTGACAAATTAACTTTCTTTTGTATCAATTAACTCATGCTGTTTGCTTGAGGTGTAATCAGGTTTTGCGTTATAAATAATTTATGAAAGTCAGTGTATGCTGGTCTAAAACTAATTTCCAAATGGGGCCTCAATTGGAATTTCATTGTTGCCAATACAATTGAAAAAATTGAGTAGAATATTTTGTTCAGCCTTGTCTATGTTAGCAAAAATTAAATTTCTAGTTTTACTTATTGTATTGGTCCTATTAAACGCATGTTTTGATTTTTATACTAATTAATGGTTTTCAATTAAAGATTTCCTCTTCCAAATTTCATGTCGCAATTAAAAAAAAATTGAAAAATATTTTTTAATTTTTTTTAAATGATAAAATTTCCTTCAAATATATCAATCAACTCACGCTTTTTTCTTGAGGTGTAACATGCATTTGCTGTATACCTAACACTTAAAAGTTAGTGTTTAATGATCTATGTTTATTATTCAGAAGGAACAGCAGTTGAAATATCATTAATACCGATAAAAATAAAAATAAAAAAGGAGTCAGTTCAATAGCCTAGCGATGTCCTGGTTTGCAAGAATTAAATTTCAGGTTATATTACGTTTATTATTCCTCTAATTTCATATAATGCTATTTTAATAATTAAAGCAACTTAATTCATAAGTTTCTCTTTTTTATTTTGTATGCTGCAAACTGAGCAAAGATTTATCAAGAATTTTTTTATTCTTCTAACTGATAAACATAAAGTGGAAGTTAAATGAAAAGAGATTTGAGTACTGTCGCTAGCATTGTCTTCGTTGCCTAGAAAAAATATTATTTTTTATTGAAATTATTAGTCTCCTATCGCATAATTTCATTTTGTTTCACAAATGAAAGCTATATAATCCAAGATTCCTTTGCCCTTTAAATGTTTACGTTGCTAATCAATAAAAAATGAATATTTTGTAATAGTTAAAAAACTTACTTTCATTTATATCAAATAATTCAGGCTGCTTGCTTGAAGTGTAATCTGCTTTTGCGTTGTAATTAAATCTAAATTTCGAAAGTCAGTGTATACTGGTCTAAATATAATTTTCAGATGGAGCCCTAATTGGAAATTCATTGTTGCCAATAAAAAGAAAGATTGACTTGAAAATATTGTCCAGCATTGTCCTTGTTCGCAAGAAATAAAAAATTATTAGTTCGTCCAACGCATTTTGTAATTTTTTTGTAAAAAAGCCAATTTACTACCGACTCTTCTTTCCTTTCAATATTTACGTCGCAAACCGTGTAAAAAATTAATGATATTTTTTTTCTAACTGCTAAACTTACTTTCACCTATATCAATTACCTCACGCTTTCTTCTCCAGGCGCAGAGTGCTTTTGCTGTATACTAAATTTTTTAAGGTTAGTGTATACTGGTTCAAGTATTTTATTCAGCAAAGGCAAAATTATTTTTACCGTTGAAAGTGAAGTTTGAAAAGTTCATAGAGTGTAATGTCCGGCGATAACTTTTTTGACAAGACGTAAATTCCCGCTTTACTAAATTTATTAGTTCCCCTATTGCATATTTTGATTTTTTTACTGTGTTTTTAAAACAACTTGGTCAACAAGTTTTTGTTTTTTTTTCATTGTGTACGTTGCTAATCGACAAAAAAGAACTATTTAGAAAGAATTTTTCTATAAAGGACTTTTTTATTTTTCTTCCTACTATCAATTAACTCATTCATATACATCAATTAACTCACGCTGTTTGAATGAGTTGTAATCTTCTTTTGATATCAATTTAAAAACTGATTGTTAGTATACACTGGACTAAGTATAAATTTCAGAAGGCACAATTAATGAAAGCTCATTATTGCCCGTAAAAATTGAATAGAAAAGGACTCGAAAATGGTGTCTAGCATTCTCCTTGTTGGCTTGAACTAAATTTCCAGTCTTACTAAATTTATTAGTGTTCCTATTGCAAATTTTGACTTTTAGTACTAATTAAGGCAACCTAATCAAATAATTTCCTTCCTTTCAATGTTTACGCTGTAAATCGATCAAAAAATTCTCAAGAGGCTTTTTCTTCTTCTAACTGATAAATTTAAAATAAAAGTTAAATAAAAACACATTCGAGTACTGTGGCTAGCATTGAATTGAATTTCTGTTTCTAAAGAATTTATCAGTCCTCCTATTGCATAATTTGATTATCATATACAAATAAAAGCAACCAAATCAAAGATTCTTTCTTTTTTTTCAATATTAACGTTGCAAGTCCATAAAATAAATTGAAAGGAATTTTTTGTTCTAGCTGATAACCTTACTTTAATTTATAGCAATTATAAAATGCAGTTTGCTTGACGAATCAACTACTTTTGATGTATATTAAAATTTGAAAAATAGTTTATACTGTTCTATAATTAATTTTCAGATGGCGCATCAGTTGAAATTTTATTGTAAGAAAACAATTGAGAAAAAACTGCGTGGAAATTTGTGTTCAATATTGTGCTCGGCCAGAAGTAAAATTACTCGTTTTAAAAATTGTGTTTTTTAGTACTAATTAAAGCAATTGAATCAATTTTCTCTGTTATTTTTATGTTTTTGTTCTTTTTAATGTAAATCTTTTAACTCACACTGCTTGTTTGAGCTCTAACCTGAAACTGATGTATAATTAAATATTGAGAGGAAGTGTATACAGGTCTACATTTTATTTACAGAAGGCACATCAGTTCAATATCAGCATTCATCGATACAAATGAAATTGAAAAAATGATTCCAATAACGTATCCAGCATTTTCCTTGTTGGCCAGAAGTAAATTTCCAGTTTTATTAAATGTTTTGGTCCTACTAAACGCACGTTTGTTTTTTGTTTTTATTAAAAAGTCTCATGTAAAGATTTTTCCGTCCTTTCAATTTTTATGTCGGAAATCCAGTAAGAAATTAAACAGAAGCTTTTTGCTTGAGTTGTAACCTTTAATGACTGTATACCTAATAATTAAAAGTTAGTGCTTAATGGTCTAACGTACTATTCAGAAGGCACAGCATCTGAAAGATCATGGTTACCGATAAAAATTCAAAAAAGGAGTCCATTCAATTTTCCGGCGATATCCTTGTTGGCGACAACTAAATTTCCGGTTTTAATAATTTTATTATTCCCTCATTGTATATATTGATTTTTTTGTAGTTTCATTGCACCTGTATCAGTTATTTTTCCTTTCAATCTTTACGCTGCAAACCGAGTAAAACATTATCAAGAAGTTTTTATTCTTCTAACTGACAAACTTAAACTAAAAATTAAATAAAAAAGGCATCGAGTACTGTGTCTAGCATTGTCTTCATTGTCTGAAGAAGAATTTACGTTTTTATGAATATATTAGTCCTCCTATTGCATAGTTTTATTTTTTGTAAAAAATAAAGCTACGAAATCAGATTTTTTTTTATCTTTTCAATATTTACGTTGCGAACCAAAAAAAAATTAAAAGAAATTTTTCTTTCTAGTTGATGAACTTACTTTTATTGATATCAATTACCTCATGCTGTTTGCATGAGGAATAAACTGTTTTTGCTGTATGTTAAAATTTGAAAGATTATTTGAAAGTTTATACTATTCTAAAATTTGGTTTCAAGTGGCACAACAGTTGAAATTTTTTTGTAACGGATAAAATTCAGAAAAAAATTGAGTCAAATTTTGTGTTCAAAATTGTCCTTCTCCACCATAAGTGAATTTCCAGTTTTACTAAAATCCTCGTTTTAAATTTTGTGTTTCTTGTACTAATTAAAGCAAATCAGTTTTTCTCAATGTTTACATTGCTATTCGATTAAAAAATTACTTACTTTCATTAAATCATGAAACTCACGATGTTTGTTTGAGCTGTAACCTGAAATTGCTGAATAATTAAAAATTTTAATTTAGTGTATACAGCTTCATACTTAGACTACAAAAGGCACATCAGTTAAAAATTCGCATGTACCGATACAAATGAAATGAAAAAGTTGATTCAAATATAGTGTCCAGTATCGTCCTTGTTGGCAAAGGTAAATTTTCAATTGTAATATTTGTATTGGTCCTCTTAAACATACGTTTTGATTTTTATATCAATTAAAAGGACTCAATTCAAGATTTTCTCTTTCAAATTTCATGTTGCAAACCCCGTAAAAAATTTAAAAAGATTTTTTAATCTTTCTAAATTATAAAATTTCGCTCATATTTATCAGTTACTCACGCTTTTTTTCTTAAGATGTAACCTGCATTGCCGTATACTTAACGTTTGAAAGTTAGTGTTTAATTGTCAATGTTTATCATTCAGAAGGCACAGCAGTTAAAAAATCATTATTATCGATAAAAAAAATAATTCAGTCAATTAAAATGTCCAGCGATGTCCTCGATGGCAAGAATTAAATTTCTCTATTTATTATAGTTGTTATTCCTTCAAGGGCATAGTGTGGTTTTTTGTGATATTTAAAGCGACTCAGTCAAGTTCTTTCGTTCTTTCCAATGTTTAATTTACAAATCGATTTTAAATTACAGCAAACTTTTTTATTTTTCAAATATTCAACCTTAATTTTATGAAAATCACTTAAATCACTCTGTTTGCTTGAGGTGCAACCTGCGTTTTATGTATATCTTAAATTGGAAAAATAAATGTTTCATGGTCTAAGGTTAAAATTCGGATGACGCAGCAGTTGAAAAAAAAGAATGGAGTAATTAATTAAAAACAGAATTGAGTATTGTGTCAATTAATGTCTTTGTTAGCGTGAATTAGATTTTCAGTTGTCTTTGTTAGTCTTTGTCAGTCTTTGTCAGTTGTCTTCAGTTGTCAGTCTTTGTTAGTGAAATGCAATTACTACTCCTCTTACATATATTGATATTTTTGTGCACATTATGACAACACAATCAAAAAATTTTTCCTTTTTCTTTCTAGTGATTACGTTGCAAACCAATTTAAAAAGAGTTATGCACTTTTTATTTTTCTACCTGAGAAACTCACATTTATGTAAATCAAGTAGCTCATTCTAATTGTTTGAGCTGTAGCATGCATAATCTTTATTCTTGAAATTTGAAAGTTTTGCATACTGGTCTATATTTCAGAAGGCAGAAAGCACAGCAAAACGTTAAACACTTTCTATATTTCAGAAGTCACAGCAGTTGAAAGTAGATTGTTACCAATAAAAATTAAATAAAAATAGACTTAATCGATGTGTCTATCATTGTCTTTAACGCCAGTTATCGATGAATTTATTAGTCAGCTCATTGCATCATTTGATTTTTTGTACATCTTAAAGCAACCTAATCAAAGATTCTTTCTTCTCATTGTTTCCGTTCCGAACCCATCATAAAAATTCTGAAAATTTTTTCTAAGTGACAAACTTACTTTCTTGTATATCAGAAGACGCAGCAGTTGACAGTTTGTTGACAATTCAATGTTACCAAAACACGGAAACATGAAAATGGAATCTAATAGTGTGTCCATGTTGGTAAGAATTGAATTTACAGCTTTAAAGATTTTTGTAATCCTCCTATCACATATTATATATTTTTTGGACAAATGAAAGCATTTCAATCAAAAATTTTGCTTTTTTCAATGTTTGCATTGCTAATCGAAGAAAAAAAATTACAAATTATTTTTCTGTTATTTTTCAAACTGAAAAAGTGACTGTTATTTAAATAAATTAACTCAACATGCTGGCTTGAGGTGTAACCTGATTTAGCCGTATAATTAAAACCAGAAAGTTAGTGTAGACTGGTATAAATTAAATGATCAGACAAACAAGCCAGCAATTGAAAGCTTTGTTTTAACGGTAAAAACAAAATTAAAAAGTGAATCAAATTTTGTGTCAGGATTAATCCTCGTCGGCAGGAAATAATTTAAGCAGTTTTTTTATTCTTTTTTCATCACTTTTTAAAAATTTTTTGTACATCTTTACACTTGCTTTTTGCATCTGATACCCAACAAAAAAATGGCTCAATAAATAATAAGACTAAAATAATTTGCATTAGGTATATATGTTGATTCTCTGAATGATTGCTTTATAGGTTAAGTCATACACATTGATTTATCAGATGATTTTGTCCTTGTTACAAAAGTAGCTAAATACTTTCACATATTTAAATGATACTACCCTTGAGGAAAAACGGCAACTGAAAAGCGCGGAATAAGTTTTCAAACAATTCAATTTTAATTATTCAACACCTGCTTAAAAAAGCGTTGAAACTTTTCAGTTAGAGTTAGAAAATAACTTTAGCAATGTACCGGGCAGATTTGAGACGAGGCGAAGCTAAGTTGAAACGAAGCCCGGCACTAATCAATAAAGCACTAAAATAGTTCTCCAATTGTTTTTCACTCTCTTGCATGAAAAATAAGCAACAGCTCAGGTTCTATATCAAAGAAAAATTATCAATGCATTCAAAACACAAAAATCACTTGAGAACCTTTGCCTTAATCTATGTAGAACCAAAATGAGTGGGTGAAGATTACTCATACATTGAAAATGCGAAATACTTTAAAAAGATCAAAAAACTTTGATCCGATAACTTTGAAAAAAAGCTGGTCCACAGTATCATTAATATCTGAGGTTATTGCTGCACAGACCAAGTCGTTTAATTATTCTATAGATCAACAAAACTACACTAACTGTCCCATAAGTAACAAAATTTAAAAAATTTGGATCTTTTCCGTTTTTTGCCCCCGCTTAGTGGTTGCATATTATTTTTAACCCCGCAATAAACGTGTCATGTTTTTACATAATGATTTACTGTAATGACACGTGTTCCTTAACGGGGGGCATTGTCAAACTGCGGGAGGGACAGAAACGGAAAAGGTCCAGTTTTTCTTATATAGTCCGTCAATTATTCTAAGAACTAGGGTGAATGCAAAGTTTTTCTGCCTGGTAAGTCAGTTCGGCCACCAGACTGGCAACAGACTGGCAAGCAATGCTCCTATACTTTTTTGTTTCGATGTGACGTTTCCTTAAGTTCGGAACGGCTTTCTTTGTTAAAAAGAAGAAAATTTAATTGTCAAATACAATTCAGAAAATAATATTGAAATGAAAAACAACACAAATTTCGATCAAGAGGAGGAAAACAAAATCCACAAAGTAAAAAAATTGGCGTTGGAAGGTTTTGAGATAAACGCTCAAATGTATATATTTAAATACGAAATTTTATCTGAACAGGGAGGCTAGCTCGAGGCTGTGCTCAACTTTTTCAAAAACTCTCTTTGTTCGGAGACAAAAAATTCTTAAGAACTTCCCTTTTTCGAAGACAAAAATGAAGCAATTTCCGAAGCAACCATGAATTGTTTTTTTACCCTAAAGGCAATTCAGCACTCTCGTTAAATTTTTATCTATAAAAATCGAATTGGGTGGCAATTTGTTGGCACAAAAAAAAGATATTCACAGATACCTAAAAAGATCACCAATTCAATAAGAGCACCATAAAAGTTTTTAGTAAAAGATCCAAATGAACTAAAAAAAGCTGAATAGTATGTTAAATTTGTCTTTTTGTTAAGAAGCTAATTGCAGGTTCCGTAATTGAAATGATTTTTCTAGTTTGCTCACTTTTGATTTTTCTAAAATATAAAGCCGATGAAACAATAATTTTTCTTTCTTTTATTTTTTTAGGTTGCAAATCGATAAAAAAAAATTTACAAGATTTTTTATCTTTCTTCGTGATGAACTTATTATCATGTGTATCGTTTAAACCATGCTGTTTGTTTGAGGTGTAACCTGAATTCGTTCTATACATAAAATTTGAGAATTAGAGGAAACTGGTCTAAATTTAGTTTTTAGAAGACACATCAATTGAATTTTCAAAAATACCGATAAAATTGAAAAAAAGTTGAGTCGAATAATGTAATCAGCATTGTCTTTATTGGCAATGAGTAAATTTTCAGTTTTACTGAACTGATTACTAGATTGTATTTTCTGAATTTTCGTTCAAATTAAAGCATCTCAACCAACGATTTTTCTCTTTTTAGTAATGTTTGCGTTGCAAATCGATTAAAAACTCAAAATGAGTTTTTTTAGTTTTCTAACAGATGATTTTACTTTCATGTATATCAGCTAACTCATGCTGTTTGCTTGAGATGTGACCTGCAATTGCCTATACTTAATACTTCAAAGTTAGTGTATAGTTGTCTAAACTTAAATTTCAGAAGGCACAAAAGCTAAAAAATCATTGTTATCAATAAATTTGAAAAAAAACTAGAGTCCAATAATGTGTCCAGCATCGTCTTTGTTGCAAAGAATTAAGTTTCCAGTTTAACTCAATTTATTCTTTCTCCAATCGCATATTTATATTTTCTGCTCTAATTAAAGCAATTCAATCAATTGTTTTTCTTCTTTCTCATTATTGCTATTTGATGAAGATTTATAAAGAATTTTTTAATTTTTCTAACTGATAAACTTATTTTCATGTATATTAATTAATTCACTGTTTGCTTCAGCTCTAACCTGCACTTGCTGTATACTTAAATTAGTGAAAATTAGTGTATACTGGTCTACACTTTCATTTCAGAAGGCTCATCAGTTGAAACGCCATTGTTATGAAAAAGAAATAAAGTTTAGAGTCGAATAATCTGTACAACATTGTTCTTGTTGGCACGAAGTAATTTTCCAGTTTTATTTTATTTACGGTTCTCTTTTTGAATATTTCGATTCAATGTTGAGTACAATTTAAAGGAAATCAATCACAGCCTTTTCGTTCTGTTCTTTGTTTACGGTGCAAATAAAAGAGAAAAGGATGAAGATTTTTATCTTTTCTAACTCAAAAGCTGACTCTGGAAGCAACTAACTAGCTACTGGAAATTGGTGTGTTCTTTTGGTCATTTTGGGTAACTTTTGGATCCCAGGTTGAGGTCGCGCTCGAAATCACCTCTGATCAGACCGTCCCAGACAAGTGGGACCTCTGATCAGACCGTCCCAGACCGAAGTGACATCTGATCAGACGAGTATGCGCTCGAAGATCATTGTGCGCTCGAAGTGCGCTCGAAGCCGCCTCTGACCAGACGAGTTCCAGACCGAAGTGACCCCTGATCAGACAAGTTCCAGACCATTGTCCAGACGAGTTCCAGACCATTGTCCAGACTAAAGTGCGCTCGAAATTTTGTCCCAGACTAAAGTGCGCTCGAAATCACCTCTGATCAGAGAATGATTTTGAACATGAACAAATCTCTCAATATCGTTATAATATATTCATTTCATCTATCATTTTATCAATCTTATATTCAACTAACAAAAAAAACAATCCTGAAAGTATTGTTAATGAAAGTAAATCGAAAAAAATGATCAAAAAATTACTGAGTATGCCATTTTTTTATGCTTTTAACGGAAAAAATGAACTTAGAAAGCTCTGCATAAAAACGTCTTGATCTACTTTGATTCAAAATCTTTTCTTGAGGGGACCGGCATTTGTTATCAGCTGGACCCCTTGGTTCTGATCAAACCCAGCAGATTTTCAGATGAAGTTCCGATCAGAATGCTGTTTTATTGTTGTCTCTTACCCGAGACAACCAAAGTCAGTAAGAAAATAAAAAAAAATTGAAAAAAATTTCGCTCGCGCTCGAATTGGTCTCTGGTCAGACTAGTGTGCGCTCGAATCGGCCTCTGATCAGACTAGTGTGCGCTTGAAACTGCCTCTGATCAGACCGTCCCAGACCAAAGTGACCTCTGATCAGACCGTCCCAGAACAAAGTGGCCTCTGATCAGGCAAGTTCCAGACCATTGTCCAGACAAAAGTGCGCTCGAAGCCTTTTCCAGACCATGTAATTCGAGCGCACCGGGAACATGTGTGCGCTCGAAACTCGTCTGATCAGGGGTCACTTCGGTCTGGCCACCTCGACCTGGGATCAGTTGGAGAAAAATCGGCCAAACATCAGTCAAGAATAACGCAGCAGTGATGAGAAGCAATAACTTTTCTCTCGAATTGCTCTTTGACGTTATTTGAGAGCTTCGATATTTGATCAGGTCAATTAACTGTTGAACGGAACACTTAAGTACTTGAAGAACTTCGTTTTGAAAAAAGAAGTGTTGGTAATAAAAAAAAAGCTATTCCCATTTCACTACAGAAAATTTCTTTTTGTTCTTATTTGAATCAAAAACTTTGAAACGATTTTTCTAAATTCCTGTGAGTTGAATAGAAGACCATCTCAAGTTTATGGTGCGTTGAAAAACAAAAACAGCTGTTCATTCTTTCCTCGAAGGCTTAAGCTTCTCTAGTTATGATTTTGATTGACCGTTGAATTAAAACTTTAGTAATTGTCATTTTAAAACCTCTGGCAACTGGGACGTAACTTGGACAAAATATTACTCCTTTTAATTGATTATAAAACTCTTTTTTTTCCAAAAAATTTCTAGTAAGTATTTTGATGTCAGTTTTTTAATCAATGCAGAAATATTTTTGCGAGTTGTTCACTTTTTCATTTAAAAAACTTTGGCTATTTGAGGATTGAGATTAGAAGGTCAGGTGACGCATCAAGAATAATCAAAAGAACAAAGAATATACAAGCAATTTTCTCATTATGTCACTTCCTTCCCGAATATATATATATATATATATATATATATATATATATATATATATATTCCATTCAAAGGTTCCCCTAATTGATAATACTGTAGAAATCCTTGAAATAATGGTTTTGAAATGGGGCGTGGTTTAAGTGAAAGTGCACTCGGAATTTGAAAAAAATTATTTTTTTTTGAAAAATTGGTTGATTTTTTCTCACACCAACAAAATTTACAATGAACTTCAGATACTGCTTTCGCTGAATCAAATTGTAGACAAATTAAAAACTCTAATTAGCTCAAAAATTAGTTTTTTAAAATGAACCAGAGAAAAGAACAACGATGAACAGAAAACTGTTTTCTATAGTTTTTGTGTACATCAGGAGTCTCTCAGATGCTCAATTGGATTCAGTAGCGGGTATTCAAAAATCACAGGAAGGATTTATAAGGTACTTTTAAAAGAAAAGTTTTGGAGTTGAAGGACAAGGGAAGCAACTAAAGTTTTCCCATTTATGTTTTAGCGGTTTCTGTTCAATTTATGTTTCGGTTTCCAGAAATTCTTGACATTTTCTGTTTTGATTGTATGCGAAAAAATTGAATTAACAGTTTCTAATTAATTTTAACACTTGAAGTGGTAACAAAGAGTGACTAAAAATATATGAGCCCATAAAAAACGAACAAGTAACATTCTGTTTCCAGTTTTTTGTCCTATGATTACATGGATTTCAAAATGATGATTTTAGATGGTATTATTTTTTAAAATTTTATAAAGAACATACCATTTTGTTTTTCTTGTGAGCAAAGTTGTGAAATT
Source organism: Convolutriloba macropyga (assembly GCF_964194025.1). Classification (NCBI taxonomy): domain Eukaryota; kingdom Metazoa; phylum Xenacoelomorpha; order Acoela; family Convolutidae; genus Convolutriloba; species Convolutriloba macropyga. Next base: position 31,269,233 of record NC_134482.1, on the reverse strand, counting down.
TGTTATATTCTCTTAAAAACAAGTTTAAACAATTTTATGACAAACAAAATATTGAAACAATTTAAAACGTTTTTTTTCCTTTCCCGCAATTTTTCTTCTTCCTGTTATCCTTGCCTTTTTTTGAACAGCTTCCTTTTTTCAACACAAAATTAAACACCTTATAAAAAAATCAAAAACCCCTTTTTCACACTGGTCTATGTTTAATTTTTAGAAGGCAGAGCAGTGGAAATTTCATTGTTACCTTTAAAAATAAAAAAAAGTGTAGAGTATCGCGTCACATAATGTCCTTGTTAGTAAGATGTAATTTTCCATTCCTACTTAACTTATTATTCATAGTGATTGTTGTTACAAACTAAAGCTACTTGGATAAAAATTGTACCATTTAATTCTTTGTTTACGTTGCAATCGATAAAAATTATATAAAAATTTTTTTCTAGGTGATAATTTTCTTTCTCGTATTTCATTTAACTCATGCTGTTTGCATAAGCTGTAACGTGCATTTGCTGTACATTTTATTTTTGAAAAATATTTTATACTGGTCTAACAATAGAACTTAATTTTCAGTTCGCACAGCAGTTGAAATTTCGTAATTCCCGATGAAAATGAAAATTAAAAGAGAAGTCCAATAATGACTCCGGCATCAACATTGTTTTTGTTGCCAAGAAGTTAGTTTCTCCGTCTTGCCAAACACCAAAGTCATTGATAAAATCAAGTCTGGCGATGCTACCAAAAAGGCGATAACTCCACATCATCTGTAGCCGTCGTTTACTCCACATCATCTGTCGTTTACCATCTCCTGGAAGTAACTGCACCGTCGACGGCATCATAACGGAAACTGTTGAACTTGACGAAACCAAACTTTATCTACAGTATTTTGTTCATGCAGTATCTTTTAACGGTAATCCATCAAAAAGCGTAGCCGCATTGCTGTTTTCACCATTTTTTGTGCATCAATGCTTCATATGTCCTTGTGGTTGACACCAATGGTACGGCTAGTGGAAATCGATTTTGATACTAAGCATCCCATAAAGCTGGATGCGCGTCATAGCTCCTTAATTTGTTTCTGCGGAATATTCATGAGAAAATCGACAAAAAATCTTTGAACATTTGCTGATTTACAAGAACGGGGTCTTTCCAAATATTGCCCCCATGAAACTATTGCCACCCATTATGGTATAATTACCAGGGGGGCTATAGGTTATCTGACCACTATGCGGGGGGGCTTTCATGGGAAAGACCCGAAAGTTATGGCGTCCTCGAAAATTGTACCTCACTACGCTCGATTGAATGGGACTGTTTTTTTAAGGACGTTCAGCCCGAAAACCGTTCAACCACTCATTGCGGAGCCTCCAAATCAGAAAATTGCATATCAATCTCCTCACTTTACCAACACCGATGTTGATTACATTAGACCGTTTATGTATCCGTTTGTCGGAAAAGATTGTGATTTCTGGCCACTTCTTTTTACCACTGGTGCTTTCCATGTTGAAGTCCTCCCATCCACAGATAGCAGTTGCTGCGAAATGGCAGAGGAGCATATCGTCTCCCGATGGTTAAAACGTACTATGATCTGGTCGATAATGGTACGAATTTTGTCGGTACCAAGAAAGAACTTCGTTAACGTAGTTAACAATCGAATTTGACGAACATTGCCGGGAAGCTTGCTTATGAAGGAATAAAGTGGACGAGGCATCTAGGAGAGTTGGATGTGTTCTCTTAAAAGTGCAATTCATACCGTCCTCGGTACAGGTTTTTCACTTGTTGAACACGCATTTAATTCACGCACGTAAATGCTTTTAAGTTCAAATCCGTTCAACCTAAGCGAATAACACTCAATAATTTTAAACTTTAAAAAAAGCACCTCGAATTTTGTCAAACGTTGGAATTGACTAGTTTGATCACCGTAAATGGTTCGATCGCGAGCAATGCAATGCCAATCCAAATTGGTCAGGTTGACTCAAAGAGTATGTATACCGGCTGTGAAACGTAGATCTAATTGGCAGACGCCTGCCGAGAAGCACTTCAAGACCTTTGAATTGGTTTGAACAAAGAACTGAGTGATTGTATTGAAAAAAGGAACACGCTCAACATCGCCACGGAACGTGCGCATAAGGGCTTTAAGTGGAGGTTTAAAGGTCTCAGTGCGCCACACCAAGGTTTTGAGAGAATAATTTATATCATCTTCGGTACACGTCGCCTCACAAATGAGGTTTTGAACAATACCTTTTGCCTCGTTGAATACGCAATGAACGCACGTCCATTAACGCTCGTAACCGCCGACTCGTCTGATCTAGGTGCAATAACACCCAATCATTTTCTATTTGGTAATCAAGCAACAGGAATTCCGTCAATCGTCGGCATTGAGGAATTCGATCATCGTAAGCGTAACGCCCATGTGCAGTCCTACGCAAATGCAATTTGGGCGCTTTGGCGTAAAGATTATATACCTGATCTGAACCCCAGATCTAAATGGCGGACGCCTGTCGACCAGCAACTCAAGATTGCTAATATAGTTTGGAGCATTGAAGTTACCCAAAGGTTAATATCCTACTGCTCGGATTGAGCAACTGCGATAGGGTTCCATCGTACGCACGTCTTTCGGATCGCTCGCCCGTAATGTCCTTAATTTAGTCCCGACCCCCCCCCCCCCAACACATTATTGCAGGATGTAACTGAGTAAATAGTGAAATGAACAATTTATGCTGCAAGTATTGCCTCATTTTCTTAACCACTTAAGCCTTATCACTAAGAAAGTGCATAACATAATTTTCAGTGATCGTACTTATAAACAAAACCCATTGCGCTCGTTTTAGTTTTATTGGTTATCGGCTTTGATAATAGTATTTCAGAGCATTACATAACTGTTGTTAAAACACTCACGTGCATAATATAAAATGCCGAAAATCTGCAGTGCCAGAAGTTGCTGCTTAGCAAGAAGTTGACTTCCATTGACTTCTGTCATTTTAAAACGTGCGCTTTTCGTGTTTTAAGCATGGTTAATTGACTCTGCAGAAGTCACTTCGAAATTCTGACAGAATATCTGGAGCGGCCAGAAGTTCTCAGTGACTTCAAGCAGAGTCACGTAATCTTTACATACGCATCTGTAATACAGCCTTCAGATTTTGTATACCGGTTTGGAACACTATGCGCAGACTCACATGTATTGATGATAACTATAAAAACTAAGAAGCGCTATCCCAATTTTGTGGATAATTAGTAGAGTTCAAGCGGGCAAGAGGTCCATTGTTCTCTAAAACAAAAAGACAAACAAACTTATAGTTCGTGGTTTTTGTTTTGGATATTTAAGCGTTACTTTTTCTTAAAGAAGTGTTTGCAATCGCTCATGAGTTTAATTATTCAGTTGAAAAATTGCGGATTGATGGGTCATAGACCTTGATATTCGAAGACATATTGACAAGCTGCCTTCTTTTAACTTAACCCCTGTGTACTAAACCTTTTTAAAAAGTCTATGTTTTACATTGCCTTGTGAACTAAATTCACAAAAGTCCATCAATTTTCGCTAAATGCCTGTATTTAAATCGAGTTAGCGACTTTGATTATTCGACTATGAAATATCGTGCGTCTTGTATTTCTAAAACCGTGTTTTAAACATGTCGGCTAGACTCTAAATCATATCATAAACACGGTTTTAGACTACCTCTTTGATCTGACTCCAAATTAAACCCTTTTCTCCAACCCAAATATCTGTTTGTGTCCTTTGGAAAGAGTTGTTAATCTGAACCCGTACTAATATCTAATCCGACCCACCTGGCGGATAAGTTATAAATTTATTATTTTTCCTAAACCCAAACCCAGTTTTGGCTGAATAACTCGTTTTGTTCACGACCCTCGCTTGATTAGATCGGTTTTTATGTTTCCGATATTACCTGCCATAAATCAAGTTCGAATCTTATCCGCCGAAAATTTGCACAATAACTTAAGAATGGTGTAGATTTGTAATGTTTTACAGTTTATTGCAATTTCGACTTTTAAGCTTTAAAACTTCCTTCATAAATTTTCTTAAATTTGAAAAGAATCAGTTTCGCATGTTTTTGACAAATTCGAATTATTAGCATTTCTCGAATTATCCAAATTCGGTTGTTAAATTTTTACAGCAGATATATAATTTCGTTCATACTTCGAGCTCGTTTTAGTTTTGCAAATAGGTTGCAGTTTTTCCTTGTAAGTTTTTAAATAACATGCCGACAGATTTTTTCATAACTTGAGCAATTTCGTTTTTTTATATTTTACATTTTTTAGCGTTAATATTGTTCTATAATTTGTGTACAAACCATTACAATTTTTGCAACATATGTCAGTGCAAACAAAGCTAACCAAGTTTGGCTCTGAAGTTTAAAAGCGATTTCTCCTTTTAAACACACAAACTTATTCCCTCCCATTAATAACCGACAATTTGAAGTCTTTTGTTTGAGTGTGTCTATTTGTGAATTTACAGATAGGTATTTTCTTCAATTCAATTTATTAAATAAATTTTTAGAAAGAATGGACTGCAGCAAAAATATTGGACAACGTAAGTAGTTTGCATTTTTATAGCAATGACCGCGTGCATAAGTTGAACTTACACAAATTTAGACAAAAAAAAATAATTCTTAGAACGTGCTCCCTGATCTAAATCAAAGTCAATATCAGTATATTGGGCAAGACTAACTGCAAATCTGCTACCAGTACTGATTCAGAGCTATCATAATTACGCTTTTCACAATGGTCAGCCTAAATGGAAGTCTTGTCCGAGACATGCAAGATGAAACACAAGTCATGGCAAAGACCTGCATATAGAAATGCAAGTCCTGGCAGTGACCTAAAAGTCTAAATTTAAGCCTTGTCAAGAGTTGCTTTTCGACATTAAGATTTGCACTTTTTAGAGTTAGTCGCGTTAGAAAAACGGCAAATCTAGAAACGTCCAAAAACGATAAAAAAAACGGCTGAGAGCTCTTATAGCATGCTATTAATTTTTTGTCTTCCCTCTACTAAAAAGCTTTTCAAGATATTATATTAAATCTCGAAAACTTTACCCACTGAAATTAAAAGCAAAATAAATTAAAACAATTCAAAATCTAAAATTTTAAATATTTTTTAATGTTAATTTCAATCTTTATATTAAGTTTACAAAAAATAACCTTATATAATATAAATATAGCCTATTGATTTATACTTAATACCTTTCTATTCAATTTTTTTTTAAAAAAATTCAATTTGGTCATTGGATTTGAAAAGCTGATAGAGACAAGAAAAGGAATAAAAGCAAAAACCTAAACAAAACAAGGTTTTCCTGAAGCAGATACTTGTGCGTACAACAATTTTGCAAGGTCATTTTTATTGTTGCATCTCTTTGTTGCAAATAAATTTAGGCTAAAAAATTAATTGGAATTGCCATGCATAAACTTGGCTCGCAGGTTTTTGTATTGAGTTCATTTAAAATTAATTTTCATATATGAAAGATTTTAGTTTGAAATTGCCTCCTTAAACATTTTAATTTCTCTGTCCTTTCTGTTTTTTTTACATCAGTCCTCGATAACAGGTCTACGCGCACCCTAACTCAATGCCGTTTTTCGCACTAAAATTTATTTTGTTTTCATCATGGTTATCGCCAGCATTATTGCCTGTTCGAAGAATTTCTGCCCCCGTTATAAATAAATCCCGAAATGATAAAAGTGAGCATGATTTTTTGGTTGTTTATTATTTGTACTAATATTTATCGTAAATGAATTAAAGGAAAAATTTTGCAGAAAAAGTAGTATTTTTAGGTTTCACGTTTTTGATGAGTTAACACATTTAATGAGTTTTTACACGCCCTTTTATCTTCTTTTTTGTTTTTCTAATTTATAAAATACAAATTTTACTATATAGGCCAAATTGGTAATGTTTACAAAAACTTTGCTTTACTAATTTATTGGCAAAATTTCTAAATCTTAGTGAATTTGAAATTGAACATTTAATTTAATCATAGATTAAATTTGAAAAATCTAATTGAGTGTGTCAGAGTTTTTTTAAATTTTGCTGTAGACAATAAATAATTCACCCGAAAACAGACTACAGTTTCAAATAATGACAGAAAATCAATTATTCGTATTCAAATTGATATCAATTTTGCTAAGCTTTTCCTTTATTGGAATTGTAATTTTGGTTTACAAAATCTGATTTTTTAAATTGGAGGAAATACAATTTGTTATTTAGAAAAATGCATATTTTTCTTAAACTATATAAATCTTCCAAATTAAAAATCAACTTTTACGAACCAAAAGTTTAATTCCAATAAAAGGAATAATTTAGAAAAGTGATACCGATTTCAAAGTTTTTGTGTCCATCTTGAAACAGCCGAAGATGAACTTAACTTATGAAATAAAAAATCTATTCTGATGCACCTAACCTGATGAAAAGTTTTGATCCGATGGCAAGGAAGCAACTGAAAAACATACAAAAAACAAATAAGATTTCTAGTGAATTTTTAACCTGTTAACTCTATGATTATTTTTTAGTATAACGTGATTTCACCGCAATTTTTTTCACGCCTAGTTGTTCAATATTATATTTTTTAAGAGTTGCGAGAAGTAATAAACCATCACTGTACTTTTTGACCCCGATTTATATAATCAGTTTTGGCAATCGAATGAGTTTTTGGCATTCGAATGAACGTTCAGCTATCGCAAATCTTTAAAGGACTAAAACAATTTAAAACACAGATCTTGTGTCAGCGTTGAAGCCACAAGTCGACGCAACTAAAAAACCCACCCATTTTTAATTTTTCAACTTCTTATTTAAAAGAATTAGAAAAATGGCGAAAACAACATTTGAGTTGTTACTTGCAAACCCCAAGTCAGGCATCAATATCGAACGAGAAGGCCAAATGAACATCAGCGAAGAAAACGATGAAAAATGAGCTCGCAACTGACGGCTAACGAAGTTCGATGCAACCAGCTGAATCTAAGCCGGGTTGAAAACCGCAGAAATTTGCCTTATTATTATTGTCTGGAGCCAGACTTTATGGTGTGACTTTTGAGCATTGAATCAACGCGCGAACACCTGGTTAAACTCTCAACCTATTTTTAGTCAAAAAATGCATCACCGATTTCAAAATTGAATATAAAACTCGAACTAAAATATTATATCAAATTTACCATTTTATATCAAATTTTCGAAAACTTCCATCAATTTTGTCTTGTGGTATTTCATCTTTTTTTAGGCCGAAGCATTTAAGTTAAGGATATTTCTAAACAAACTCTAAATTTCCGGTCGGGTGATCTCTTATAAAAAAGCTTGTGTAGCATTATGCATTCCATTATTCGAACTTTAAGTTCTGCCAAATTCCTCCGGAGCAGCCTACATTTCGGTCAGATGTAGCAGCTTTCCTTCAGAGTCTCAATCAGCAAAATATCAGAGTCCGAATCGGAGAATATCAGAGCAAAATGTCACATGAACAATCTCTGAATCCGTATTGAATCGTTTCTGAAAACTTCCTGATTCAGTACTGAATTAATGTGAAAGTTAGGTACGGGAACAGATTGGATAGGACTGATAATGTTTTGGGAAGTACTTTAATGAATGTTGATTAGAAGTAGTGATGATATAATTCAGTCGTTTTTCAAACATTGAATTGACCTGATTGGCCAATTTTTCCGTAAAATTTAGGTACATTCAATTTGGATTATTTAAATAATTTTATCTGGGTTTCAACAATTAAACCAACCTGAATAAGCGTTCAGAAAAAATATTACTTTTATGTTCATTTTATGATTTTTCAATACAACAACTAGTAAAAGAGCTCGCGAAAAAAAGTCCTTCAAAAATTGCTTTTCATTATACGCTCATTCATACAAGAAATTGTGTGATTTTTTTTAATTTAATGATGAAAATTTTCTCGTATGAAATCACGCGAGACACATTTTTTACACAAAAAAATTGTGTGAGTTTTCATCACACTATAAAAAATCAGAAATTTTTAGAGTTTTGGTAAGGAAGCGTAGAAACATGTTCCTGTTGCAGTGTCCAAACTCACGCGTGTTTAGTGTGTGTTTGCTAAATATTTTGAGTATTTATTTAAATGTATCATCAGCAGGCTAAAATCGGGAAATTTTCGAAATATCGCGCATGTATGAATGAGCAATATATGAACTGCACTTTTGTTCATTTTTGAGCTCCTCTATTCTGAAAAACTTCTTAAAATATTGCACATTTGTAGTATTCTGTTTACGAAAAATGTCGATTTGCTTCATTGGGAATTAAATCATTTTTGTACCTCTTCATGCTGCTCAGAAGATTGTGCTAGTTTTGTTATCATGAACAAAACATTTACACTCCAAACTTTGAGAGGTTGTTTGACTATCTGAGTCTATTTGCAATGAGTTACTTTAATTCTTCTTTAACTTGCGAGAAACTGGCTTGCCATTAGTTCTTTCTTGATTTTGTTTTCCATTCTAGCAATTGTTTACTTTTAACTACTAACATTTTTCTATTTTGAGAAAAATTTGAACATAACTGTTATCATAATGAGTAAGAAAGACGAGCAGATAATGACTTTTCCATTGAGAGAGCACACATCATTTCTTGAAATAGGCGATTAATTGATGAAAAAAAGAAAACTCAAACTGATTATCTATTTGACTGGAGAGTTCAGTTGAAAAACTTGATTACGACAGTTAGTATAAGAGTGAAATAGATCAAAATTTGAAACGTTTGCTCCTTATTATGCTTAATTCTGGTTGTTGACTGAAATTGACTTTCGGGTTGACAAGGGAAACGTGTTAAAAATTAGTTTCTCAAATAATTGGTACTGAAATAATCGGAAAGGAATAAGGTTGGTTTAAAGTAATGAGGGCTTAAAAAGTGACACACAAATGACGCTGATGTTAACAAAGACCGAGCAAAGTTGCAAAATATATTAATGGAAAACTCATCTTAAAAAACCATGAAATGAATAGTATGTTTCAAAACACTACTTAACAAGATTTTATTTGGTGTCTAAGCAAACAAAACTTGACATCCTGTGACCTGTCTTTTGTTTTTCAAGTTGAAAACATTACAAAAAATTAGGAACCCAATGTGGGATAGTTTCAAAGCTTCAGAGAAATTATTCTGTACTAACACCAAAATGACAAATCTTTTATACAATATGGCATCCTTATATAAGGTTGCTGCTCGTTCTCGACTCTCGTTCTCGAGTATTTATCAAAAGAAAAAGAAACTTCTAAAGCTTATCTCTTTCACGAAGAAGCGAGATCAATCCTTTGCAATTTCTGAAAAAACATGGTTTGCTAAGTATTTATGAACTGCATGTATCTGAGTTACCTAAATTTTTCCAGCGATCTGTCAATAGGCATTATTGTGAGTTGTACCTGAACGCAATGTTCAAGTAAGAAAAACATCTCGCTTAAGATAATCAAGTCGGCGATATTTGAAGCAAAACTGTGTAAAAGTAATAATCAGAAAAACTCAAGATCCTTGAGAGCAGTAAACGTTTTTATCAGTTTATCAGAGAGCCGTTTGCCTCCCTGAAAAGATCGCGGTTTTTCTCTTTCAATACTTTTAATAAATTTTGGCGATTTTTTAAGCAAAAATGTGTAAAAGTAATAATCATAAAAACTCAAGATCATTTAGAGCAGTAAAAGTTTTCATCAGTTTGATATCAGCAGTTTGCCTCCCTGAAAAGATCGCGGTTTTTCTCTTTCAATACTTTTATAAAAATTTTGTTTTGTTGAGTTTATAAAACATTTAATCACTGCAAAAAAGTTATTTTAATACTTAAAATGAGTTTCTTAATGTTTTTTAATGCGCAAAAGGGATTTTTTCAAAGTTTCGATGCTCCTTGACAAAAATGGTCGTTTGTGAAGTGAAATCCCTCAATGTGTTTATGTTTAAATAGTTAATCAGCTTTGACAGTGATAGTTTTTGTTCATTGTTTTTTTTTCTGAGGTTCCTTTAGATCTCTTATTGCCTCAAAAGAGTGTCACTTTAAGCCAACAGTCCAACGGGACATATAAGAGATGATCAAAAATGGAAAAATTGATAAGTTAATTTGGGAAATAAAAATAGTTACCTTTTTCAAGATTGATCAATTGAGGGGTTTCAAGTTCTATGGGAATTTCTGTCGGGCTTTAAATTAATCGTACATTACTTAATGTTACTTGATAAGACGAAGATACGTATTAGTGTATCCAAAATGAAATCATTCACTTATGGCCACTCATCGATCATAATTTTCCGTAACGAATTATCCGCCATTCTTTTATAATTAAATCAAATCTCAACCCTTACTAGTAATTGTACTCCAACCGGGTTTAAATAAATTCTTTTAAAAAGAAATACAAAAATTTCATCATTTAATAGGCCTTCAAAACCTGAATCGTTCGTTGAAGAGACATATTCATATTTTAGGGTCCCAAGGAATTAGCCGGAGGATGGTGACAGAGCAAATAAGCGCTGTTATTACTAATAAGTGGAGATATGACATGAAAGATCACACACCAGTTTCATCAGGAATTGCTAAACACTGCGAGAAAATTGAAAATCAAACTAAAGCGATTCTGGGCACAGTTGTAGATACCGAGCAGCTTTGTGTTGTGATCACAACAAAGGACTTTGAAGAAATTTTGAGAGAATCGAGAAAGTCATGCCCAGGTCCTGATAAAATCTGCTACAAACTACTCATAGAGTTACCAAGAAATGTTAAAGCCCTAGCCTGCCTTCTAATTTCTAGCTCAATTAACAACTCGTATGTTCCAGTAAATTGGAAGGAATCGCAGATAAAAATGATACCAAAGCAAGACAAAGACTGCTCAAAGGCTGAAAATTATCGACCCATTAGTCTTACAAATTGCCTCGCCAAAGTGTGTGAAACTGTTGTGAAAAACATTGTCTTAGAACACTGCGAAAGTCTAAATGTTTTTGGCGAAACTCAGAGCGCATACAGGAATCGTCGCTGTACCACAAACAACCTTATCAAACTCACTCAGCACGTTAGTGAAGCTTTTCAGTGGTCGTAAATGGTTGATTTAGTCTGCTTGGATGTTGAAAAAGCGTTTGATGCTGTATGGCGTCTGGACTTGATCCACAAATTATATTCAATTGAGCTAAAGATCCCAATTATTAAGTGGACAAATTCATTTTTGTAACAAAGGAATGTATACGTAAAGATAAATTCCACCGTAAGTTCCAGCTTTTGCCCGACAGCCGGAGTGCCCCAATGCAGCGTAATTGCTCCCATTCTCTTTCTTATATACGTTAGCCGATTGCCAGAATTAAAGGCACCGATCTCACAGATTGCTGACAATTTTGCCTTGTACTACAGATCTCGCTTAACACAATTAATTCAAAACAATCTGGAATCATCATTGAATAGCCTCATAGACTGGTGTGACCTCTTGAAAATCAAAAATATATCCTAATAAAACCCAGTACATAATCTTCAAAAACCCATCAAAGAAAGAGCCTCAACTCAACCTAAAAATAAAAGGCGTACCAATAGCGAAGAAAGTCTCCTTTTGGTATATAAAACTTCGTTCCAACCACTTTTTGTATTCTAATGCCTGCTGGATGTACCAACCTCAAGCAATCATTAATAAAATACAGAACGTCTAAAATAGAGCCCTTAGGATTTGCCTACGAAAACCAAGATGTTACAGGGTCCAAAAGCTCCATAAAGAGGCAAACATGCAAATGATTAAAGAACTGCAGATTAAACTAGCCAATGGGTATATTAGTTGGGCAATAAAACACAACATACAATCTGCAATAGATCTAATACACAAAAAACGGCAGTGCCCGCTAAACACTTGTAAAAGTACTCTCGACCACCTTCAATAGTAAAAAAAAATGATGATTAACTGGCACACTATGGACGTGCGGCGTAGATATAAGATCAAAATACAGTCGAATGACAGAACAAGGATCGAGCCCCAGCGTATCCCTAGTTTCAAGATCATTAATCGTGTTCCAGCAAAGATCGGTAGTCGGACTGAAGTCAATGGAAAACTTGTGAAAATAATCAACAAGAATACGAAGACATAACCGGGAAAAAAGGAGGTGCAACTATATTTTGAAATCTGGGCAGAGAAAAAAACAAACATACGAAATAGCAAACGGAAAAACAGCAAATTATTAGCCAGCAGCGCGGTTGTGAGGAGGGTGATCTGGAAGAACTCTGTACCAACAACTCCGTTTCGAGTCAAACTCTCTTCAACTCTTGCTATTTGATTTATGCTCTATCTCGATAAAAGCGTCAGTTACCTACAGCTAGCTCAAAAAGATTTACTTTACGTGTTACAGCAGAGCAAAATGGCGCAGCGGTGAAATACGAGAAAACGAAAATGAAAAGTCGAATCGACAGCAGTTTGAAGACGCGAAGTATTAACTTGCGAATGTTTTCCTACGTTTTATATTTCTGACACATGCGTCTCTTAAACTTGTCAGACATGTTATGAGTATATGGCCAGCCGCTCGCTTGGTCAATTCGGGGCCAGATAAAACTCACTTTTATTCCATTTTACTCCTTTGTCTCCTTCTGTTCAGCCAGCCGCTCGCTTAGCAAATTCGGGGCTGAACAGATTACCAAAGCCTTCCTCCCATAACTTTCATCCATTTTATTCTTTTTTACTCAACACTCCACTGATTTATTTAAGCAACAAAAAAGTCTAATATTATAGTTTTGTGCCGCGCGGTTTGGTGTCAGTGGTTTTACGGTTTAGGTCAGCGTTGCACTTTTTATCACATCATTACTTCTTTTAATTGAAGTTGAAAACACATTTGTTTTAGATCTCAATCCTAATCTTCAATTTAAACGAAATCTTTTTCCTTTTCAATAACAACAACGAAATTCTTCTTCTTTAAAGTGATGAGATTCTACGACTTGATTTGAACCAGAAGACATAATCTATTTGGATGAACTCTAAGAAAAGTTACAGTGAAGTGAAGCACGATGGTTTGGTCCAGTGCGCTAACCGATCAGCAGAGGCGCAGAAGGTGGTTCTAGCCCCACCAAAGAACATCGATTCTTTCTTTTTTGTTTTATTTCAACTTGCAAATTTATTTCATTTTGTTTTTTTTTCTGTTTGTTTAGTATTGATCAGTTATTATAAGAGATTACTTACCTGAAGCAATTGAAAGTCGTCCCTCATACTCTACGAGGCTAGCCAAGAGCTCAAACGACCAATTCAAGTACAATGTCGATATCAGCCAGTAGAAGTCCTTCACGGCACTTGGAATGGCTGAGTCCACCTGACGCTGAAGAAATGTTTTAATACAGTGATTTCCAAAACTCAATTTTAACAAGAACTCAAACTCTTTCTTAATGTATATAAACTTTCTTCACCGAATGGTTTTACATAAATTGTGTGTATATATTACTAATAAGTGGTGTACTTATTATGTACTTATGTACTTATGTACTAATTATGTACTTATGCTCAACAGTTATGGTGGATATCATGCTGAAACTAAGCAAATGTCTACCCGAGCTTTTTAAGTAATTTTTGGGCAATTATATTTTCTCGAAAGAGAGAAAAATAGAATCATTGAAAAGCTCTTAAACTGACTGATTCTTGCAAAGACTTTTAAAAAAATTTCATTTTTTTCTCGGGGAACTATTGAGACTTCAATTGTTTTCAGATTTCTGATCATTTAGCGCTTCGCATAACTGTGTTTTCTCAATCATATAAGTGATATATTTTGAAATAAATGCTAAATCCCCTCGAATTACAAAAATAACCTATCTAAAAAGCGGCTTAAGAATTACAAAAATATCGTAAAATTATGATGACAAATAACAAATTTAGAGTTGGAAAATGAGAAGTTTTTCCAAATTCTTTTATTTTTTTCCTAAAACAAAATACTCATCAATCAAAATTATTACAAAAGTTTTCTGAGAAAACCCCTCAAAAATAAACAGGAAAGTATAAGAAAATCGCAATCATTTAACCGCTAGACGGCCAAGAAGTTTTTAAACCCAATAAGAAATGCAGAAAACCTCAATGTGACAGCTTTTTCTCAGGTTTCATAAATTGTTGTAGATTTAAGTAACAAATAAATTAGACTCGAAAATTGTGCACTTAAATTTTTTCACAGGAGCTGATTTTTTATTAATAATACTGACTAGCGTTAACTCGAAAAAATATGATAAACCATATGACAATGACGTTGTCATTGCCTTCATAATTTGGTTTGTTTCTGGATGCTCAGCTTACTCTGATTTGGATATTTGAGCAAAAAGCAATTGCTATTTTAAATCAAGCTTGTTTCGTGAGATTGAAAACTGATTCAAGTAAACAATACGATGCGTCGTTCATAGGCGGAAAGTGAAAAGTCTGAGCTGTGTAAATCTGGAACAAAAATAGAGGGTAAAACGAAAAGAAGATAAAATCTTGAGTCAACTCGAAGTGAAATTTGACTCAAAATGCAACTGAGTATTCTCCTTACTCGAAGTTTGTCTGATGAAGTACACAAAGATCTACCAAAAAGGAGAAAAAAAGTAAATTAAATACAAAAAATCAAAGTTTTTGCGCAAGATCTACTTAACAATGTAGTTCTGAAAAATCCCAATAAACTGTTTTATCTTAAGACAATTTTTTAAAAAAAGAAGGCAAACAACAAAAACCAAGTATACCGCAAAAATCCAATAACGAATGAAAAAGAAAAAGAGCTCTGGGATTTAGAGCCGAAATAAAATTTTCTCAGCAGTTGACACGTCTTTTAAGTTGCTCCGCGGAGGCGTTCAACGCTCTTTGTTTTCAGTCAGTGTTTAACCATACAACCGAAGGCACATTAATCGACATGAAGCAAAAGTTTAAAAAGAATTTAAAATCGAATATTTTGTATCTTAGTAAAATACACCCAACAAAAAAAAACGTTCTACTGTCTACTCTGAGTTGAAAATCTCATAGAAAATTTTCAAACAAAATTCGTTTCCAATAGAATTTTTGCGAAAGTCCAAAAAACAGAAAAATAAGCAGTAAACCTAAATATAGTCAAAATTAGCCACGTCTTCGACAAAATTGTTTCAATTTTCATTTTAATAGCAATTCAGATTGTTTTTATCTAAATAAGATGGCCTCAAAGAAATACTAATTTCAACCTCATTTTAAAAATAAATCAACAAAAATGAAAAAAAGCAAATACACTAGAAAATTTTCAAAGATAGAAAAAAACTAAAAATGGCTGAAAATGGAATAAAGTCTGAATGATTTTTTTGAAAAGATCTGTTGAACTTTCTTATTAAAACAATTGTTTATTTACCAAAACGAAAACAGCTAAGTGGGTCAAACATTGGAGTATAATCAAAGAATAAAGTTTGAACCTGCCGCATATGTACAAAAGTTTGGACTCGCCCAGAAATTTTTTTTCTGTTTTCCTTGCTGTGTCTCTTAGAGTAATGCGTCGACAGAAATCATTGTCTCTCTTTCTCTCTCTTTCTTCTTTTCACTGTTGCTCAGCATTTTAACCTAGACACTTATTTTTTTTCAACTGTTGAAGATGAAATTGACAGTGCCATAATTTTTTTCGAGTAATAAAATTCGAGCTTGCCATATCTCTTAAAAAGGACAGTGCCCAAAAATAATAGCGATTTGAGTAGCTGATTGTGACTATTGTTGTTTAAGTTGCATTTGTTTAAGTTGTTCGGTTCCGATAGTCTGTTCAATTTTGATAGCTTCACATTACGTTCCTTGTGCCGCTAAGACTAGGCCATGGCTGGCGAGGCTTGGCCAGATGCGGTAATCTCAAGCTGGATCACAAATAACGCTTAATATCTTCATATCAGCAAATGAGAATAAAATTTGGTTTCGATCTTATGACCCAATTTTAATGTTTTTGATCAATTGTCCGGTCACCTCATAACAAAACATTTACGCTCAACAACATACTATTAACACTGCTCTTCTTATTGCATAAGAAAACTCGGCCACGAGACCGCAAAACAATGGAGAGATTTTCCTTTTTAAAATTAAATTTTTTAAAATGGAAATCGAATTTTTATTCGCTTTCCGGGTTTTTAGTCAAATTCGTTTATAAAAATGTGTATGAGCAATCTGTTGTTAATCTGAAAATCATACAAATTGTATGACTCTGCATGATTAGTTCAGTTATATATGACCCTGAACGATTTTCGGGATTTTTTATCGACCGTCAAACCTGGTCTAGAAGTTATTTGAAGTAATTCCCCACTCGTTCGTAAAAGCAGCCTTATATATCGTAAAGTTCATGTCTTAATGTTAAGCTCTGCTTGGAATGTCCTGAAGTTTAGCTTTGTCAGAAATATTGAAATGTTGGGTTTATTGTCGGTTATAGCCCAACTAATTTCTTAGTACTTTGGTTATGGATAAAAGCGTTGACACCGTCCGAATAACAACACGTATTTCAACTATAAATAACCAGCTCCAATTTTAACATGGCCGTTAACATAGCATGTTCTCTTAAATTAGCTTTTGAGACGAACCAAAAGGTTGTTGAAATTTTCTACCTGGTATGAAATGATTATGCCTTTTAGCATGATCGAAAAGACAAAGAGTTGAACTAAAAGGTGAAATAAACGCAAATTTTGTTCTTTTATTTCACTCCATTGCTCTTTTTGTGGTTG
The DNA here is from genome assembly GCF_964194025.1 of Convolutriloba macropyga. Classification (NCBI taxonomy): domain Eukaryota; kingdom Metazoa; phylum Xenacoelomorpha; order Acoela; family Convolutidae; genus Convolutriloba; species Convolutriloba macropyga. The sequence goes on along the minus strand of NC_134482.1, from coordinate 31,252,654 downwards.
TTTTCTTTCAATTTTATTTCGATATAACAGCATTTTGTAAATGTTTTCCATCTCAACCGCGTCGCAAAATAATGAAAGGCGCCTCAATTTAGCCCCGGTCCGGGGGGACTTGAAAAAACATTGGAAACGGAAAAGCCTTCAGGCGAATTTGGGTGAAATAATTCATCTTAATACGCTACGCTCTCAAAACTCCCTCTTTGGGGGTAAATGGTGAAATGAAAACAGAAAGAGCTCTTTTGCCATAAATTTGTTCAGCTATCCAAAATCGACTTGTACAAGTTAGTCGCTACTGCAGTCTAAAAGAGAAAACAATTCAAGTTATGCTTTGACATTGAAAGTCAACTAAGTCATTTATTGCGTTCGCTGTGGCCTTCGTTTTGTCTAACATCGTCTGGTGCATCTTGCTTAAGACAATTGGAGAAAAAAACTGAAAAAAATTTGACCAAACTTTTTTTACTCTTATTCAATATTCTTCAGTTCTCCTATCAATGTTCACATTATGTTCAATTGATTTGAAGTGGGATGGATCGAAAACAAAAAACAAGTTTGATCTAATTTCACTATCATGCATCATATTTTCAAAAGTTTTTTGCAAAGTTAACTAATTTTATGTAAAAATATTACATAAATTCAGGAAGGTATGTCTCAAAAAATCAAGCTGCTCTTTAAACTGACTTTAGTTGCCCGAATACGTTTTTGATTAACCAGTTGGTTTGTTAAAGTGATTGAGAGAATAAAGGACTAACAAAACAGATCTCACAAACCCCGGGCTGACCAAAAGTTATAATCATAGAACTTTCATATTATGGACCATTGACTTCATAAATCAAAAAAGTTTTTAAAGATTGGTAAAATTATAACTTTGCCATAAATGAAAGTTCAATGACTATAACTTTTTCATAAATGGAAGTTTTATGACTACAACTTTTCCATAATATGGAAGTTCTATGGTTACCACTCTTCCATAACAACAGAAAGGAGGCATTTAAAGAGTCTTGGTTTTTTCGTGAGTCCTCGTGAGCTTCTTAAACTACAAGGGAAAACAGTTTTGACTGTTTTCTATGAAGTTCTATGGCTACAACTTTTCCATAATTCTCTGTTCGCTTAAGACTCAATTTTTCAATTTTTTTTCAAGTTAGTTTTTTGAAACATACTTTTTCCTTCCTTTTCATGATATAAAAAAATTTTGCATAAAAATTTAATTCCATAGAACTCCCTTTTATGAAAGTTCTATGACTACAACTTTTCATAGACGCCATAATATGAAGTTGTAATTTTATAACTTTTTCAATTATGGGGTCAACCCGGGACATTTGAACTGCTTGGGTATCTTCAAATAATCCTGCCAGGGTTCCCAAAAAGCTGAGTTTAAACAGCTGTGAATCTTTGATTACCTAATAGATGTCAGTTCTTTTTAAAAAAGTAATAGAATTGTTTTCAACATTTTGCACACCGATTGATACAAAATTTGACAAAGAAAGGGTATTGAAAAAATAAAACAAGATGTTTTAAGGTCAGATATTTAAAAAAATTGTTAAATTTTCAATCCAGGCTTTTTAAACGCGAATTTGAAATGTCACTCTATGAGAGGTCATTTCTTGGCTCGGAACATAAGCTGAAAAATTTAGTATCACCAAATTAAAGAAGAATTTGTTGTTCTGTTTGAACATTTATTTACATTTCAATTTATTTTTCTGCTGCCAACATTTGATGTATTCAGCAATATTATTTCAAGTAAATCTGGTCCTAGCCTTGAAAAACTTCTAGAAAAGACCCCTTTTTCGTAATTTTTTTTTGGTGAATCAGTTGATTAAACTCATTTTAACGAAGAAACGTTCAAGTATACTATAAAAATGGCATAAAAATTGTACTAAAACTTTTGATTAGATGGCATTTTAAAAACTAAACTAAACCCCTTCAATATGAAAAGGGTATAAGTTTCTTGGATATTTTGTCAAAAAATCTGGAGACAAATTTTCAGCATTTTTTAACTTAATCAATATTATCAAAATTACTCAGAATGCACAAACAACCAAACAATTTGTACTAGACATTTTTATCGAATTTCACGTTTTGCCGTAAAGTGGCACTCGTGTGATCAATTTTTCAAAACAAGAGTTGTCAAATTCAATACATAAAAATGGGATGTAAATCATGGTAATTACTTCAAGTTAAGTTAACAACAAACAATTTATACGAAACTCAGCACACAGATATACAAACACACACATACACACACACAAACACTCAAACACACACACGTACACACGCAAGCGCAAGCACACACAGAGACGCACACATATACATATACACACGCGCACAAACACACACGCGCGAACACACACACACACGCACACATATACACAAACACTAATATATTCAGATTAGTTTTTGTATCAAGTTTAGCATTGTTATTGATCCGTAAACATATATACATATATATATATATATATATATATATATATATATATATATATATATATATATATACCCTAGACGAGACCAAATGGCCATCTGCAACCCATCTTCCACCCATATTCAAGAAAACAAAGTCAAGAAGAAATGAACCAAGAAAAAGAAAAACCAAGAAAGCGAAAAGTTGGAAGGACACCTTTTCTGTTGCCTTAGATTAATATTTTTCTGATGTCTCTTTTTTTTCTCTTGCTTTTGTCGATGCCCAGAATATGTGTACATTCAAATATTGAGACGTTTAATATTTTCATTTTAGGATTTCAAGGGCTTAGGAGTGGATTTAGCGCGTTTTTTAAGTGTAAAAAGTAGTTGAGAAAAGGGCTATCTTGTAAGACTCTGGCAGAAAAAAAATGGCTATCTTGTAAGATTCTGGCAGAAAAGATGGCTATCTTGTAAGATTATGGCAGAAGAAATGGCTATCGTGTAAGATTCTGGCAGAAAAATGGTTATCTTGAAAGATTCTGGCAATCTTGCAAGAATAGGCATATTCATGCAAGATTCTGGCAGAATCTGCCGGAATCTTGCAAGATAACCATTTGATTTCGACCCGGGTAGATATATATATATATATATATATATATATATATATATATATATACATATATATATATATATATATATATATATATATATATATATATATTGAATTTTGTTTAATTGAAATCATCTGCCAGATTGAATACAAACATTTTATTATCTTTTTTGACGGGTTCTTAAAACCGTACAATCTGAAATTATTCGATCAGATTTTCAGTTTTATCTATTTCGTGGTGCACATCAAAATCTTGTGCTCTAAAACGGTCTCATCAATCATATTTCAAACTCCATATTTCCTACATTTGAACAAGAAACCAGCTAATTATCAATTTAATTTTATTTAATCAACGCATATCTAACAGTAACTTAAATTTCTGGTTATGCAAATCACAGGCCTTCACCCCGACGAAAAAATGGAGGGGGATTATAATTTTTAGTTATAAATTTGGACACCAGCAGACATATTGGTTATTAGTCTGGTTATGAGATGGTATAATCCCCGCAGTTATCACTATATCACTTTGAACAATCAACTCTAGAATTTTAAATTAGATCTAGCAGTTTCTCCTTGTTTTTGGTCAGGCCGAATTTATGCGCATTTAACAATTAAATTAACCGAAAGCATAGACAAGCCGATTTTTTCATAGATGTCCAATTGAAAATTCGAAAAAAAGTAAGAAACGCAAGGATTGATATTAATATTTTTATGTACCACAGACAACCCGGCTTATAAAAGTCAAGCAGAAATTTTCGTCCTTGCTGTTACTTTGAAAATTGATCGATCAAATCTTTTTTAATTTCCAACAGTAACGAAATTTATCCTAAATGTCACAAATAATGTGATATCCAGCCATTCGGAAATTGTAACCAAAATTTACCCTAAAATTTTTTGTAAACCAGTCTATGAGGGGCATTGCTAAAATCCGGCGCGTGAGGGTGGGCAGGGAAATTTGTTTTTTGTTCATGCAACCCAAACTCAACTAAATATAACATTTCTTAGTAATTTTTACATAAAAATTTATACATTTAGAAATTAATTTTCTTAATCTGAGTTAAAATAAAGATATACTACTTCATTTCTAATTAAATATTTTCCGCTTTTGTTGCTGTTTTATTTGACTTTCCTAAGTATTTCGCCCATTTTCCAAAATTTTCGACTTAGCTTAAATTCTGCTATTGTTCGATTGCAGAGTTCTTTGTCTTTTTCAAGTGGAATAACTTGATTTTACCAAAAGACATTTTCAGTTTCTCACAGCAAAATGAACAACAAAAATCTCAACTGTTTCAAGATACAATTGAAAACAGCAGCAACCTCTGAAAAATTGAAAACAGAAAAAGCGAGAAAAATCAATAATTCAAAAAACTCCCACTTCTTACTAAAATACAGGAATTTCTGTTGAAAAAGCTTATTTCAAGCATCGTTCACTCTTTGAAAAGTATTGAATAAAATTACCTAACTAAGAGAGAAAAAGGAAATATTGTAGTTGTTCACAAGCACCCTTTTGTTGGCAATAAGTTTATAACCAAACCTGGTTATTACATCCAATTTAGCCCGCCGGGCTTTTGTAACCAGACGGGCTTGTTGACAATTTGCACCCGCAACACCCCTTCACGTGTAGCATGAACTGACAATTAACTTCAGTAGTTTTCAGCGCAAAAGTGACAAAATGCGCAAAAATGACTGTAAAACAGAACAATAAAATTTTCATCTTAGGGTCTTTTTTGACAATATCCTCCTTTTTATTCTTTAATCGCAACATATTTTTTACATTAACATGTTTTGAACTCGGAAAACTTTTGACTTTTTCAGACGGAAAATTTCTAGAAAATTTTCTTAAAAATTTGTAACCTTGAAATAGTAAGTAATCTTTTGGGTTATATTTCACAATATTTGGCAGTAGTCTAAATTTAGTAAGCATTTTTGCAAATATTTCACACAGGTATGATTAAAGTATTGTTTGAACTTAGATTTCTATTTTAGAAGGATACTCCTTACCTTCGAGTGGGGTTTGCTTTAAAGACAGTTAAATCCTTTTATACCCCAACGCAAGTGTTTCAAATTATCTTTACAAATTGTTTATTTTAGCAGCCACCCGTTCAATAAATCCCTCTATTTCTTATCTGGGACGTTTATTGTTTTCCCAGCGCATGGTTGAAGAGTCTTCGTGAAAACTTTTTATCAGTTATCCACGCAGTCGCACAGACGCTGTCATTTATAACCAACATAACCGCAGTTATAAAAGGGTTTAAACTTATCCCGACCGTTACTATTTATCCCCCGTTATTACCGCTTCCTTTGATGAAACGTGATCAAATATATTACCTTTGGATTTGCCAGGTTTATTAATAACTTGTAACTCAAAATTTGCCCAATTTGAACAAAATCTCGAGAACTCTACCTATTTATTACCATTAATTTCTTGAAGTAATGAACGAAATAACAAACTTAGAAATGAATTTAAGTTTATTTTACAACCATTTAATGGTATAAAAAATGGAAGGCTCAAACTCAAAGATTGATAGATTGATTGATTTATATTATCTAATAAATCTTTCTACTTTTATTCTACTTTTATTTTGGCTGAGTTATCTTCTAATAACGGTGCGAACGCTTAAACTGACACTTATCAAGAGCCCTAAATTTTACTAAATTCAAACAGGGATTTCTGCAGAATAAACAATTTGTTTACAAAGGGAGGAATTGAAAACATCCGGTCTAATACGATGGATACGCGATACATTGTGAAAAAAGGTAAGCAAAATAACTGTCACTATATCTTCTAAGTGTTATTTATAACAGGTTACATTTATATAAATGGTTATATATGTCTGAGTAGGCGTTGAGTGACAATAACAAGTAATAAATGGTTTTAATAACCAATCCCGGGGTACGCCCAGAATTTTAGCTCCGGTAAGTTTTTCCTTGGCTTACTATTTTTTTCGCAGTTTGTCCCCGAAAAATCAAATTTTCGAAAATGTTAAGTCAAAATATCCTATGCTTAACAGAAACTGGCGAGTATATCAAGTATTGCACAAACTCAAATCACAAGAAACGGAAAAGGAAAATAACTATGAAAATATAAGTACGCTCTAATAAGAAAAACTTATTTGTGAATTATCAAGAATGATATGATATTGCACAACTTTTTAATATAATTTAGTGTAATTTTCTTAGTCCCTTCTAAATAATTTGTTCCATCTGTATCTGAGAACAAGAGTAATGAAAAGAAAACTTAAAAAAAAAAACGAGTTCGCTGGCTATGAGATTTATGTCCACTTTTTGTCATATTTTTTTCGCTAAACGTTAATTCTGAAGAACAAAAAACCGCTGAAAAATCGAAAAATAAAAAATTAACAAATAAAATTATTGCCGCAGTCTTGGCTTTAGAACCTAGTTGTGACAGATCACAATTGGTTCGTATTGGAAAAATAGATTTATTTTCTGACTTTCACGCGGCGTCTTGATTTTACTGCGCCCCAGCAGCATAGTTCTCAACCAGAATTTCAGGATGTATTTTTTCGCGCATAAGACAAAAATTGAGTCCTCAGATTTTCAAATATTAGACTGGGCTTGAAATATTGCCCATAAATTTTTCTTCTTTTTGCTGAAAAGAATAGTTGATAACGTTCTCAAATAATTCGTAGTGTATTCAATTGCACACCACATTTCAGCACTAAATATCAACTTAGGAGAGAAATATTCATTTTTTACAATAGGACCTTGATAATAATGTCGTCATTGATTCCAAACATGGAGACAATTTGATATTTTTCTTGAATGCTTCAAAATTCAAACTTGCGAATAACATCACATGTATCAACAGAGAAACTGAAAACCAAAGCAGTAAAAAAGATCTCATTTTACAATAATCAGCACAACCAATATTACGGAGAAAATAATGGGACAATAATAATTAGAAATGGTCTCCTTTTACAAAAAAAATTAGGCAAATGTTTGCGAGCAAAAATAAAACACGTTGGCGCAAAGGACGCTTTGACAAAAATCGAAAATTTTCTTAATTTTAATGAGAAAAACAAGGATAAAAGTAACCAGGAAAAGCTAAGCTGTCCAGTAATCAAATTAGAAAAAAAGTAGCTGAAATATCTTTCTGTCAAATTCAGACTAGACTTTGTATCAAAATACAAAAAAGATGTTGTTCTTTTTCTGATCTCTAATCTTCTATCTAAATAATTTATCTGAAATAACTGCACTGAAGTCTACTAAGTAGAAAATGAAAATCGGAACATCTTGCCCAAAATGAGGCCTCAAATAAATTGATAAAAACGTAAATAATGTAAATAACTAGAATTACAGAGACTACCTGTAACGGCTGCTCTCCCACTTATGACGAGGAAAGCTTTACACCACCCAGTTCGTTTCAGCGGCCACAAATCTGTCCGGATATTGTGTTTTTTGCTATTCGCTTTTGTAACTGTATATCCGCTATATTCTTACCGTTGCATTACAATTTCAGTTCACAACTAACTGCTAATCTTAGTTTTTTCAATATCGAACTGGACTGGGTTTACTACATATCACAAAATACGCAATCTCTTTTATGTATACCAGTTCACTCCGATATCTGAACAAATCGAAGACAAAGATATTTGTCTAAGACCTGTTTTGCAAAAATATTTAAACTTAACTTAAGTAGAGTTTTGCTCTCTGTACTCACGATTTGAAGACGTCAAAATTTGGGATGCCAACAGTTGATTTATTTCCCAAGTATTTTGTCGATACAGGACACATTAACCAGTTATTTACTGCTTGAGGAATTGTGCTTCAATACGCACTTTATGTCAACTTAATATCACAAAATTATCGAGTTTCCGCTCTCTTTTGGTAGTTTTTCAAGCTCTATTTATACTGCTCTACATGTCAAAACTGCATCGTTGATTGGTTGGCTATGACGGCATTAATAACGTCATTTTTTCCATGCAAAACTGACGTCAAGAATTGTTGTATTGGAAATCCACGTCAAGTTTTGGTGAAAAATTGACGTAATTGTTTGGCTTTAAATATATCGTACACCAAAGTTTGAGTAACATATGTCCAATTCAGAGCTGGATTTATTTGCTTAACAAATATGGGAACTTTAGTTAAGCTCGGCCTTCACATCGCCGGCCCTGTTTTCCTTAGTGAAAACATCTTTCTCGTTTGGCAGTACAGGGGCGAGCTTCACTACTGGTCTCTTGTAAACTCCGGCGTTCGTTCTAACTTTCGTTGATCGAATCCTTCCGTCAGACCCTTCCATGGTCTCCACAACTCGACCCAGTTTGTAGTATCCTCGCTTGTCACTATCTTCGATCAGCCAAACTAGATCTCCTTCTTTAAGGTTCTCGTTCGTCGTAGATCTCCACTTTTGCCGATTATTCAAAGTTGGCAAGTATTATTTACGAAATCTGTCCCAGATGAGATTTGCATATGCTTGAGTTTGTCGAAAGAGTTTTCTGTGGTCTACAAATTCCTCTGCGCATGGTAGATAGGGTAGGCAAATGTTCTTGTTGCCAAGCAAGAAGTGATTAGGGGTCAATGCTTCTAAGTCATTAGCATCTGAACTGCCGAAGTCAACGGTCTTGCGTTCATCGTTTGTTCCACAATACACATCGTAGTTGATAGAACGTCCTCGGTCACTGATCTGTTCCCCAACACTGCATACATTGCTTTCTTGCAGCTTCTGACCAGCCGCTCCCATACTCCTCCAAAGTGAGGTGCGGCGCGTGGGTTGAACTTCCATCTGATCCCCTGTTGAATCAAATGTTCTTCGATCCTCTCTTTGTTCCATGCTGCAACATATTCTGCAAATTCTCTTTCAGCTCCAACAAAGTTTGTTACGTTGTCGCTGATCATTGTACTTAGTTTGCCTCTTCGTGCAATAAACCTCATAATTGCATTGAGACAACTGTCTGTGTCTATCTTGGGTACAACCTCTATATGCACCGCTCTCACAGTTAGACATGTGAACAGACAACACCATCGCTTTTCGTTCCTTCGCCCAATCTTCACAATGAGAGGGCCGGAGTAATCCACTCCAACATATGTAAAGGCTGTTGAAGCATCTAGCCGTTCTTCGGGTAGATCTGCCATTACTGGTGCTATCGTTTGTGTTCTGCCCTTTCTGCAGGTTACACACTTGTTCTTGATTGATCGCAAGGCATTTCGTATGCCTAGGATTCACATCTTCTGCTGAACAATGTTTTTTACGCGCTCAGTGCCTTCATGCTGATTGTTCTTGTGCTCGTTTCGCAAGAATAATTCAACTGCTTGATTTTTCCAATGTAGCAATATTGGATGCTTTGCATCGAAGTCCAATTGACTTTTGCCTATTCTGCCTTTGACTCGAATAAGCCCCTCTTCATCTAGAAAGGGTGAGAATTGTAGGATTTTGCTGCTTTTTGGAAATTCCTTTTCAGCCCTGAGAGATTTCATCTCTTCACGAAACTGCTCTTGCTGTAGTAGCTTGAAGATTGTGGCTTTTGCTTTTTCTCGTTCTTCAACGCTTGCTATAAGTGTTACTGGTTTGTGTTTGCTCATGGCTCGCCGCACATATGCCATTGCATTCACTAGCCTGTTGAAGTTACTGAATCGTTCCCACTGAATAACAGCTTTCTTCTCCTCAGTCTGTGTTGCAAAGACCGATGCGTGTAGGTTCTCTTCATCTGAGGCGAAGACTAGGTTCACTTGCTCTGGCCATTCACTTTCTGGTGGCTTCAACCAGGCCGGCCCAGTGAGCCACTCACTTCCTTTGAGTTCTTCAATGTTGATTGCTCTCGTGCCAATGTCAGCTGGGTTGTTGATACAACTCACATGTTTCCACTGTGAAACATCAGTTGTATCCAGTATCTCAGCAACTCGATTGGCCACAAACACTTGCTGCTTACGATGGGAGCTGTGTATCCACTGTAATACTGTAGTTGATTCTGACCAAAAACTGCAACTGCTTACCTTCATCTCATGTTCCTTGACTATCTGTTCCTTCAACCTCACTGCCATCACCGCTGCTTGCAGTTCCAAGCGGGGTATTGAAAGATGCCTCATCGGTGTCACCCTGCATTTTCTAATTACAAATGCTAAGTCGGCTGAGTACTCTTTGGGTTGTGAACGTAGGTAGGCCTCTGCGCACATCGTGTCTTCAGATGCGTCGGCAAACACATGAAGTTCAATTTTGTCCCTTGCTGTATAGAAGTACCTTCTAGCAATGCTTGTTTCAGCTACAATTGGAAGTTGTTCTTTCTACCTCAGAAATTCTGCTTCCTCACCAGGCTCCACTTCTTTGTCCCAATGTTGTCCATTCTTAGTCCAAATGCCTTTTAGTAGTCGTCTCATGTGAACACTGAACGGAGCAAACAATCCGATCGGGTCAAATACTGAAGAGACAAGTGACAGAATCTTCCTCTGAGTTATTGGAGTTTCAATTTCTTTGTTTGTACCTCTAAGACGTCAGTAACAGTCCACTGTAGTCCAAGCACTGAAGATCCCTCCGTGTTGGGTTCCACCTTGACTTGCTTTGTGTTGCTGATCGACTTCATGTCCTCTGGGATTGCTTCGGTTACCTCATCGTTGTTGCTTATCCACTTCTTCAGCTCGAATCCGCGTTGAGAGAGAAGAGGTTGTAACTGATTAAAGACTTCGATTGCTTCTTCAGGGGTTTCTACTGATTTGATGAAATCGTCCATGTAGAAGTTGTTTTGTATTGCCTTTGCTGCTATTGGATACATTTCTTCATTGTCCAGTCCCACTCGCTTGAGAGCGTAATTTGCACATGTTGGAGAACTCTTAGCTCCAAATACGTGTCGCTGATATTCGTATATTTGAACAGTTTCGTTAGTTCTTGGACGCCACAGAAACCTCATGCAACTTCTGTCCTGTTCGGGAACTTTTACTTGCAGAAACATTGATTCGATATCCGCTGTTAGGGCTATTGGTCCCTCACGAAATCTGAATATCGTTCCGATCAATCCATGAAGTAGATCGGGTCCTGCTAGTAGCTTGTCGTTTAGGCATACTTCTTTGTACTTTGATGCAGCATTGCAAACACGTCTTACTTTGCCAGGCTTGTTCGGGTTTAGGACAGGATGATGAGGCAAATACCATTCCTTCCCGAAGGTGCCTTTCACTTCGGATTCGTCCAGAATTTTTACGAATCCCTTTTCAACATCGGTATCTATTGACTGTTGATACAAACTTTTCAGAATTGGGTCCTTTTGGAATCTTCGCTCCAGTGAGAAAAGCTGACCCAAGGCTGAGCTGTAGTTGTTCGGCAGGTTTGGCTCTGGTTCAATCCATAGCATTCCCACTTTGTACCGCTCGCCTGTAAACTTCGTCGTACACTCTAGCATCTTTTGTGCCTGCAGTTCCTTCTTTGACTGACTGACGACGTTGATTTTGGAGGCATATGTTTCTATGTCCCACCACGTTTGGATATTCTCAGCCACTTTCACATCCTCTGTGAAGGCGAAATGACAAACATTTTGTCTTCTCTTTCCCGCCATGGGTCCACTGACTACCCATCCTAATCAGATCAGGCCAGTCTTCATCTTTATCATAAACATAGAACCACCACTTCTCTTTGAGAACTTGAGGTAGTTTATCTACAGCCATATACAGTGTCGAACTCGATTGCAGATCGCCGATCTGCTTGTACTCTTTGAGCACATTCACAAAGTTTGATACATTAACTGAGAAACTGATCACACCTGTTGAGTCGTGTGGTTTCACCTGACTAGCCTTGCAAAGACTCTCCAACTGTGCATCGATGATCACATGAGGCCTTCCAAACTTCCTCTCCAGAATGCTCCAAGCAGCACCATAGAGTTGCCCAGAGTAGCCCATTCCAGATATCGCGGACTTTGCCTTGCCTGTCAGGAGGGTCTTGAGATGGCTCATCTTCTCTGCGTCTGGTATTGGTCGCCTATCCACCGTAGCAATGAACATACTGGACCACTCCGGCCATTCGAGAGGATTTCCATCGAAGCTGTTCAACTTCAGCTTAGGTAGGTTACTGCTACCTGCATATCCACTGTTGTATCGTAATCCAGCTCTGGGGGAAACGTCCCCGTCTTCAGCACTTGATGAACGGTTTTGATATCGTGAGAACTGACTCTGCCTGTTCAATTCAGGGGTTGCATGGAAGCGAGCTCTTGCACTGCTTGGGGTTAGAAGGGGGTCGATCCTGCTGGCCCAGTCAGAGACATCTCCTCTTCTAGGGGTCCAGTTGAAGGGTGATTTATCTCGAGCACCGGTTGATTGGGAACGAGCATCATCATTCTCTAATGCTGTTCTTTTCACTTTGCGCTCCAGTTCACGCTCTTGTTCCAGTAGTTGATGCTTGGTTTCTAACTCCTTCATCTGCATCTCGAGCTTTAGCTTCCTTCGCTCGAACCTTGCCTGTTCGAGCCGCAACTGTGTTTCAAACTTTATATCGAACTTCTCCATCCGTTCTTCGCGCCTTTGTTTTGCTGAAGATGTTTCAAAAATATTCTCCGTATTCGGATCGTTTGCTACTGTGCCGTTTTGTAGCGTTTGGGTAGCTGAATTGTCCGTTGGATAGTTGTTGGTACTCTCACTTTCGTTCACTGCTTGACTCGTGTTGCCTAGCTCTGTATTCATTTCTGGTTACGTGCCTTTGCTTATATATGCAAGCCAATGAATATCCAGATTTGTTTTGCACTCCCTTGCCTGCTGTAGTTGTTCTTCAAGAAAGTTTGTTGAGTAGGGTGCAAGTTGGTAACGACGCTGCAATTGCTTGGGTATTTCTTCCTCTAGTAAATGAACAGTCTGTTGATAGAGTACCTTTAGTTTGTTGGGTCAGTCTGAATCTGCAGTTATTCTCTGACCAAGTCTTCTTTTAGTGTTGACTTCGTCCACTAACTCTTGAAGCTTGTTGTCGTGCCTTTGAACTGTTGCCTGAAGCTGTTCTCTGCTGATTGTGCTTGAATTGCCTGGATGCTGTTTGCTTTTGCTTTGCTTCTTGCTTTTACGCAGGGTTAGCCACTCGTATGGGACTATAGCTGCTTCAGTGAATTGAACTCTTCGCTCTGCCTCACTGTTGTTGTGTTGTTGTTTCGTTTGATTTTCTTTAGTGGGTGCCTTCGACACTCTCTTCATCAGATTGGACAGCAGTTTGCCTTCCACTGTCCGGGTCGGCGGACCAAATGTAACGGCTGCTCTCCCACTTATGACGAGGAAAACTTTACACCGCCCAGTTCGTTTCAGCGGCCACAAATCTGTCCGGATATTGTGTTTTTTGCTATTCGCTTTTGTAACTGTATATCCGCTATATCCTTACCGTTGCATTACAAATTCAGTTCACAACTAACTGCTAATCTTAGTTTTTTCAATATCGAACTGGACTGGGTTTACTACAGATCACAAAATACGCAATCTCTTTTATGTATACCAGTTCACTCCGATATCTGAACAAATCGAAGACAAAAGTATATGTCTAAGACCTGTTTTGCAAAAATATTTAAACTTAATTTAAATAGAGTTTTGCTCTCTGTACTCACGATTTGAAGACGTCAAAATTTGGGATGCCAACAGTTGATTTATTTCCCAAGTATTTTGTCGATACAGGACACATTAACCAGTTATTTACTGCTCGAGGAATTGTGCTTCAATACGCACTTTATGTCAACTTAATATCACAAAATTATCGAGTTTCCGCTCTCTTTTGGTAGTTTTTCAAGCTCTATTTATACTGCTCTACATGTCAAAACTGCATCGTTGATTGGTTGGCTATGACGGCATTAATAACGTCATTTTTTCCATGCAAAACTGACGTCAAGAATTGTTGTATTGGAAATCCACGTCAAGTTTTGGTGAAAAATTGACGTAATTGTTTGGCTTTAAATATATCGTACACCAAAGTTTGAGTAACATATGTCCAATTCAGAGCTGGATTTATTTGCTTAACAAATATGGGAACTTTAGTTAAGCTCGGCCTTCACACTACCTGTATCTGCTCCAAATTTATTTCCTAAATCTAAAAAACCCCCCGATTGTAGCAGTCCTAAAACAGCAAAAAACGCAATCAAGACCGTTGAATTTCTCAGTAAAAAAAAGTTGCTCCGAAGAAATCAGCATTGAAAGCAATTGTTGAAACAGAGATTGTTTAAATCTATCGAAAAAACACATTTTACGGTTCAAATTTATCATTTTTTTCATACAGTTGAACATCAGTCTTTATTTTTATACTACCTGAGTACGGAATACGAGAGGGAATTGTTTCATTTGACTTTGAAGATAAGACTTCTACCGTAAATCAATTTTTGAAAAGCTACGGGGTTTTATTTTGATGTCAGCCGCTTGTTTTGATCTATTCCAATAATTTACCTGACTTTTCAGATTAAAATCTTCCACTTTTAATGATTTTTTAAGAACTAAAAAGCGGAACTGGAGTCATTTTTTTATATAGAATTTGAAGATTAGAGGAACATAGCTCAATTGCAGAGTTGATTACAAGCTCATTATTGGTCAATTATAATATTAATGAAAATGAGAACATATAATATTAATGAAAAAAACACATTTTACAGTTCAAATTTATCATTTTTTTCATACAGTTGAACATCAGTCTTTATTTTTATACTACCTGAGTACGGAATACGAGAGGGAATTGTTTCATTTGACTTTGAAGATAAGACTTCTACCGTAAATCAATTTTTGAAAAGCTACGGGGTTTTATTTTGATGTCAGCCGCTTGTTTTGATATATTCCAATAATTTACCTGACTTTTCAGATTAAAATCTCCCACTTTTAATGATTTTATAAGAAATAAAAAGCGGAACTGGAGTCAATATTTTATATAGAATTTGAAGATTAGAGGAACATAGCTCAATTGCAAAGTTGATTACAAGCTCATTATTGATCAATTATAATATTAATGAAAATGAGAAAAAGCAAGATAGGGTTTTATTCGAAAATCAGCTCAGATTACGTAAAGTGTGTACGTGTCGCAATAAAAGAAGGCCTTTGAAAATGAGCCCTCATCATTTATGTGAATTTTTAAGGAATCAAAAAACCATAGCCGGTATAACACCGTAAACTTGTCAAAGAGTAGCACAAAATAGTCTTTTAGCTAATCTTATGTAAATCAGAAATAAAAAACAGAATTGACGAAGAAAATAATTAATGAATTGAGGAAATAATTCAATTTGGGTTGGGTGGTTGGTGGGTTGTCGGGTTAGCTGCTGGGGAGTAGCTTATGTTTGTGTGTGCGTTTGTGTGTGTATGTGTGTGAGAGGTATCTAAATTGGGGGTTGTCTGTAGAGTGTAAAGATAGCAGGAGTCAGTGTTCTACGAGGGAAAGCAATCAAGTTAAATTTTGACAAGAATTGCTAAAGCTAAGAAAAACTGTAGAATGCCAATACTCTTTTTCGAGTCATAAATACTTGTAACCGTTAATAACTACCATTAATTAGCATTTTCCTATGTAAATTTGAAAACAGCACCGAAATGCATAAAATAAATCTGATGAACCATTTCACGGAAACACAATTATAATTATTAGTGAAACTTTCATTAAACAAACATCAATTGTTTCTCGTAAGAAAAAATTTCAAAAAGTTCAGAGTTTGAAGAGGAGTAATAAATGATCAACCATTTTATGAGCAGTCAGAGTTCAGTTCATGAGCACTCAGAGTTCAGTTCATGAGCACTCAGTTCATGAGTAAAAAAGAGTGATAAACGAGAACAAAATTATATAAATGAAATTTTAAAAAAATTAATGCACAAACTAATCAAGAGCAGTCATATTCTAAAAAAGCGAAGCAGGTTCTCATTAGGTTTAGACTTACTAGAAATAACAAAAAAGACTCTATGTCCAAATCAGATTTCTATACAATACACCAATTGCTAAACTTGAAAATTAAAAAAAAATGGTGGAGAAAAATCTCACCGAATCGCAAATAAATATCTTTTTGCATAATTTTAGGGACACTTACATCATTGACTCTGGCTTAATTTGTCAAATTTGTTTCTTTTATAACAACCAATGCCTGACTCTTCTTTGTTTGTTTCCCTTTTTCTATGCTTTCTTTGACATCAACCGATCACATTTTTGAGTACAGATTGGAAATGTACAGATGTTATGAAATGCATGATACCTTGTCAGTACGGTACTTTGTACTTTGTACTGTACCTTGTCAGCGGCGTATTGTATCAATTCTTTTGAATTGAAAATGAATGTCCAAAATTAAAAGCTATCATGGTCGAGCAGTATAGCCTCATCATGCTCGCTCAGGTCTGGTACTCAGCACTCGGTAAATTTATAGTGCAGACAGTAAATTGTTAAACCAATCAAAAACAAGTTTTTTTAAAAAACTATACATTTCGATTCATGATTATAGAACGAGTGAAAAATATTTGTTGAATTGAACTACATAACACGAACACCACCATAGTTGGTCTTAATTGGTTCCAAATTATGATTTATACCTCTAAGATGTCGAGCACTTCCGATCCTAAATCATACTGACTTTGAAAGCGTAACTATCGAAGAATGATCTGAATATTTATAGTAGGGTATGGAAATTATCATTCAATAGCTAGCTGAGTATCATTAAATACCAATTACTTCAGCTCATAAATTTTATGCATCAATTAGGCAAATATCGTAGAGTAAAAAACTGATTTTGCTATTGTCTTTTTATACTCCTACTCATAAATTGTAGATACAATATATTTATAATATAGGCGGTCGTTGGTTTAAACTCCTGTTCAAAATGGGAGGCAACTGCAATTATTTTCCCTGCCTTTGAAAATATATTCGGAAACAAAGAGGCCAAAAGTTCGCCTCCACAATCCATTATTTTCGACTTTTGCACCTGTTTGCCTACAAATTGTTTGTTGTTTGTTACCAACTTTGTTTACTTTGCAATTTTTGTCACGCAACTAAAAGAAAAAAATACAGAAACAGTTTTGCGACGAAAATTAGAGAAATGTCACTGAACTTATACAGTTCCAGTTGTTCAACGAAAGTAAGTTATTTCAACTTTAGATTAGGATTTGAGTTCCTAGATTACAGTTGAAAAAAGATTTATTCAAACATTAATCAGATATCAAAAAAAAATTCAGAAACATCATCGTTTTTTATTTGGGTTAACCTAGATAGCTATTGCTTAAATGTTTTTCAAAGTATTCGTGAAAAAACCGTTTTGTACTTTTTTTCTGTTTTGTTCGAAAGATTAGCATACAACCAAGCATGAGCAATACAGAGAGAATATGCATTGAGGCGTAAAGTTGGCCGAAGATTTAGTTGATAACTTAAAAGTTCCGTCCGCAAGCAAGAACGGAGAACCTTTGAGAACTGATGTGATATACGGATCACCAATAAATATAATACGCTAATCATCATCTTTTCCGCTCTCATACTGCAAAAATTCTTTAAACGTATTGAGTATATCAAAATGCCGGTCCGACGATTTATGAATTGACACTGTTTGCACATTCTTTTTTTAACGCTGCAATTTTATGTAGTAAGTTTTGTTTCGACCACAGCGAAAGCTGTGTTGATAGAACGCGGTTTTTGAAGCAATTGAGGAAGCTACGGCAACCGCGGGCGTTAGATTTTCACTCAGGAGACTGCTAAAATTGCGGATGCTACCACTCCGGTGGGTATTAATTTCTCATTCAAGGCTTCGATCTCATAGATTTTGTGTGGCCAACTTCTCAAAAACTTTGATTGTGCTCATCTTTTACGCTAATAATATGTCCATCTTGTGCCCGTGCGGAAATGAGGCACCTGTAGCTTTCATATTTTGATCAATTCCAGGCAGTAGCAAACTTCTAAAACTCTTTTAACATAAAACTCATGGCCATCCACAATCTCTCTCTCTTTGTTTTTGGAAAAAATGGCAAACTCAAAGTCGGCAGTTATAATGCTGATTTTAAAATGCAATGAAACAAGAAACTTTCTAGAGTTTCCTCCACTTTTGAATTGTTTTTAATTGCCCCATTAGGGACTAGATAAGGTATCTATTTTGCTAATTGTTATATTTTTGCTTTTAACTATTGAGCTGTTAGCTTTATTTTCTGACACTTATGAGCCATTAATTTACAATTTAAAATCAGGGTGAAATGGCTGAGGTGTGAAAAAGTATATTCACACTTTATTCATTGCACCCAGATTTTAATCTCTATTAATAAGACTAATTAGATTGAGACCTAAGTATTCACAATTATTGAAAGCTCAAAATCGGGGTGACACAATAAAGGGCTTAACTTATTGAGGGGTTAAATGATAAAGGGTTAAAAATTTGGGGTTAAAATATAGGGGGTTATAAGAAGAGGTGTAAAAAAGCAGGACATCTACAGTGGTATCTCAGTTATCTCCGCAAAATATATTTATCCACCAGCAAAAATAACTCAACATAGGCTGGTATCAAGTTCTTGGCCATCAATTAAATGTTGATGGGTTCGAACAACAATTAGCCTGCTGAAATTATCAAAACACCTTAATTTGCCTAGATTGTGATTTTCTGAACCAGTGTAAATAGATTCTGCTGAATCTACTAAATTTTCAGGAATTTTCAGGGCTGCTTTTATACCTACTCGGAGAAGTAAATGATTTAAAGCCATTAAAACCTTAATGAAAATCGAAACATCTGATCATGAGGTTTTTTGTTTGAATTTTTTTGCAAAAAAAATTATAGATCTTGAATTCATATATCTTGAAAAAATGCTTCATACTGGAAAATTTTGTCTATTTCTTTATCGCTAACACTTAGTCGCCCCATATTTGTACTGAGTGTGTCAGTTGCCACTAATGCATAAGCATCAAACCCAAAAATTAACGCATCGGGCGCCTCTGTAGCAATACCAGAATGGCAGATCAGGAAGGAAAAGGGGGCATATTTCCGACAATGAAGGATTAATTATTGATAAATTATCACCATCATCATATAATTTTTGAAATTGTTGACAGCTAATTCTTGTTTATGGCTACAAACACTCCGTTCAAAAAATAATAGACAACAGTCTAAATTTCTCGTCTCCCAGAAATTATAAATCATAAGCTGGACTTTATATAGCGCCTGACCGACCTTAGAATGATTCCTATATACATCAAAATCATTAAAAATTTTTCTTGATCTTGTTATGTTTAGTAAGTAATGAGATTTCGTTTGTCCGTTTTAAGGCAAACCTAGTTGAGCTGGGACGGCTAACTTGCAACATTTTTCACAATTAATGCAAAAGACACTTTAATTATCGAGATCTTTCCAAAAAATGTTACCTGGTAATACTCTTTCAAGGGTCTTAAAAGATAACCATCCAGTAGCAAAATTTTTACAAAATAGCCTTCTTGACAAAACTGTTACTTTAAAATTTAACATCTGTTTTGGTTTTTTTTTTCAATCGAGAGAACCAGACAATAAATTAAGCAAGTTAGTTTTCAATAGAAATTAGGTAGGGGCGTAAGGCATCACAACGGGTCTGTTGTATGTTCGGTAAGTTCAAAAAAGAAATAGTAGCTCATAAGTTGAAGAGATCAGTTCCTGTTATTTTTTTTACTAGCCAATGAGCATTAGTTTTGCATTTGATGAAAAACTTGATGGTAATCCAAATGAAAAAAAAAACCAGTAAGAAAATTCCCCATTATTCGCATTCGGAGAAATTGAAGGCGAGAAAAAATACGATAAAGCACCACAGCCGTCAAATTTTTTGCTCGAGTCTCGGTGGGGAAAAGTTGCAGATCTCCGCAAAATTTCCTTAGAAACATCCCCACCTTTTTTCTGTTAAACTTCGTATTCTGATAAAAAAACAAAAAGCAAATTCCACTATTCAATAAGGAATTAGAATTGATATCGGTGATCACTAAAATTATTCTCTACGGTCATTGTCGCCTACAAGCAGCTCTTTCACAAAAATTATCTGTTTATGGATATTTTGATTTCATTTAATCCGAATAGCAGTTAATGATACTTGCTAGAAGGTTGAGAGAGAAAAACTTATTAAAATTTTTGCATAAGATAAGCTTGAAATATCTTGACAAGAAGCTCTACTTGTCCAACGTATACTTGGCTCGAGAAATGAAATCTTGAGGAACAAGAAAAAGCGTAAGAACGGGTTATAAGAGATGAAAAAGTTCGAGAGTTTAAGACCAGTTGGTGTAAATGGGTGGCATATTAGGCTGGCAAGTAGGAGATGGTGGTTCAAATCCAGTACTAGTACTTTTTCAAAGTAGTTGCATCTCAATAAACCCCCTAGTTTACTTTTTGACAAGTCTAGCATAGCCTTTATGTTGAGGAGTTTTCTAAGCAAAAAAGGTAACACATCACAGAAGTTTTGAACATGGCAAAAAATGCAAGAGCAGTAAATTATACTATTATGTCCTAAAGGGCTATTGCGATACGTAACTCATTTCTGGGGCTAAAATTAATCTTACTTACACTATTGTGGCCGTTGCATAAGCTTACGTACAAACAAAACATTGAGATTTACGATTCTATAATTTGTTTGCCGATGAAGTAAGTTAGTTGCTTTCTTGCTATCAAAAAATTGCTTTAACTAACAATGGAGAAGAACTAAAAATTTAGACAATTAAATCTTTAATATATCTCACAAGCTTTGTTTCCTAATACTTGAACTTAATCTAACAAACAAACGATTACTTTTAACAGTCAAACAAATTTTGTGAAATCTATCGGAAAGTTTCAGACAACGTCAGGATAAATTTGACTATACTTCTCGAACTTATTTGAAAAAAATTTCAATTTTCTGAGTACACAATTTTAAATGTTGGTCAAGATCTTGAAAACTAATTTTCATCTCAGACAGTTTTTCAGTTCTGAAGTCTTTGGTAGATTTCATTTTTGTTCTTGGGGAGTAATGGCTGTAATTGATTTTTTCAGGTATTGATGTTTTGATTTTTACTGAATTTTCACGAAACTGTTCTTATCCGCCTTGAAAACTGAAGACATTTTTAGCAACAAAAGTTATCTCACATATATTAATTTAATATCATAATATCAGACAAAATTAAACTACAAGAGTTTTGTTAGTTTATGAAGAACGAAATCAAATATGGGAATTTTTTGTATTTGCGGAGCAATGGGTTTAATTGATTTTTCAGATTTTTTAAAATGAAACTAGGTAATCCATCGCAAAACCTGAAAACTTTATGTAATCCATCACAAAACCTGAGGTCTTATTTAGCAACGAAAATCCTCCCACATATGTTAACCGAATATCAGAGAAAATCAACTCATAAGCATTTTTTTGTTTTCTGAAGAATGAAAATAAATATGCGATTGAAAAAATATAGAGTATATTTTAAAAGGCTAAAGTTTTTCAAGCGTCATGTGTACAGTTCATCATAAATTCTGTGATTAAGGTTTTCTAATTAATCAACATTTCGAGAGAAATTTTTTGAATGTTCAGATATCCGGCCAAATTGTTCGGCTCATAAATTAGGGAGAAACTTAGGTTAAATTGTTTCTTTGTCACCATATTCCACCCTGTGAGGCTCTTTTTCCATGTAATAAGATTCGTTTTGCGGAATTAAATAGTTGAAATGCACCAAAAGCTCCATTTTGATTGATACGGGCGCTGACTCGTATTGTTTTTTTTGGTTTTTCCTGTAAAAAATTCTAATTTTCTGTGCTTGACTACAAGCCCGAGGAAAACGTACGTAACCTTTTTTCATACGCTTACTTCTTTTCTTATAAAAGCCTCATTTTCTGGTAACTTTGTTAAACCCAGATAATTTTTGATGGGAAATGATCGATCAAAATATGAAGTGAGTGCTACATGAAATGTATCAGAGCAAAAAAACAAATTATCCTATAAGGGGTTAACTTATTTTCTTATATTGGAACCTTTTGATAAATTCAAGATCAATTTGAGTGGACATTAATCATGATCAAATCCACTGCTTTTGTTCTGGCATTTCGAACTAGTGCAAAATTAATCACTCGTTAACCGTAGCAAATATGGTCTAGAATTACTACCGGATAGGTTGCCTTTTAACTGTTAAGTTATATGAAGGCGCTTCTTATTTTAGTCTCTGAATATTGACAAAACACCAAAGCTCAATAACCTCGACCTATAGTGGATCCTCATCATCACCCCTCCCCTTCCTTCCACCCCCCCCCCCCACCCGATTGAATGCGAATTTCTCTTACTTGTACTTATATCACTTCAGCACCTTTTTAATAAATTGTATCAACAGTTATGACTACTTGTACCTTTTTATTAGACTATATCCAAATAACTACCAGTCAAAGAAGACAGGTTGTTCACATTGGCCTGTCAATACCCTTTTTTTCGTCGTTGAAGGACCGAGGGGGGGGGGGGGGGTTGTTTCTTAGTTTTTTATCTTGAATCATTTGGTCGATTATTGTTCTAAAATGCCAAATTTTTTTCTCGGCTCTGGAAGTTCTTGTTAGCTTTCCTCAAAATTTTTCCTATACATATTTTCAAAAACAGCGGGAATTCATCCCTTCTGTCAAAAGAAAAAAACGTATTAATTTCGCTTCTCTTTTAATATTAAGCGTAACTAATGCAACTTTGAGCCATAAGAATTTGCATTCTTTTCAGAGCTTATTTTCCGCATCAAACTTCCGGTATTTGTTTACCCGGACTAATGTAATTTGCCCGCTTGTCCTAATTTAATCAAATTTACTCTGATTTAGCCCGTTTCATTCTTTATAACCATCGCCTATAGAACGTCCGATAAAGTGCAAAATAAAAATACAGCGTCCGCCCTTTAAGGTTTTCATATTTTATTATTCTCTGCAGAAAAACAATATGTATTTTTGACACTTTTCTCTGCTCAAGCGAACAACTTTCAAATTGGATTGTTCTTCTGTCGTGTATCAAGTAGCCAACTGATGTCTCCTTAAAGAGTGCTATTGGCAGTAATTTAAAATTCTTCTCTCATTATTCAAATATTCTGACATCGTTTCAATTTTTTAAAAGGAGAAATGGATAGGAGGTGGGAGGAAGG
>NC_134482.1:31052162-31229496 GCF_964194025.1 Convolutriloba macropyga | reverse complement strand
AGTAATGTTGACCTATTGTAACATTTTAAGTTAAGTTTTTAAATTATATTAATCAATCGCCCACTGAAGTTGCAAGGAGGAAACTTTTTTAGTTTCAAGAAGATGCAGTTTTAATCGATCAATGCAATTTTGTCTTTTATTTCATTTTTTGAAGCTAGAAACATTCTACGCAAAAATTTTGATACATTATGGCAATTTGATAATTTAGGACTTCGATTTTTATGATCTATAGAGATCTATATGGATTTTCTAAATTTAATTGATCTGCAATTTTTTTTGTAAAAACTCAGTATAGGCCGAAACAAACAGGAGCCATCTGATGCTACCTGGCAGAAACACTCCATAGAATTTTTTTAAAAGTACTGTCTGTCACTCCTTTCTGACTCGTTTATTGAAAGTTCAGTCCATCTTATCTATGAAAATCAAGGTAAGTTTAAATTCGCTGAGCGTGTTATAGTTTTAAGGTACACATGTATGATTACCGGATAAACTCTTTTTTTTTAAATTAATTTACTAGATTTTGAGAACTTTCAGTTGCATAATTGGCATTTTGTCAGCCGGGAAAAATCCATCACCATAGAAACACTCCATAGAATTTGTTTAAAAGTACTGTTTGTCACTCCTTTCTGACTCGTTTATTGAAAGTTCAGTCCATCTTATCTATGAAAATCAAACTAAGTTTAAGTTCGCTGAGCGTGTTATAGTTTTAAGGTACACATGTATGATTACCGGATAAACTCTTTTTTCTTTAAATTAATTTACTAGATTTTGAGGACTTTCAGTTGAATAATTGGCATTTTGTCAGCCGGGAAAAATCCATCACCATTGTTGGATGGATTCTTTTTTGTTATCTTTTTGATGTTTCTTATTTTTTTGCTAATTAATCGCGGTAATTTTTCTTCATTGAAAGGAAAATTGTTCGAAGTCAAATTTGACCAATCTTTTTTTCTGTTCATTTTGTTAATTCACATGTTTATCAAAAAAATATCTTTACTTTATATCAATTTAAATAATTTTTTGTGGCATGTTTTTTTTTCAGACTTTTGAGTGAATTGAAAGAGTTTATAAGATTACGAAAATGACAAAAAAAAACACTAGCAAAAGTTTCAGTACACTAGAAAACAGTTTCAAATTGTGTTCGGTTTTCATTTTGAAAAATTAACTAGAGTAGTTCTACTTATGTGTATTTACTCTCTGAGACCCAATTTTATCAAAAATTTTGTTTTCTTTGTATTTTTTGTTATAGAAAATTAAATACTTGTTATGAAAACTTTCAGCGAGTTCAGATTGAAGTGTTTAATTTTTGAGAAATTGTTTCTTTTTAATAAAATTTTTAACGTTAAACTCCTGCAGATTTCTTTACATTTTTCTGAGTTCCTTTAATTTGCTTTTTTAAAGAAATCTTCTTTGAAATCTGCGTTTACTTTAAAATTGATTTGTCTTAACGCAGTGAACTTCATTAGCCATTATCTTTGAAAGTTGCGGTTAATTCCAATTCTAATCTAAGTGAGATGCTTTTTTAAGGTTAAAGTAGCAAAAGTCATACAAGAAAACTAGAGAGCTATTTTTTTCTTTAGAAAAATGAGGAACTCTGTTTACTTAGTTTTCAACAAAAATGAACTTTATTTACCTTTCGGCTTCATAAAACATTGTTCTGTCTCTCCAACAGAACGAATTTTTTCTAATGGTTTTTTTAAGAGTAACAAACATTCAAAACCATTCAGAACACTTGAACATATACTATACTCTTTCGAATTTTACTTAGATGTCATTGTTTTTTTCTGACATAGTCAACAATTTTTTTGAATCTCTATCTATCTTTTTAAAACAGTGGGGAAAATGGTTTGACCGACGCCAGCCACTATTTGATTTCAACCACTCCGAGGGACGCAGAAATGTTATTGATGGTCATTTATAAAATGTATGGGATAATGAAATATTGAAATTTTTTTTATTAACTTGATTAGATTATTTAGCGTTTGCAGATGTTTGCATAGGTTGCTCAATTGGAGAAACCAATTTGTCTTCAATGGTGAGCTCAAAACTTTGAACTTGTATAGTTTGTTATAAAATTGTTCATACTTTTTTTCTGAACGGCGTCTCAAGAAAATTGGAGGTAAAATGACCTGAGCAGTTTGCAGAGAACGATCAAATATCAAACGAGGACTTTGTTAAAAAGATTAGGAAAAAGAGGTTTTTAGTGAAAATCTGATCAATATAAAGTGTCAGAACTTACTCAAAGTTTTTATTCTTTTTCGCCACACCAAGTGACTCAATTATACCAAAATGAAAATTTTTATGTAAGAAAAATAGACAAATATTTAGTGGAGGGAAGCGTTTAATGTAGCCGAGTTTCTTGGTTCTCCTCGAAAAGTTTGCAAAAACGTTTCCGCCCTTATTGAAACCCCGGAATAAAAATCTATCATTTCAATTTAGCAAATTTATCTGAAGTTTCTATTCTAAATTAGCGTAAAAATAGCACCAATCTCAATTAGCTCACAATACGGCGCCAATAAATCATAGCCAATTTCCTATAAATCCTTTGTAATCCATTTATAAATTTATAACTACCCAACCCGATAACTACTAACAATATTTATCAATAATCTCCTTTATACCCCTGATTAGCCCAAGGGCTCAAACGTTATTAGGTTTGTGTATAGCATGTTTATTTTAATAAACTAAATCGTAGTTTTGACATTCAAATGCGGAGAATTTTGGGCGGCTCTTGCTCGATATGTTAGTGGGCAGGTAGGGGGAAATAAGACGGCGGGAAAATGGAGGTGGAGGGGGGGGTGTTGAATTTTTGGGCTAATTTGTTTCGACATGTATGAATAGATAAGCATCTGGCCAGGTCGAACAAACAGCAATTGCAACCCAAAAATTAACTGACCCGGGGCTTGAATATTCCCACCTTAATGGAAACAAACTTCTGTTTCACAATTTTTCCATATTCAATATTTCCCAACCTTCCCCAGTGTGACAAAATAGCACATATTTTATGACATTGCGGTGAGTGGTGGCGACGTTAAGCGGGAGTAGTTGTAGTGGGGGGGGGGGGGGGGGGGGTGCGTTTGTGTGTGTGTGTGTGTGTGTGCGTGTTCGGGTGAGTTGGGGTGAGGGGGGGGGGGGTTGGGGAGTTGAGGGAGTATCTTGTTTTCTGATTAGCTAAGCGGGCACTTTTTCTATTTGCGTGTATTATATATAACTGTTGTGGTTATAAGTTGATCATAACTCATAACCAGTTGGTTTATGACTGGCCTATTTACCTGCTTAACGCCCCAAGAATTATTTTCTCCTAATCACCTCACGCATGACTGACGCTTCCTTTCTTCGGGCAAAAAATCTGTTTCCATTTTACAGTTCCTGCAAAATCTGCTCAATTTTTATGACATTTTTACACATTTTCCATCACACTTCGATCTGAATCTTATTTGCACCTTCAAATTTCACTCATTCCAATTTTCCAATTTAATCTCTATATTTTGTGGCAAAAAAATTCTTGTTTATAAGTTTACTTTTATCCATCAAACCATTTTACTTCAATATTCATTACAATGGCTTCAAGTTTTTTCTAAATATTGTTTTCCCCAGCCCACACTTTTGCAAGCAGTAAAGAATTTCCACAAGCTATTTTTTTCGAATTGTAAGTAAAATTTATTTTTTTTCTTTGTAATCCATTCGGACTGCCGTTACTCCACTTTTATATAGGTATGTTGTATAAATTTTTTATTTTGCTAAGCAACGGTTCATAATTTGTTAAATACTACTCTAAGTCAAAATTTCTTCAGTTTTTGATTGCGTTCTAAATTACTCGTTATATTGTAACATTATCAATTGCTCTCGAACGAAATTTGAAGCAATTATTGTAAACGTTTGTAAGTTATTGCCTAGGACTCTTGAGGTTCGAATCGCTCCCTATTCGGCTTTTTTGTGGCCATAGGGATAATTTTTTCTTTACTGAAGCCCATTCCGAATTAAATTGCCCTGCAGGTCGTTCGAGAGTCCGACGATAGTCGGTTTATGTTTGAGTTTTAAAATTTGTTTTTTTTTTGTTCTTTTTTTGAACTCCACTGCAATTTTGTGGTCACAAATTGGCTAAAGCCCTGAATAAAACGTGCTATCAATTAAAGAATTGCAGTTTTTTCCGTTTATGGTTGCCAATTGATTGCAACTTCCGAGCGCAGGAGCTGTTTTAACAATCATTTGTTATGCCTAATTTGTCGTTGGGGAACATAAAGTACGGGGGGATTGGCTTAAAATTGGAAAAGATCCGGAATTAAATCTTTATATTCACTTGTTGTAATGTTGATGCTAACCTTGTACTCTTTCTTTTTTGTTCATTAATTTTTGGATTATTGATATCTTAAGTGCAGATGTACAAAAGTGTTTTCTAACATTTTCAATTTTTTCTTGATGAAAAATTGAATTTCAAATTATAAAACGCGTTTACACATATCACTCTTTCAACGTTTTTGGTTTCCAAGTAGTACATTTCTGATATTAAAAAATAACAGATTTGTAAGAAGTTTACTTTTTTCAATAGTTTTTTTATGAATACATTTTAGAAGAATAGTTTTCAAAATTTCGGCAAACAAAATAGTGCAGAGGTAAAGGAAAATGTTTTGAAAAACATGACAATTTTTTTTAATTTGATTAAATCCGTCTTTAGAAAAGCTATGATAATATACTCTCACATTTTTTACTACTGCTTTCTTTCTCTTTCTTAACTTTCATAGAACTCTGTATTCATTTCATTATATTTCAGAGTTATTCATTTTTAGACCTTGACTCCAGATCTGTCTAAAATTGGAAAACGCAAAAGTTTTGTAAAACGTTTCTCATTGGTAGTTTGAAGAAATCATTTCATATTCCCAAATTTTATGGGAACCGAAGGAACGTTTTTTCTCAGTTTTTTGCACGTTTTTGGAAATGCAAATCATCAAAGAACAAGACAAATGGATGTAGCTCTTCGGAAAGAGTTTCCCTCCTCTCCAATGTCAAATTTTCTATAATAATAAGAACAGTCTAAAGGAAACAAGGCGGCTCAGCAATGTGCGATGGCACATAAAGTTCCGACCCCGCACATCCACAATTTTGGCATAATTGTCTACCAAATGAGGAACAGATAGAAAACCCAAAAATTATTTTTTGGGAATACCAAAAAACCCAAAAAGCACAATTAATTTTCAAAAAAATTGTGTATGAACAATAAGATAGCCTCCAAAGCAAATAACTCAGTGGAGTAAAAATTGAAGCATTAAACTGTTAAACTGCTATGATATGCCAATTTTAAGAAAGCGAGTCAAGACGAACAGCAAAATAAAACAACAAAAAACAATAACTACATCAAAAACTTTTTGTCCGTTTTAAAAAACAAAATTAAATAACAAAGTCAACATACCATCAGATGAACCTAAAACTAAACAAAATAACTTATAAATCAGCAGAAAAGATATGGACCAGTCCATAAAAAGCTTTGGTAACAATTAGACAACATAGAACAAAAACAGTAAAGTTAAAAAAAATCACTTTTTTTTAAAACAATTATTTTAAAAGTAATTTAAACCATTAGAAATCAAGCATAATATCCCAAAACTTTACAATTACCAATGCTTCTATAGAAGGGCATTGGGACCTGTTCTTATTCATTTATTTAGGCGGCTAAAAAGAACAACAAAAACAACAAACAAAAATTCAATTGAAACTTGCCAGAAAACGCTGTCAAAACCGTCAAGCCAAATTTCGGCCCTCAAAATATAATCGTTTGCGCCTTCTTCAAACACCGATAATGCAGTATTTGGCCATTTAATAAATGAGACAAGGTAACAGTAGACGAAAAAGAGAAAATGGCAAAAGTTTGTAATAATTTTTTTTTCCGAAAAAAAATTATGTCCAAAGTCATGAAAAACATTAATTAAAAAATGAAACATTTCAACACGGTCATTTATTCATCTAAAAGAATTCTTTGAGACCTGCAATTATCCAGAATAATTCGTGCATCTACAAAAAGAACGTCAAACATGACAAAAATCAAATTACTTTTTTTTGTTAAAAACCGGTGTCGAAGTCAGTAAGGTCATAACGCATTCTTTAAAAAAACAGATTTTGGGACATCAACCATTTTTGACACCATTTCTTGACACCCATAAAGTTATATTTGACCTGTAATTAACGAGATTAGGTAACAAAAGAAAAAAAGAACAAACTTGCGAAGATAAAACAATTTTTATTTTTAGTTTTGGAAAACGATTGTTTTCAAAGTCATGAAAGGCATCAGCTATCTACAAATATCAGAATAATGGCTCGTCTACCCTTCCATAAAAAGCCTTTGGAACCTATCACTATACAGGAAATTTCATACAACTGAAATGACAAAGTAAAAAAGACAGTTAAAGACAAAATTAAAAAATTGAATTAATTTTTTGAAGAAAGAAGTGTCGAGGCCGTTAAAAAGATAATTTATATCTTTGAGGATTTTAATATGTTCAATTGTATTTTATTTTCAACGCTAGTAATGTGATCTACGAACTGTCAGTAATGTGATAGTGTGACTAGAAAACGTGAAAAACTGGCAAATTTCTAAAAACAAAAAAAAATGAAATCTAGTAGTATCAAAGCCAGAAAACAATAGCTTCACGCTTAAAAACGCAATCGAGACCAGTTTTCAAATCATTAGAATGAAGTAGCATTCTGTCTTTGCTGACACTAAGCGGTAAGTTGACAAAATCAAGAAAAAAATGGAGGAAAAGTTCATTAAGCCATTATTTATTTAAAAATCAATTATTTTTAAAAGTTGAAACAATCCTAAACTTTCAAGTAAAAAACAAAATGATTTAGTTTGGAGCTGCTTAGGAAGCCAATTGGATCTATCACTCTTGAGCTTTCATTTGATATGTTCTTTTCTTTATAATTAAAAGAGGTCTTTTCAAAAAAGAAGACCGACTGATTGCAATCCGAATTCTCTTTGGATTGTAACAGTCAAAGATTGGCACAAAACTAGCCCTGCTAATGCCTATTGTCCGTTAGGAACTATTGATTTTTCAAAATTGTAGATATAGATATTTTGTCAGTTGAAAAATCGAAAAAAATTCTGCATTTTTTATAATATACGAGTAAAGTTAGCAAAAAACGGCAAAGTTTTAACTACAGAGTACTCTCAGCGGAAGTTGAAGTAGGATTAGCCCCCTTCTGAGTCTACAAAGATTGTATTAGTGTTTGGGGGTGTAGTGCCGGCAAATTTTATCAAAGTGGACTAAAGTAGTTTATTTTGTGCTGTTTTTGATGGAGAAGGCTGAATTTTGAAATGTCTATCCAGAGTTTTTGACCAAAAATATTCAATCAGAATAATCAACAAGGCTTTTTTGTCCTTAAAAATAAAATCAACGACACTATTTTTAAAAATTTTATCAAATTTTAGCAAAATTGACAAAAAATTAGGCAAAAATTTCGGAAAATGTGAATAAAACAACGTGAATTCACTCTACTTTTTCAAAAGTTTAAACCTCGATAACTCAGTGTAGAAAACGAAAATTAAAAAAATCTTTTTAACTCTATATTCTACGCTGGACGAGCTGTCTAATGATACCAGTCTCAAGTCTCTACGATGAATATATCGATCGGCGAAAATTGACTGAACAAAACAAAAAAAAACCCATTTGAGTATATAGTTCCTTCCCCCTCAAGAGGGGTCGGAACAATAAATTAAAAAAATATTTTTTTGATGAAAAGTTTGAACAGAAAAATATTGTTAATTTCTCAACGATGTTTCTTCACACTTGAAGCTCACAAAGAATTAAATTTAACACTCAACCTAAGGGGTTGTCCTATTGATTAAAATTTAAAGATTTGCAGCTAATTTTTTGTTTTACTGGATTTTGTCAAATAATAGAAAATAAAAATTGTATTCAGCTCTCCATGTGCAAAAACAATCAAAACACTTCAAAGGGTAGCTTTTTTGCCTATTCAAGATGAATGATTTAATGATGCTTTATCATAATTTTCTTTTTGTCTCCTGTCCTGCGTTTCAAAAGAAACAGAATCTCATGTGAGCTTACGCAACCAGTTTGTAGAACGGTTAGATATTCATAATCAAAAATTAGGAAATTTTTTAACTACGTAATATTTAGTTGAGTATTTTTGTTTTTCAAGCCTTCCTCAAATCTGAATATGAAAACTTAAGTGGTTCACAAATAAACCTCATTTATTTTCATTTTTGAAAAAAAAAATTATGCGATAAACGTTGGCACAAAAATTGGAGGTTGAAATGATGTTAGAATGCTTGGTCAGCCCGCTCTAGCAGTTCAAGTATAACATATAATCTTTAAAATAGCTGTCGACATGCACACACCTTAAACAGGTTTTTTTTTGTGTTCAAGTTTTGAAAAATTGTTTGCATACGACGAGTTGGGGCATTTTATGCAAGAGCCTTATTTTCATATCTGTTGACCAGGAAACTGGGAACAAATTTCCATCATTTCAGCTGCTTATAAAAGTTTTACGACTGTTCGTTTATTGTATCTGGGTAATTTCCGCATTTACTATTTGTCAAGCACGCAAGCCACAAAAATTTCACTTATCTATTTTTTAATCAAGTTTTGAACTGATTTGGGTTTTTTAACAACTTTTGAACTGGTATTTAATTGCAAAAGTCTGTTAATTTCAGACTATAATTCTGCAATTTGAGTTCACATGAATTTCTGTATCATATTCCTTTGCAAAAACTCATATAAAATATTTACATTTTCGGGGTCAATTGTTCATTCAATTATCTAATACGCTTTGAAGTTACATTTCGGGCATACGAATTTTTTTAAAAATTTTTAAAAGCTGCAAATATGTATTAATTTTGCAAATCGCATAACTCGAAATAATCACTTTTTATTTCACAGACGAATTTTGGCCGTTTGGAGTTCGAGTAATCACCAACAAAGCCCCCCAGTCGGCTATTCATCCTTCTGGGTCACCCCCAGCCGACCAAACATCAATCAGCGGGCAATTACAACTTCAAAATGGGTTCCAAATAACACCCAATTATCTGCCTGAAATCTACAACAATAGCCGCTATGGTTATAACCTATTACAACCAAATAACAACGGTGCTCTGCATATTTCACCAGAATCATCCGAATTCACATCACCCACGCATGAAAATCACTGTTTCACCTGTGTTACCTGTGCTAGACGCAATCAGCAATTCCATTTTGAGGCCCCCCATCGACAGTTAATCAATGCTACTAATCACCTTTACCACTCGCTAATTCACCCTCAATTGTGCCCCCAGGAAAGCGTGAAAAATAGCCCGTCCGGGTTTATAACTTCGACACAACCTCTCATCCCAAAAGCAAGCCCGCTCAACAACTCTTTAGACCAATTAAGGTCGCCAAGAGGTCGCTCTCAATCGGTACCCTTGACCCCGACCAGGTCAAGATCGGAACCCACGATTTGCACCTCCTCATTCGAAATGCCCCCAAAGCGGAAGGAACCCTTAGTTAGGATTTCACCCAATGCCCGATGGGACCAGGTGTTCAACTCAGCAGTTACCATTCTGTTTTTCTCCACTGTCAATGTCGTTTTATCGGTGGTTGATTATCAGTTGGAAAACGACACTACAATTTGGTTACCCCTCGTCTTCATATTAGCTTCTCTTTACGTAAGTTCACCGATAAAGAGGTTGTTATCTAACATAGGTGTTCTTGTGCACGCCACAAGTTAATTTGAGGCTATGATCAATTGTTATGTGGAAATATTTAATGTTCATACATATAATTATATAATTGAAGCCAATCTGAAAAGTTTTCAGAAGGTTTGAAATGCTCTAAGTTTTCTGAAATCAGAACCGAAAAATAATTATTCACAATATTAGTGCCAAAGAACTTTTTTCTCAATCAGGTTTGAAACTTTTCACAAGTTAACTCTTTTGGCCAATTGAATATATATTGCAACAAGGAGGCTCGGTAATGTGCGTTCACTAATGATGTTCCGACCCCGCCCATCCACGTTTTGCTTTATTAGTATACCAAATGAGGAAGAGAATGAAAAGGTTCCAAAAACACATATAATTCAACAAACAATTAAGTGAAAAAATAATGCTGGATTAGAGAGCCGATGAGACCTGCCGCCGTCAATGAGAGTAATGAACAAGGCACACACAAAAACAAATATTAGCAAACATTGGTTACGACCAAAACTCAATTGCTATATTTAAAAAAACAGAAAAAAAACAAAATAAAATTGAATCCGATAGAACCTGATCTAAACAAATCAACATGTACCGCATTAGATTTTCATTGGATAAGATATAAGACCTCTCAATAATGCGACTCCGTGAGAGGCCGGCAAAGAAGAGCAGACAAGACGAGGTTCAAAAAGCTCTCGTTTTGAAAGCAACTTCAACAACTTCCAGTTGATTGAATCCAGTTTGTATCAATGCGCCTCGTTAAGAAAGCTAGTTTATACGTCAAAGAAGCAATTGAGAATTGGCGTTATCCGTAACATGTCGGACGAACGAAGAAAAACAGCAAAAACGAAACAAAGAACAAATGAAATTAGCAAAAACGCAGTGCAGCAACCGTTGAAACCACAGGCTATTCATGGAGAATATTGAACACCGTTAATTTTGAACTTTTGCAACACCAATTGGGCCACCCCATTAGTGTTTTAATGTGGAAAAGAACGAAACTCAAATCAACCACACAACCAAAAATCGCACTTTTCTTATGAAAATGTGTTGTTCCAAAGCCAAGAAAACATTAGTTTAAAATAAAATTAGTATTAAGATTGGATCTTGGTTTACGGGAAAGAGGATGCGACCTGTTGTTACAGAGACCAAGCTGAAAAATTGAAAAAATAAAATAAAATTGAAAAAACACAAAAAGCCACTGATTCTTCCAAATCAAACATTTTCAAACACTAACAAACCATAAGCTTTACACTTAAAACAAAAACAGATCATTTTGCAATAGCTCAGGAAACATTTGCGCCTGTTATTATTGAGACCAAAACCTCAGACGACAAAAACAGCAAATATGGACAGCAATTAAAATTTCGCAAATTATCTATCAAAGCCACAATGTTGAAGCCATTACATCTATAATACATCAAAAACCTTTAAAAATTTTAAACTGACGAAAGCGATTAAATGATTTGCTTTGGCCTCTTTTGATTTTAACTGGATCTTCTCGATAAAATAGTTTTGTGGAAAAAACAAGAGAAGGAACCAAAAATACTGACCAGTCATGAATATTGAAAACTCACGAACCTCTTATGAAAAACATTTCTAACTTCTATAGACATCTGTCAAGTTATAACCAACAGCAAAAATATTATTTAGAGCAACAGATTTTGGCGAGTTCTGTCAATAAAAAACTTAGTGTTTGGGAATAGTGAAGAATGAGAATGATAAAAATTTTTTATACAAAAACTAATAGAAAGTATTTGAAACCGTTAGCTATAAACTGAAATCAGGAAAAAGATTTAGTTAAACAATCGTGGAATCAATCAAGGCTTTCAGTTGTCATAAATATGCCGAGCCAGCCGTTATAATGAGATGAGCAATCGCTGAAAATATAGGCTATTCACTTAAGTTTTTAAACAGGTCCTTTAATGTCAATCGGAGCTTTTTTAATGTGATAAGTTGAAAAGAAATTAAATAACGCGAAAATATGCCGATATTATTCTCTTAATAAAATCATTGAGTCATTAGAATTTTTTTGCTCTAACCGAAATCAGTAAATAGATTCCTTTAATCATCTATGGAAGCAGTTAGAGTTTTCGATTGACAGGGGTACGCCCTACGAAAAAAGAACTACATTTACAGGCAAAGACACAAACCAAATAAGTTTTGCGAGAGAACGGCTTCGCAGTAATTAAAATAACAGATCTTCACAGAAGTACAAAAGTTCATTAGGTGCATTCCTGCAATGCCTATTGGAGCTACACTTGATATGAATATTTGAAAAGAATATAAAAAACTACCTCAAATACAAGAACATATGCAAAAATTCACAAAATTTTTATCAGATTTCGTAGTAAGAAAGCCAAAGAATTTTACTTGAATACAAAATCACTATGAGGAGTATTTTTCCTTTGTGGTTGAATTCCCTTGTGGCTACATGTGGTTGAATTTATTTCAAAAAATGACAATTTTCAAAATTTCGGTATCAATCTCTGAAAACAAATATATTCATAAGACGCCTTAGAAAACAACTGAAGGCATTGTATAGAGTCACTTGCAGCTCTCTTAGAACCCAATTGAACATTTTTATTTTAAAAGGTAGTTAGGAGGCCGCAAAATAATGACAACTGAATCCAAACCAAAAAGAAATCTTTAAAAGTTTACGAAAATACATTGTCAAAGCCAGAAAAATTATGAGCTTTTCTCTAGAGATAAACACTATTTTCATATGGCCTTATTTTGTTGTAAATAGGATCTGTCATTGATTGATCCGTGATTGGAAATAATTCTTGTCAGTAATCAACATAAAAAAATAAAAACTGCGAAAAACTTTGAAAAATCCGCGCCCCAATCTAGTCAGAGTAATTATTGATTGTAAGAATGCATGATGTGTCCAAACCTAGCCCTGATTTTTTTTGTTATCAAAAAATCAAAAAATTATTCCATATATTTGAAAAATAGATCAAATAGCAAATTAAATATTTTAATAAACCACAAAAAAACATGCATTTGTAAATTTATTAGAATTGTTTTTCAAAAAACCGGCAACTTTTTCATTCCAGAAAAATCCTATTGGAAGCGAATGTACAGCTGTCTTTGTTGAAGTGTCCAAAGATCGTGGCAGCAGATATTAGGTCTCTACTTCCTGCAAATTTAAACGAAGTAGGAAACAAAAGCTTATTTGGGACCCTTTTGATTTAAAAAAGTTTCAGATTCGCAAAGCTTGGCAAAAATATTAACCAAAAAAACTAGAATGAAACAAAATGGCTAATCACTTTAATTTTAATGTCTTAGAGTTTCTAGGTGTTCCAAAATAATTTACAGATAAGAGCTGCCGCTAAAAACTGCGATTTAATTCTGCAATTGAAAACATGTATATTGATGTGGTGTTTCAATTATTTGCCTGTTGTTGACCAATACACATTAATAATTTTAGACAAATTATTATTTGACACTATTATTTGACACCATTACAAATTTTACACCATTATTTGACAACACAAAATAAACAAATTGTTGCTTTTTATTTAAAGCAGTTGTTTTTTTTAAAGCTACTGGTTTGATTAATGTCAAAGACTCTCAGCGATGGACAATCGTAATTAATACTGGATAATCTGTCATTGCAATTAATGGTGGATAACCTGTTTTTCACATTGCACCTAGACTTAGTTCCTTTTTTTCATTTGGTTACAAAGTTAAAAATCATAAATTGTTAATCTGTTTTGAAAAAAAGTGTGACTTATTATGAGGCTTCATGCATATTTTATGAGGCTTCAGACAAATTGGGTTAAAAGGTAAGTAAACTGCTACGAAAAACTTCAATATGCAGTTTTCGTGATTTTTGAAGTCATTTTTTGTTTAAAGAAGTACTTTTTTAGATAGAAATAATGATTACTACTACTCAAAAGTTTTTCAGGGCTATTTGATCAAAGTTTTTATAATCTGGTCGTAAAACTATTAAAGTTATTTATCGTGCGATGCGTAGCGGAGTCTTTTGGAACAGGGCCAGAGTTTTTTCTTAGCGGTGCACCATTATTTGACAACACAAAATAAACAAATTGTTGCTTTTTATTTAAAGCAGTTGTTTTTTTAAAGCTACTGGTTTGATTAATGTCAAAGACTCTCAGCGATGGACAATCGTAATTAATACTGGATAATCTGTCATTGCAATTAATGGTGGATAACCTGTTTTTCACATTGCACCTAGACTTAGTTCCTTTTTTTCATTTGGTTACAAAGTTAAAAATAATAAATTGTTAATCTGTTTTGAAAAAAAGTGTGACTTATTATGAGGCTTCATGCATATTTTATCAGGGCAACATGTAATATTTTGGAAAAAATATAGATATAAAAAAACAGTCTAATTGGATAAAAAAATAGGGGAAAAATTTTAGGGCCATTTTTAAGTATTCTTGACAAAACATTGGAAAAAACAGCTGAGAAAAATCATCAAAATTTGTTTTTTTACTTCCACTGAAATATAAAACATCTGCCCAGAAACTCTACCTCAAAAAACTTTTGCTTTGCAGCTTTGATTTGGAAGGCAACTAAGAGTCAGTTCTAGAGTTTGAAAGATTCAAGCCAAAGTAGAAGCACAATAAAAATTTTTAGTTTCGAATATTGACAAAATTGCAATGGTCAGATCTCGTGATCTTTTCAAAAATGTTTGAGTTTTTTAAATTGCTCTAATAGGTGCAGAAAACAGCTAGTTTAGTTTTGTTTTGTTGGGTTGAGAGACGATTGAAAACTTACGACAAGTCAATAAACGCTTTAAGTTTCTTTCAGTTTATTGAACTTTGCCACTATTGAACTTTGCCACTATTTTTCCACTATTTATTGAACTTTGCCACTATTTTTCTCTTATTTTGATCAACTTGTAGCTTAATGCCAGCTAAGAAGGAATGCTCTTATTTTGTCTTTGTAGTCGTATGAAAATTCTTGGATAATAAAAAGTCTCGTTGTCGTCTTACGGAGGAGAAAATGAGCCTATGTACTGTTGGTTTGAGTAGATAGCTTAAGGCTTTCATGACATTGAAACAATTGTTTTCAAAAATTGCAAAAAAAACATTTTTCAACATCGCATTTTTGATCTTTTTGTCTCCTGTTACCTATTCTTGTTAATTATAGCTCACATATGTCATTACTGTTGTCGGGGGGATGTGCAAATGTATAAAACCTAATGTTTTTAAAGGTTTCGTGATGAATTTACTGGCATCGACACAGGTTTTTTTTAAAAAAAAAGTAAAATAATTTTTGATTTTCGTCTATATTTGACGTTCTTTATGTAGACGTAAAACATATTCTGAATAAGAACAGGTCTCAAGCCCTTCTTTTGGAAGTATAAACAAGCCTATTTAATTATTTCATTCTCTAGCTAATGGCTTTCATGACTTTGAAAATGATTGTGTTCAAAAATATAAAAGTATTTTTTAGTATTGCCCTTTTTTTCTTCTTCTTTGTCTTCTTGTAACCTATTCTCAATAACGAGAGGTCGCATACTAAATTATTGGTGTTCGAGGAAGGCTCAATGGAACATATTTTTTTGAGGTAAAAAATATGGCTTTAGGGCTCTGACAGCTTTTTCTCGCATAGTTTAATTGAATTTTTGTTTGTTGTCTCTATTTGTTGTTTTTTTTTGCAGCTGCATGAAGAAATGAATAATGGCAGGTCTTAATGCCCTCCTATTGAAACGTATTGGATCATAAACTTGTTTGATGTTTTCAGTTGCTATGTAATGCTTTCCATTACGTTGAAACTAATTGTTTTGAAAAACATAAGCCGTTTTTTTTATTTTTGCTGTTTTTCTTACTCTTTTTTGTCTAATTGTCACCAAGCCTTTTTGTGGAATGGTCCCATATCTTTTTGAACTACAACTTATTTTGTTTAGTTTCAAATTTATTTGTTGCTATTTTGACCTTGTTAATCAATGTTTTTCTTTTTTTAAAATGAACATAGAGTTTTTGATGTAATTATGTTTGGTTTAAATCTTGTTTGATTTTGCTGTTCGTCTTGACTCGCTTTCTTAATAATTGATCTCATCAATTTAGAGCGGCTTTTTTTACTCCACTGAGTTATTTGCTTTGGAGGCGATCTTTTTGTTCAAACACATTTTTTTTTTTTGAAAAATACTTGAATTTTGGGGGGTTTTCTATTTGTTCCTCATTTGGTAAACATTTATGGCAAAAATGCGGATGAGCGGGGCTGGAACTTTATGCGCGAACGCACATTATCGAGCATCCTGTTTGATTTTAATCTATCAACCTAAACATGATTATTAATTGATGTTATGTTTCAGAACAAATTAGTGGCCATATTTGCAATGTGGGTATTCAGAAGGCGACATGAAGCTACAACTTACTCGGTGGGTCATTATATTTTTATAATATAACAACAGCTATATTTATTAAAAAAAACATAGAACAACCGCAAAATTTTGAACATAAAATTAGAAATATTTTGAAAAATTAAATTTAAATGTTAGTACCAGAAAATCATCCCAAGGGAGCTTACGTCTCGTTAGTAGAGAGTCTGAACTCTTTAGAGGGGGGATACATTAGCACCTTGTACCTATAACTTCGGTCCCGTAATGAAATGACCTCTGATCAGACTAAAATTAAGCAAAGTCTGAAGAGAAGAAAGAATTGACGAAACTCTGAACAGATATGAACACAGTATGATCATAGGTCCTTCATAGAAGTATAATAAATAGTTTCCCTTTTTTTGCATACACAACCAATCAACATACGTTTCCACAAAAAGAAAATTTAAGAACGATAATGGGAAAACATTTTTCATTCAACATATGGTCCATTTTCGAGATGGGCAGAAGGATTGAAATGATTGATCTGGGAATATCAGTCTGGGAATATGAACAGGGGATATTTAAAGGTGACACATACACGTTGGTAATATATTATCGAGCAAAACTTGATTACGCACCCGACACCCGTTCGAAAAATGCCAATTCAATTCAAATCAGTTCATTGTGACCGATTTCACCAGAAAATTGATTAAAAACACTCGACTCTCAATTAAACTTTCAAACCAGAAAATTAGTTTGTTCTGATTTAGTCCTTCAGAACTAGTTCGATTCTGATCTGACACCAAATTGTCGGACAAAAACGTCAATCCAGGTTAATTGATTGCCATATGCATCAGCGCTACTTCATTACCACAATGACAACTGTGTAATATTTGCTATTGTAGGAAGCGCGAAGTGGGGGCGGGGACGGGGGATTAGTTTGATTCAATTCAAAAATTAAGTTTGAAATTTGCTGACGCTCGCTTAATTTTCGAAAATGCTAGCTTGCAACCCTTACCTAATTTTCCATTGAGTTGTGCTGAAAAGTAATATCAGCACTTTGACATCGTCGTTGACATAATCCACCGTCCTAAAAAAGGTTTGAACCTCAATCTCTGGTTCAATAGCCTTCTTTTCATCCACTATGATTAAAGAGGAAGCTGTGTAATGAAGCTTGTAAACTTGCATACAAAAAGCAAAGTACTCTTGTTAAGAACTTGGTAAGAAAAAAAAGACGGACTTTCTATCAAGAAAAATTACACGTGGAAAGGAGGCAAAATGCGAGAGAATTTTTCAACACCTGCAACGAATTAATGGGAAAAACACAAAAGCCAGAACAAGATATTTTCAACTAAAACCATGTTGAAAACTTCAATAACTTTTTCGCGAGTATTGGAAAAAAAATTTCGTCTGAAATTGAACCCTTAAATAAAACCAAATTATCTCCGAAAAACAGCAACTCTTTCCTTTTGAGCAAACATACCAAAGAAAAACAGAACAAGTGTTGCATAAAAATCGACCTAAGTACTGCTTAGAGTCCTATGGCCTAAACTACATTTTTCTAAAGAAAATGTCTGATCCTCTTGCAACGAGTTTGGAACAATTGTTTCATAGATGCATTATCAAAAGCTTTTTTCCTGATGCTTTAAAGATTGCCAAAGTTGTACCCTTACCCAAGGAAGAGGGCAAACATGAGCCAACAAACTACAGGCCAATCTCCTGCTACCGACAATCGGGAAAATTTTTGAGAAACTAATCTATAACAGGTTGGTACAGTTCCTCGATCGCTGTCACATTCTGAGTGAAAAACAGTTCGATTTTCGGAACAAATGGAGCACAGTTGATGCCATTGCTACGTTGCTAAATGTGTCAATTATGGACAAACAGAACTAATGTGTCTTGCTGCTCATTTCATGGCCTAAATCAGGCGTTCGACACTGTTGATCACAAACTATTATTACAAAATTTAAAACTTATTGTTACGGTTTTTGTAAGGAAACATATAAGCTTATTGAATTGTTCCTGATGAACCGAAAACAATATATTCAAATTGGAACCAAGAAATCTTCTTTGGATTTTGTAGAAACAGGTGTTCCCCAAGGGTCTATACTGGGACCAATTCTGTTGCTGATTTAAATTAATAACATCAAATCAATGCAGAAAAAAACAGATCTAATACTGTATGCGGATGACACAGCAGTTATAACAGGAAGTAAAATTATAGAATTGCTGAACAATCATCAGTTAGCACTAAAAAACACAAATGGTTGGATAAAAGAAAACAAGATAGTCTTCAACGTCTTCATGTTTTTTTCTCTTTTCTTTTCAATTTTTTTAAAAAAATAAACAATTTGTTTTACCCTTAGTGAATAGGTATTGATATTGAAATTTTTTCCGCTAGAGGCACTTAAAAACAGGTCAGTTAGACCTAATAGTGTGCTCTTGGTTGGTGCGATTGCTATTGATTTACCCAATAGTGTTCTATTTTTGGAATCATTGTAAAACTAATGATAATGATTCTGTATCATCATAGACAATTTATTATTATTAAATACTCTGATGGGTTGTGATTGGAAGAAAGTGAGCGAAATTTGACTAAGTACATTTTAAAAAAATATTTTACTCACTGTGCACAACAAAAAGCCCAAAAATAGACGCATATTAATATCAGCTCTATAATGCGTCAGCTGAACACGTATAGAAAGCCAGAAAGTATCACAGCTGGCATTTCTTGATGCATAGCTGCAACTACATTTGATTTTAAAAATCTGCTGATCAAAGAACGCTGTTAGCGGTGTTATCGATCGATGATACGCCCGAAAAGTAAAGTACCCGCGATCAAATTGATGTCATGAGCCTCCCTATCTTCAGTATGATCTCATTTGTCTGAAAACGACTGGCTTTATTAATAAAAAAAGACCTTAAATTACGAGGAATCTAGCTGTCTTAGATAGCCTTTTTTGTCCTTGATCTCAATGCTAATCAAGATTAATACTTTCTCATGAGACACTCCGGAGTAACTCAGCAATCAGAGCCAAATTTTTGCCCGTGAAGTGTCGGTGTCTCCCGTTACTGCCCTAGTTGATATTCGTGTTAGAGACACTGAGACTAGTTTTGCGACAGAAACCCCCACGAAGCAGTATAGATTTGCAAAAATTAAAGACGAATGAAATTATAGCCGATTGCAAGTAGAGAAACGTTTGCAGCTGAATCCAAGTAGAGAATTGTTTGCATTTTTTTTTCGTTCGGGTTGATATAATTAGATTTGAATGCCTTTTTTTCTTCAAAAGTTTATGAAATGCGGTGTCATTAATAAAAAGACAAAAATTAATTGGGCTAGAGTGAGATTGTGCGTTGTAATCCTAAAACCAACCAAACTTTGCATCAGAGGCTTTAGATGGAATCTCTTTTGTATTTGTAAAAACCAAATCTCAGTCGCCCGAGGAGGAAAATAACACTTTGTTCTACGTATTTAGAGAACCAAAAGGTACAAAAGTGATGAATGCCATTTTAAATTGAAGTTAAGAGGACAATTTTGCAGACCAGTGAAGGAAAAAAAGTTTTCTTCTTAAAAACATACAGTAGTTGAAATAAATCAAACGTCTCCGTCTCCGATAGCGAAGCAGTCGATTATTTATAGCGGTTTAATTCAAGTGTATAAGTTAGATTTCAAACGAAGTGTAATTTTTCGCCCTCAAGTTTTTTGTCCTAATTTAGGACACTAAATTTGGGGCAAAAAATTAGATTTTTACTTCTTCAAGTCCAAATCGGATCTTTCAAACTAAGCTCTCTGCCTCGAAGTTTTAGTGACCTATTAAATCGTACCCTGGGATCTCTAAGATACCTGAAAAGTAATATTACTGAGTGCACGGAGCTTTTGGTGTTAATAGTTGACATGATTACAGTCTCTACTATTTGTGAACCCGTGAGACGGTATAGTCGTTCACAAACATGTGCGGTTTAACTCACCCAACGAGAGCTGGAAGCACTGCTTCTGACAGAATTGAGGAAAAAATAAACGACCTCATATATATCTTTACGTAAGCTATAGCAATGTGAGCCCAGTGAAATGAAACTTGAAACATCTTGATAAGAAGCATATTAAAACTTGACAAATCTTGATAAGATCTTGGTAAGATTCTTGGTAAAACGTCAAGATATGTACGGACATGCAAGATCTTTGCAAGAAACTCAAGAAATAAGATCTTGATAAGATAAACAAGAAAGAATCTTCAAGATCTTAGCAATGTAAGTAATGTGCTCAAAAGGGTTGCAGTTTGAGTAGGAAACGATCGTGAAAGCAGTGAGGTGATAAGAGATCAGCGCATTTTTGAACAAAATTTCAACATATCCACCTCTTTTCTTTCATAATTATTCGCTGAAAATACACTGATACTTCACCCGGGTGATGGCAATGTGTTTGCGTATCAAAATTGGTGTTTTTTAAATTCATTGATTCAGTACTGAATCAGAGCTGATATTCTCTGGAACTATGCTCAGTTCTGTGCAGTAACAATTCATGATGTTTCTTTTCAAAGTTACAAATCTTTCCTGATGAGACTGTATGTTTATGTAGATCCTGGCTACATTGTGTCTATCTGTGATGTGTACTCTGTCCAGTATTGGACTGGTCATTGTCAGCACATATGCACTCGCTAATCGCAAGGGCACGTAAGTGTTAACCCCCCCCCCCTCCCTCCCTCCCACCCCCCACCCAACCGGAGATTGTCCCCAAAAATACAAGATTATAAAACTTGACCGTTTCATTCTTGAATTTCCCAGAGTGATGTCGGCGACTGAAAACAAATATCTGTCTTGGCAACTTGTGCTTGCCCGTAAATAGTTGACACGTTCGTGTTCATTCGAAAAATCCTCCATAGTTTAAAATTGGAAGATTTGTACAAAGTGGGCGCTTAAAAGGATACTTCCCATTACAGCCCCACCAAGCCCATCCCACCACCCTCCCCCGCATTAGTGTGCATATAAAGTGTAGCCCGTACTACTGTAAATCGATCATGATGGGGGCTATTTTGGTGGAGGGGAGGCTATGATGGGAAAGACCTTTAATAGAGTGGGAAATTTTGTTTAGGTTTGATTACGTCAGAACTGGTGTCACACAGAGGCGTTACTATCAAAGCACAGCTGTAAGTTATTCAATTGTTTCAACCTGAAATGCTTTCTTTCACACTTCTCTCCTTTACAAAAATCAGAATGTACGATAGATTAATATAATAATCTAGATAACACAAGTTACAGTTTGTGATAGCATAAAAGTTACGCTCGCTGCAATAAAGGTTTTCTTCTCTGCCTTATAGACCTGCATCAATAAGAAAAAAGGACACGGCACAAATTACTTCGAAAACTTTCAATTCATTTTTGAAAATACCACCACGTCAAATTGTTGGTATTTTTGGTTGTTAACGAATAAATGCATCATGATTAAAAAAATATCTACCCTGGTGGAGGTCCCAGACATAATCAATTATGTCCAGACCATCCCAGAGGAAAATGCATATGTCCAGACTTCCGCGCGTTCATGTTCACCAGAATCTCGTGCGTTCTAGTTCATGCTTTTGTGTGTTCACCACACTTTCGTGCTTCCATGTTCAGACTTTCTGCGTTCGCCAGAATTTCGCGCATTCACCAGACTTTCGTAAGTTCAACGGAATTACATGCGTTCATGTTTAGACTTTCGCCCCCTTTTTTAGTTGATTCCAGACTTGATATTTCTCAATGCAATTTTGAGGTAGTTTTTCTTGTTCTTTTTCGATGTAGTTTTTAAGCCTGAGATCCATCCCCCTCTTGGGTTCTTGCAGAGTTTTTAATAATAATTTTATTACCATTATAGGGAAGTCTATGAGAAAAATGAGAAAAATTATATAGCTTGGAAACTGCAAACAATTTTCCATAGTTTTTAGAAAACGCTTTTGTGTTTATTTGCATTTGTTTGAAAGAGATTGTTAGATTACCAGAATGCGCATTTTTGATCTAATCAAATAGTTTTTCTATCAAATGGTTGTGAG
Organism: Convolutriloba macropyga; assembly: GCF_964194025.1. Classification (NCBI taxonomy): domain Eukaryota; kingdom Metazoa; phylum Xenacoelomorpha; order Acoela; family Convolutidae; genus Convolutriloba; species Convolutriloba macropyga. The sequence goes on along the minus strand of NC_134482.1, from coordinate 31,207,496 downwards.
AATTGCACCACCTATAATTGCTGAAAGTGATATTCATAATCATAGTTAGCATATAAAATATTTATTAGGTCCTCTAAATGTGGATTAGCTATAAAGAGAAAATAGCTGTACTTATTAAATTTACAAAAACAAAATACATACAAAAAAATTATGCAATATATACAACAGAAAACCTTTTGGTTGTCGGCAGCGAAATACCTAAGCTTATGATGTCACAAAAACGCTATTTTTTTGCACACACTTTTGAAGTGTTTGATTTTTCTGGCAATTTTTTCCTGAAAGACGACACAAAAGAATCATCATCCAAAAATGTCGGAAGCAAATTTTTGCATGTGGTTTATAGGAAAATCTATTGATTTTGTAATTACGCTTTGCCTAGTTTCATCAACATAGGCTGCTTCTTGCAAAAAAAGTTGTTAATTAGCATTTCGAGGTCTTTTACATTAGTTCAAACGAAAAACTTCAATGGTGAAACTCCAAAAAATTTAATTTTAAGTGCAGTATTTACGAGTCTAATTAGCAATCGGTTTCCTTGCACAGCAATTGGTTTTCTTTTTTATTTGCTATTGCTTCCTGGGTTAGTAACTCTGCGCCTTGAAAGTACTTTTTTTGTTACCAACCCAGGCGCATCAAGATATTTACCGATAATTTTTTTTTTGTGAAAACTTTTCGCTCAAATTTTGCTCGGTTTTTTAGAAAGTTTTTAGAGTAAATAAAAATACCTGGTCATTTGAAAGATTGAGAATCAGCTAAAATTCTTTTTTGGAGTTATTATTTTTCCATGCGTTGCCACTTTTCCAGTTGCTGCAGTAACATGCTTTCAAAAACAGGGCTTGTCACTTCTGCGAAGAGTTTTGTCATAAATAATTTAATATTGAATGCAACGACAAAGAGACAAAATTTACATTTTTGGATTTTTTTCTCAATACTGGTAAATCAGTCAATCAACCTGTCAATCAGGTAGATGATTTCGTTTCATTAAAGAAGATAGTTCTGTTTGTTATCAACTTAGGTTATAATCAATCAACTCTACTCTGAAATAAATGCCATTTTGGGGATTTATGATTTGAGATAGTCTATGCTATGAGGCTAAAAAATATATTTAATTTTTCAATGAAAGTTTTAAATATTTGGTTTTACAAAGAATTTGCCTCGTATTTTGAATTTTCATAGCTTGAATATGGCAATTTTGTGGGAAAATATGGCGAAGTGGCGACTGCAGGTTAGCTATTTTTCGCAATTTTACGTCATGTGTTTTTGGATTTTCTTACTTATCGTGACAACTAGGACTTATATTTTCATTTTAGCATAATGACTGACCCATGAAAAAATGAACAATAGGAAGTCCAAATAAGTTTTCTTTCTCTAGACTCCCCTTTTAAACCGATCAGCCAAGAGTACTGGTTTCCTTTTTCAAAATTTCTGAGTTATTTGGGAGTAATAAACCAAAGTTAATTGGTACTAGTAAGTTGGTACCAGTAATTGATCCGCGATGTATCCAATTGATTTTTTTAGAGTTCTGGCCAATATTTCTGTATATTAATTTCTTCATTATGTTCCAAGGAATTGCATTTTAAGTCAATATTAATAAAGGGAAAACATGGCAGGTTACTCACTTTTTTTGGTTTGCAAACAAGTCAAGATTTTTTTTTGCATTTTCGCGTAAATTTTGAAAGAAAAAAATTAAACTGTATACGGCAAAAAAATTGAAAAAAAATGAAAAGTAAACGGCACCCCATTATAGTTCGCCCCACAAATAAGGGGTTATTTTTCAGGATTCCAAGACCACAAATTATTAAAACAAACCTCTAGAAATGTATAATCTGACAAACCTCTAGAAATGGCTGGAATCAAGAAAAGTTTTAAAATTGGGTCAAAATCTGATCATGCTTTTTAATTGATGCTCGTCATCAATATTGAGCATCTCGAATCGAAACATCTTAAAATTTAGTTTAAAATCAAGCGAATATTCTTATCTCAACTAATTTCGAGAACTGACTGTCAAAGCAGACCGAATCAATCATCATATGATGCAAAAAAGAACTTACAAAAGATTTAAGAACAAAACTTTGAAAATTGATAAAATGAGCTAATTTGCAATTAGTGCTAATTTTATTGATGATATTTTTACGACTCGAAGAGGAGTATTGGAGAAGTCCTTTTTTATAATCAATTTTATTGGAGTGATTTTTGAAGCGGGAAATGAAACGCGTGAAAAAAATTGGGGTGATTTTGGGGCTGAACAAAAGTTAAGAGCGGAGTGAAAAGAGAGAGTGGTTTTTTGTTCATACCGCTGTTTTTGAGAGAGCGAGAAATTGATGTGTGAAAAAATTTTCTGAGCGAGCGAAAATTTTTTGTTCACGTGCGGCTTTTAAAAGCAGTTTTTTGCAATTTTTCTTGTTTATGAGGTTTGATTATGATATTGTGTTGGATTTGGGCTCGTTCTGATAGTAATTGAAGGTTTCAAGTAGTTAATTTGAGTTTTATGCTAATTTGGAGGGTTTTGATCATTTTTGCTGATTTTTAGACGAAATTTAATGATTGTTTGCCTGTTTTTTTGTATTAATGCTTTAAATGGTATTTTAATAGAAGCTTGTTACTTACGGAATATTCAGCTACCAATTGATTAAAGTTTTATTGGTGTAAATCGTTCTTTTCTTTGGAAAATTGACAGAAAAATAGAGAAATTTTAAACCATTTTTCTTATTTTTTTGCAGTTTTTTTCTTTTTTCTTAGTCTTAGACAAGTTTCTAAGCCTATTATGACTTGCTCATTGTTTTGCGAGCTTTCCATTGCTCTAATTGGAAAGGAATTTTACTCGGCTTTACGTTTCCTTGTACTATTAAAAAAACTCAAGTTAAAAAATTTAAGTTTTTGTAGCTTTTGTTCAATTTGTTTTTGAATGCCGTTTCTATTCTTCCTTAATTTTTTATGTCATTTTTGGAGGTTCAGGGTTCAGAATAGTTGTCCTAGTTGTGTAGCCAAAAGTATAGTAAATTTCAGTTTAATGCTAATTTGTAGATTTTTGATCAGTTTTGCTGATTTTTAGACAAAATTTAATGATTTTTTGCCTGTTTTTTTGTTTTAATGCTGTAAGTGGGATTTGGATAAAAGCTTGTTAAAAATATTCAGATACCATTTGACTAAAGTTTTCTTGGTATAACTCATTTTTTTGAGGAAAATTGACAGAAAAATTGAGAAATTTTAAAACCATCTTTCTTATTTTTTGAAGGTTTTCTTTTTTTTAATCTTAGACAAGTTTCTTAGCCTTTTATGATTTGCCCATTGTTTTGCGAGCTTTTCATTGCTCTAATTGCAAAGGAACTTTATTTGGCTTTATGTTTCCTTGTACTATAAAAAAACTCAAGTTGAAAAGTTTTTATAGTTTTTTTGTTCAATTTGTTTTTGAATGCCGTTTCTATTCTTCTTTAATTTTTTATGGCATTTATGGAGGTTCAGGGTTCACAATATTTGTTCAGTTGTTTAGTCATAAGGATGGGCAATTTTCTCCTTCGAGTCGTTTCCGGAATTCTTCCGGCTATGTTTTTTTATTTTTTTTGTTTAGGAGCGTTGTACCGATAATTGTACCAGCAATTGGCTAGTCTTAATGCTAGTAAGCTGCGGGTTCTTTGTCAACGGAGCTATCAGCATATATCTAAACGCAATACTCAAATCTCAGTTCGGATTAGCACGTCGTGAGGCATTGAAACGAAGAGCGGCGAATAACGCATCACGTGAACACATTCTGTCGTCAGCCAATCAGAATCACACTAAAGCCAATGGTCAAATTCCCAACGGCCACATTCCAAACGGGGATCCAAAAAACAACAACAGTGACAAAAATAAACAATATACTTCAATAGTGCCAAAATTGATCAAGCAAGCATCAACGCCAACAAAGCAGAAATCATCGTCATCTAAAGCGGTACGTATGTTGTTTATTAGCAGTTTTATTATATTTTGTCCATTATATTTTGTGAGTTGAATGTCTGAAAATGATTAAGCACTATAGAAGTGTTTTCTAAATGGGAATTGGTTATCAAAAATTTATATCAAAAGCAGAAAAAGTGACTAAATTTACAAGAAATGTGCTTCAACTCTTAATGGTTAACCCAGGTTTCATATTTTCCCTCGAGTTTTGGCGCATCTGTTTTTCTCCCTTTTTTTTTTTTTTTGGGGGGGGGGGGGGGGGAGAGGGGGGCTATAAAATTAAAAATTTTTTTGCAAAACTTTGTAATTTTTTAAATTTCAGAAGCGCAAGGCTGTGTCTGTAACAACAAACCCGTACATCGGATTTCAACTAGGAAAACTTATAACCGAAGAATATATCGAAGTACCGCTTGACTTGTTCAACACACTCAACCATCACCAATTGAGTAATCAACAGTCAATTTCGGCCAATTGCATAAGAGATGACGTTTCACCTCAGCCGAGATTAGGAGCTAGTTTACCAACTATTACGCAACAGGCGTCAGTGGAATTTTCCCCAAGCAGACTCGCTCTCGATCACGTGTACTCGCCTAGCCATATTGTGCAATCGCATTTTCAAAATGATGTAACACTTCCACGACTTGGATCAAATTCTTCAGAATCTTTAACAGCGTTCTTCGTAGCCAATCAGAGTTCAGGTAACAAAAGCTACTAAGAGCTCCATAAAAGAATCTTAGTAATCATACTAAGTCGTAAATGATTCTTAGTAGTCATACTAAGTCATATATGATTTTTATGGAATCTTGACAATCATACTAAGATCATAACAAAAACTTTTTATGCTCAAATTAAACCAAACAAACAAGTGTGAACAACGGTTAAGCTAGAAAATTCAAAAATGATATTAAAAAAACAATTTCATATACCAAGCCACCTTTGTGATCATACTAAGTCATATATATTGTTTTTATGGAAACTTGGTAATCATATTAAGAAAATACAAAAAAAACTTTTCTATGCCTAAATTAAACCATCAAACAAGTGTGACCAAAGGTTAAGCTAGCAACCAAAAACTGATCAAGTTAATAGCGAGACATCAATTAAACTCTTTCAATGGGTCTCATGTTTTTGCGAATAGGCTCGAATAGCTTTTTCGATCCATACAAAAGCCATATATACTTCTTTGTTATCATACAAAGATATTTTTCTTTGGTTCTCTCTAACCATACAAAGGGTGTGAATGGTTCTGATTAATCAGACAATTACCATATTTGATTCTTAGTAATCATAGCACATATGAATTTCAATAAAAGAAAGATCATATATGAATCTTAGTAATCATTGTAAGATCATACTAAGAAATTGTTTGTCTTATATGGAATTTTAAATGATTTTTGAGTGATTACAGAATGTTCATGCCGAGAATGTTCACAGATAAAGAAAACGGATCCCTATTTAGTATTTTTGATAGGGATTGAAAATTTAGGTAAGAAAGGATTGTCTGTTGTTTCAGATGTTGACAACAACGATGCGCGGAAAGACTTAGAGCTAACAACAAAATCTGACATTATCAGAACTCGAAAAACAGCCGATCGACTTTTCTCACCTGAGGAGAAAGAGACCCTTATTGATTTCGAATCTCCTCCGAGCGTAATTGGCTCTCCATTCTCAGCTTTCTCTCCTTTGGAAGTAAATCACATTCGCAGATTCAGCCACGATGTATAAATTAAAAATTGATATTTTTGTAAAATTCGGCAAATTTGTGCTGGCCCTACACTACTTAATGTTCTCTTAATCTATGATCAGTTCTATATGTCACAAAACTAAATTTTAGAGAAAAGATTCAGCTATGTATTTTCATGACGCTCGAAGCTCTTTCGAAGCTCTTTTTCGAAGCTCTTTACCATTTTGGCATTAAATGTGAGTGGAAAGCCTGCGCGGAGTGAGGTGATAAAAATATCAACCGCCTGGTCCAGACAAAAATTGGCTATTATCAGAGATCATATCGACAAAAATTGTCAGTGGTTCGAATTTGAGCAATTTTTTGTGAAGTAATTTGAATTATCAAAACCAATTGTCAAAACAAAAGATGTTTTGACATGTCCATTATCAGAAACAAAATACACCATGTTACCAAAAAGCTCCGTACAGATAAAAAATATTAAAAAAAGCAATACAAACATCAAATAATCTAACATTTTCAATTCAAATTATGTTTCCTAATAACGCGTCATTACACCTTTAGCTTTTTTGACATCGAGCAGACGGTTAGCATAGTTTTCCTACAGGTTTCTCACGACGTCTGGGTCAATTTCATTCCAAATTTCATACACTTTTTTCTCTAAATTTTCCCAAAAAGCTGTCTGTTTTCGTTATTGTTGCTTCAAAATTGCCCATAAATTTTCAATAGGATTCAGATCTGGACTGTATGCTAGGCATTCCAGTACCTTCCACTGGTTTTCTTGGAAAAAATTCCCGGTAATCTTCGATTTAAGTACAGGAGCATTATCTTGTTGAAAAATAATGTCCAGGAAATGCATTTTTTCTTCGTATATTTTCAAAATTTCCAAATAACCGACAACGTTTAGCTTGTTTGGAGACTTAACAAGCGATTTTCGTCTAGTTGACCGTATTGCACCCCAAAACATAAGTTATTGTTTGTCCGAACTCAAATTTTTTGTGTTTTTTTTTTCAAGAAATCTTGTTCCATTTCTTCAAAAAACTATAACAATTCCGTCAATGGAGATGCAAACCCTTGTTTCATCAGTCAAAATAACATTTTCCCAGGACGAGAACGACTTCTTTGGCATACTGATAGTCCATTTTGAAGGAAAATACTTGCTTTTCGTATTCAAACTGACCTTTTTGCATCATTTCTTGAAAAAACGCCATATTTTTGAGAATTCGCGTAACGTACCTCTGGAAATTGAATCCTAGCAAGAGAAAGCGTTACGAGTTACTGTAATGCGCTCCAGTGAAGTTTTGGGATCTTTCAAAACATCGTTAATTAACTTTAATTTGTATTTTTTTGGGGGTCCGCCGTTTGATTTTTGAGCCTCCAAACTGTTATTTTTCAAGTAACGTTTGTATGCATATTGTTCACTGGATCTCGATTTCAAGTTGAGTTGCTTTCGTTTTTTCGTCCATGAAAATTCGACGCGCAACAACTTGGCAAACAGTGAAAGAACAAAGCGGTTTAACCATCTTTTCTGTTTAAGCGGAGAAAACGAGAATTATATTTCTCTTAAAACTTCTAAGTTTCACGCTTTTTTTCACGCCTTAGCGCAAATTATACATAAGGAGCATAAATCATGCTTTAAAAGAAGAAATCATGCTGTACGTATCTTTTTGGTACCGAAGTGTAATTCGCACAGTGCTCAAAGTATTTACATTTGCGCTTCAAAATTTTGCTTTCTCTGAGAACCCACGTTTTCTTTCAGAGTTTATTAGTTCATGCTTTACAGGATTCTGTATCACAAAAGGATGAACCAGACCGTGTTCTTAACTTCTAGATAAAAGACCCAGACAATATTTGTCAGATAATATTTCGAACAGCTCAACCCGGTTGGTTCAGGTCCTCGATCGAAATGTCTTAAAATAGCCATCCCAGACTGAACTGACTTCTGGTCAGACCATGCCAGACTAAATTGTTATGTGATCAGTACATCACAGTTTGAACTGAACTGGCCTTTGATTAAATCATCCGGGACCGAATTGATATTTAATCAACTTTTGCATGCACTCGACGAGCTCTCAAAACCATCTTCGATGAAGCCACCTGAGATTAGCTATTAAGTGCCACTCTGATTTCGAATCTCTGCGACCGTAGAGGTTCCAGATCTGAATGCATCCAAACTCATATTTGGTTGGTATCTGTGCAAGAAAGATCTAGTACTAAACAATTATTTAACAATAAATCCTTATCGGTACAACTTTTTCAAACCTTGCAGTAGTCAAACTCGAATCAAATTTTAAGTCTCTTGAATCACTATCAAAAGATTGTGGTGCGTCATCTTGAAAGAGTCTTGGTTATTCTTAGCAGATAAGTGTTGTTTTTATAAGGGTCGTAGTTCTACTGTTTTTGTTGTTGGCACTGTCCACTACAAATGTATGCAATTTTTTATGGAAGCAGTGTTTTTTTCAATGAAAATTCGCTAAAAATTGAGAATTCCAGTTCTTTCGGCGAAGTTCACTTCGGGTTTAGGTTTTTTCCGGAATCTTTCCGGCTATGTTCAATTTAACAGGTGACTTCACGTATCACAAGATGTAAAAGTTGGCGGCGCTCGTGCAAATACTGTGATTTTATTTTGTTGTTGAGTTTTTTTACATACCAGTTTTCCTAAGAGAATGGAAAAATTTGGTGTGTCAAATTATGCGCTAAGCGAGTTAAGCTTTTAGATCACATAAGTCCTTTCACAATCATTTTTTTAAAGTTTTAATACTAAACTTTTGTGTAAATTGTCTTTCTAATCAAAATTAGCAATTATTTGAAGATATCACTATGATAGATTCATGTTTGAGCTATCTTCGACATTTTGTCTATCTAGACGAGGCTTTTGTACATACTACAATGATTACTGCGGGTTCAATTAGTACTTGTGATACTATTTTGCTGACCTTTTGACGTGCTTGTATCTGTTTTTCAGCTGTGCGCTTTTAAAAATTTTTGATCAGGTTATAATAAATTTTGACGTAATAGTCCCTATTCCCAGTTATGCGTTTTACAGGTTTTTTTGTTTTATCTTCACGTGTGTGATACCTTACACCGTAAGGTATGCAGTTGAGTAACAAATGCTTGTCTAATTTAAGAATACTGGATTCGAGGTGCGAATCCACAATAATTTATGTAGCTTGAAATTACAGCTTTCAATTTACTGAGCAAGAGTATTACAATTGTAACTCTATTCTCACGGTAAGGAATACTGACTCGATTCCACTAAAAACTACTCCGAGGTCAAAACAAGAGAGATAGACAAGCAACTGAGTTGAAGATTGAACTGATAAAAGAATGAAGAATGAAATTAGTATAAGCAACAAAGTGAAAATTATAAACATATCTGAACAATTCACTTTTTAGTCGGAGGTAAGACTTACCTCAGTGATTAACTTTGAAGTTTACAATTAAGCTGAATGATATTATGACAGTAATAATTTAGTACATTTTCTGATCCTTTGATATATCTATATCACATATCCGCAACTTCGACAAAAATTTGAATAAGTTTTCAGTTTTTAAATATAAACAACATATTTACTGGCTATTATAAATAATAATTAACAGTTAAGATTGTTGAAAATAATTCTATGTTTGAAACAACAACATGAAAGATTGGAAACGTCATGGCTTTCCAAATTAATTAAATTGAAAGTGTTTACGAACAGTATACACAGACTAACTAAACGGAACTGCAAAATTTGAATAGCAAATGTAACACGAAAGTAGCATTGTTATAAAATTAGCAATTGGCTAACATTAACATAACATTTTCCTAAATAATACTAACATAACATCAAAAGTATTACGAGTGAATGACAATTTAAGACATTGACAAAAAAGTTAAAACTGCATGAATCTTAATTAAAGAAACAAAATTAATTGAATTGTTTTGAGAATGTTTCAAATTTGGTTTTCAGTGTCAAATCGCTCATGCTGACTTCCGTTTTGTAATCAGCATATTCGTACTCATAATATGGTGGAATATTTGTGAGTGGTCGGATTCGTGTATCCGGTGGGCTGACTACAGGAAAATCGAAGGAAGTTTGTACTAATGGCGGTTAGGACGCTTCTTCTTAGATTACTGTCTCGCTGACAGGGTTGGTAGGCCGCGCTCGTTTGGACATTGGTACTGATTCCTGATTGCTCACGGAACAGACTGAGCTTTTGAACCCATAGGAGTTCGGAGCTCGACGGTTTCGCTCGCCTTTGGAAGTTGTGGGGCTGGAAGTGGACGATGCGGCTGAAGTGTTTGGAGCTGCTGACAATTTTCGGCTGCAGTTTGTGGAGGGATGAGGCTTAGATGGTTTCCTCGTAGTCGTGGCGTTGGATATGTTGCTATTCACTGAAGATACTCCCGAAGTTTTGTCTGCCTGTCGGTGACGAAAACTAATATCACCCCTGTACTTCTTTTTGAGCTCCTTTGAGTGAGAAGCAATTTTTCCTCCTTAGTCTTATCATACTGAAGAGGGCGTCTTTGCGCATATTGCCAAAGATCTGTATTGCGTTCGGCCTTCGTACCGATTGTTGCAATATCACTGTTCCGTACTTTCACCTCGGGAACGCCTGGTTCTTTAATTACTGTTGTCGTGGGTGAAATACGAACCACCGTACTCCCAGGAGCCCACGTGTCCCATAGACCACGAAGGTCTTGTTTAGATCTGTTAGACACGTTCCTAGCCAATTTCACTTCCGGTGAGGTTTCGGATCGTGGTATTGGTTTGAGAGTTCTGCGTGAAGTATGAAGAGGGACACCGCTTTGTTCTTTTCACCATTGTATCTCCGGCCCGCAACCGCTTCGTCTTGGGTTACGGCTTCTTCAATGAGGATGTTGCCGATTTCGCCAGTCACTTATCCATTATCGTCAAGATAATCTTCAATCGGAACCGTATCAGCGTCTAATTAGTTATTTGGAATTTTGTCATAGGAAAGATTTGATGATTTTGGGACTATTTTTATATTACTGAGTGGTATAATTTGTTTTCTTCCAAAGTGTTCTTGAAAAAGTGTTACAATTTTTGTCTTTTGTTTGCATATACGTAATTGATATGCTTTATTGCATCTTTAGTTGTAAATTAATTAATTGTATTGGCTCATTTCAATCAGCTTAATTGTCTTTTGATTGTTATTATCAAACCTTCCACTTATCCAATCGCTCTATGATCGTTTGCGCTCAATCGCTCTATGATCGTAATCATTCCACAACTTCCGGGATGAGTCGGTTGTAGGGACTCGAGCGCTGCGTCCTGAATGGAGTTTGGAATAGCAACCCGTTTGTCGACACATACGCAGCCTGATAGGACATGTAGGTTGCGCCAGGTTGAGTGGAGGTAGAGTTTACATCCTGATATGTTCAACTGGTTTTGAATACCCATCTCAATGTTTATTGCCAGTTCCAACGCTTTCTTGGCCGTCCTCGTTTCCTTCAGCATTTCTCTTTGTATTTCTCCTTTTTGCATATTGGCGATAAATACATCTCAAATTATGGATTCCTTGTGACTGCCAAGGTCACAGTTCAGGGAAAGTTCTCGAAGGCATCCGTAAAACTTCTCTACTGGCTCCCTTTGAGTTATGAGGATTGTATGACGGTCAGTTATGTTCCTTTGTTTAGTGAAGAAATTGTCCAAGCTATACCGGGGGTCCTTCGTCGAGATCTGATCAATCTGCACCATTGGTTCTTAAAAGCCGAAAAATTGTCGGCCTTCCTTGCCAAGACTGAGGTATGTAAAGGAGAGAGTTTTGTAATCACAAATTTTCTACGGTCTACCGCCACACAATATACCCGCTGCTCCGATTTTCTGACATTTGTTGAGCCATGCAGGTTTGAGTTGCTCGTTACGAATTATGTGCTCTCTCCGAATTTGGGCCGTGCTGTTGTCCACATTTTCTTAAACTGGTTCAGGGGGAAAATTAACTTTGTTCGGGGTTGGTTCTCGTAATATGTCAAAAAGATGCCTTCTTTTGCGAGTGTTGCCAACTTCAGGATTATTCTCCATCGTTTGCATCTCAATGGAGGTTCTAGTGTTGATCGTTCCCAAAACGGTTCTCGCCCCAGAAAAGCTTGGTTTTTGGTGCTGACAGTGCAATGTGATACCTTATACCGTAGGGTATGCAGTTGAGTAGTAAATGCTTGTCTAATTTAATGATATTGGATTCGAGGTACAAATCCACTATATTTTACGTAGGTTGAAATTACAGCTTTCAATTTACTGAGCAAGGGTAATACAACTGTAAGACTATTCTCACGGTAGGGAAAATTGACTCGATTTCACTACAAACTATTCTCAGAAAAAACCAGGAGAGATTGAAAAGCAACTGAACTCGCGATTAGTTTGATAAGAGAATGAAATTAGTTTAAGCAACAAAGTGGGAAGGAAGTAAGAACATATCTGAACACTTGACTTTTTAGTTGGAGGCAAAACTTACCTCAGTGAATAACTCAGAAGTTCACAATTGAACTGAACGATTTTATGACAGTTTTAGTTCAATTTTGTGATCCTTTGATATATCTATATCCCAACGTGTTTTAAAGGAATCCCTTTTAGTAAGAAACGCTTGAATATTTGATAGGCCAGACTTTAATGATATAAATAAAACTTTTTTTAAACAAAAGTTATACGGTTTTTTTCGGTTTTGGTTTTCTGTTTTAGTTAATCTTTAAAGTGTCATAAGCTAACTGGGTATATAATGATCTATCTGTGAGAGAACTAGTGATGAGACGTGGCAATTTGTCCAGAATTTTCTGAGAACTTTTGTTTCTTTGTTTTGACAGGTATTGTTTTTGTTGTTATGACCGCAGAGTAGCAAGTCTTTCTTTGAACCAAAATAGCTGCCTTACCTGGTCAGTTGAGCATGAAAAAATTTGTCGCAACCAGTGAAAATTTTTCAAGATCAAGATAAAAGATTTTTTTGATCTTTTAAAAAAGTCTCTGGGGTCTCGTTTAAAAACTCGAATGGTTTGAACGTTTTAAACAGTTTGATATAAATTTATCTCGATTCTGAGGATCGTTTTACTTCGAGTCCATTTCAAAATTGAGTCCATTTCAAATATAAATTTTGTGTACGAGGAATTCAAATGATTGCAGCAGTTGAAAAGAAGTTTTTCAGTCAATCGACTGAACACACGTCAAAATCAGGGAGGGAATTCAAAGCGGCTTCCTGTTCATGCATCTTTCTGTGAGACATATACAGAAAAAACTGGGTACAAAAACTTTTGAGTTAAGCGACCGATATATTTTTTGATCACATGCGGTTTTTCACTGCCAGTTTCAGCATTAACTTTAAATTCAGTTAGAACCAAAGGTGTGTGTGCTCTTATTTTCTAAGTTAACGATAGAGTGAGTTCGATTAAAATCACTCCAGTTGCTCTACAGACCTTAAAAATACACTCAAATAGAAAAACCGCTTAAACGACAGAAACCACAACATTCATCTAAACCCAAAAAAAGCTTTTAAAAATCGAAGGAGATTACAATAACATTTAAAATGCGTTTTTGCTCGATCAACACAAGAAAGTACCCAGTAATAGACAAATAGGAGCCTTCAAATCCTATTTTTACCTATGATAACGAACAGCCACAATTTGAAGATTATTATATTAATAACAATGCTGATTAATTTATTTAACATTTTAGAGCATGTAGATATCTAACCTTAAGGTTATAGTCTGAGTAATTTACATGTTTCAAAAAAATTCAATTATAATCAAAGGTGTGGGCGGTCTGATGTTTTCAAGCTAATAGTAGAACGTTTAAAAATGTTTTCATTAATTGAAGCAAATATTATGCTCTAATTGAGTTCTTTTGGACTACGTTGTCCTATTGGACGCATTTTAAATGTTATTGTAATCTCCTTCAATTTTTAAAAGTTTTTTTTTGGGCTTAGATAAATGTTGCGGTTTTTGTCCTTTAAGCGGTTTTTCTAAATGAGTGCATTTTTAATGTTTGTAGAGCAACTGGAGTGAGTTTGATTAAAATCACTCCAGTTGCTCTACAAACATTAAAAATACACTCAAATAGAAAAACCGCTTAAACGACAAAAACCACAACATTCATCTAAACCCAAAAAAAAACTTTTAAAAATCGAAGGAGATTACAATAACATTTAAAATGCGTTTTTGCTCGATCAACACAAGAAAGTACCCAGTAATAGACAAATAGGAGCCTTCAAATCCTATTTTTACCTATGATAACGAACAGCCACAATTTGAAGATTATTATATTAATAACAATGCTGATTAATTTATTTAACATTTTAGAGCATGTAGATATCTAACCTTAAGGTTATAGTCTGAGTAATTTACATGTTTCAAAAAAATTCAATTATAACCAAAGGTGTGGGCGGTCTGATGTTTTCAAGCTAATAGTAGAACGTTTAAAAATGTTTTCATTAATTGAAGCAAATATTATGCTCTAATTGAGTTCTTTTGGACTACGTTGTCCTATTGGACGCATTTTAAATGTTATTGTAATCTCCTTCAATTTTTAAAAGTTTTTTTTGGGTTTAGATAAATGTTGCGGTTTTTGTCGTTTAAGCGGTTTTTCTAAATGAGTGCATTTTTAATGTTTGTAGAGCAACTGGAGTGATTTTAATCAAACTCACTCTATCATTAACTTAAAAAATTAAGAGCACACACACCTTTGGTTGTAATTAAAATTAAAGTTGATGCTGAAAAGGCCTTGACAAGCCGCACGTGATCAAAAAATTATCGCTCGTGTAGATCAAAATTTTTTGTACCTACATTTTTCTGTATTTATCTCACAGAATGAAAGAAAATTAGAAGTCTTTTTTGACTGATTCAGTTTTTCAAAAGATTGATATCAGTATTGCTTCGCTACTGGAAAATTATTGATATGTCACAGATGTCTTAATATGAAAAATTCTCTTGTTAAATAGTCACCCGCCCCTTCTGAGAATGAGGATGAACTTAAAAACCACTGTTAGATGTAAAAGAATATAATATTTAAAAAAATTTACTCGATTGAGGTATCAAAAAGTGATGACTCAGTCATTAAGAATCAAATTCAGTCATAAATTTTAGTTGAATTCCACCGACGGTTTAATGCAAAAAATAACAAGTCTGTCTTCACATCAAAGAGACTAAAAATTAAACATTTGCGTTAATTTTGTTTATATTTGTTACACACTTTTAGTCAATAAAATTACACTTAAGTTTCATGTTCAAATACAATCAACCATCTTAGAAGTATTTTTGTCGAGAGCCGGTTTTTGACAAGTAGAACAATAAATATGTTGTTACCATTTTTGGAGCGCATTGACCTCATAGTTTTATTCATTGGTGCACAATTTGGGAGCTTAAAGTCTCACTTTCTTTCAAATAGATAACCAAATTTATTTTCTTTGAAGCAATTCAGAAAGCGGCTTATTAGATTTGATTTAAATATTTTATACATTCAGTTTCCGAGTTAAAAAGTTTCCAAACAAAAAGTTTTTAAGTTGGTTATTTTCGAGTGAAAAACAATTAGACGAACTGCAAATATGTCTTCCAAACTCACTCAGATTGAACTTGAAGAGTATCGCGAGGTTTTCAATGATTTCGACCAAGACGGTTCAGGCATGTATTTATTTTTTGTTCTTTATCTAAATTTAAAATTTGATATTAAAAAGGATAAACAGTAGCAACTGGTCCAATTAATTTATATTTGGTAAAAAAGATTGGTCTCTAAATACTATCTTAACGGGCTTCTTCAGACGGGAAACGTTTTCAAAAAATAGTATTCCATTTTATTGCCGGGAGAGTTTAGTGTTAAATTAGTTAGAATTACTCTAGTTCTTTTTGAACTTCCCACGGCTTCCTATCTCTCTCGACGTTTTGTTGTTTTTGATGTTTTTTTTCCAGAGATTAAGAATTAGTAATAATCATTTCATTTTTTAGAAATTGAGAATACAAAAAATTGAATACGAATAGTTTAAAAAAGAGGGTATTTGCCACTGTTCCCTCATGAACACTTTGATCTTTAAAAACCTATCTGATCTTTAAAGTGGAAATAGTTTGCGATGCAGGTATAAAATTTTAACTGGGCAATTGTGTTTGCATTTTGTTCAATACTATAGCACCTTGATCGATATATTGCAGATATTCTCTCAGGAGAAGAAGCACAACAAGAGAAAAATTTTGTTAAATAGTTGCAAAATATTTATTTACATTTTGTTGGAAACGAGCATTCAAATGTCCAATATGACAACAGGAGTAGCTAATTTTTTTAAAGATCCGATGTATCTAATAAAAAAATAAAAAATAACGATATCTTAACTATAAACATTGCAGTGCATCAGCACTTTTTCTCTTTTTTTTCTGTCAGATTAAAGGAAACATGTTAATCGTTGTAGACCAAATATATTTTCAAAAACCAAAATACCTGTTTATAAAAATTGGGGTTGAGGAGTACAATTTTTAGGTTTCGTTTTAAAATCAAATAAAAATTTCATTTGAAATAAATCAAAACTGTTCCTATCATTTTGAGTTATACATTTTGGTTATCTTAGGAAAAATACTTCCATTAGCAACACAAAATTCTGACTGTACTTTACCTTTTTGTTCAAACCAATCAATAGCAAGAGAGCCTTGTCGGGAAAAATTGTAGGACCTTGGCTTAATTTTTGCCTAAAAAAGCTTGTTTTCAATTAGTTTTGGTTGAACCATTCTAATAGAAATCAATTTAATTAAAAAGATTTGAACAATTTTTGTTCCAGTTAAATTTTTGTTTTTCGAAGTTTTTACTGGACTTTTGAATCTTGACTTCTTTTGTTGTTTTTCCCTTTTTTAACCAACGTACCTAATGGAACCGCTATACGATGCTTTATAGTTTCTCTTAAATGGCATGCTTTGAATCAGGAAAACATTATTTAGTCGAGGTTTTTTAAATTGAAGTCACTGATGTTTTTAACAATTAACCCCGACCGTAATTCGACCGGAAAACATATAATTACGAAAATAACGCTTTTCTGGAAACTCATTTGTTATCTGCAGCTGCTCATCTTGTCGCAAAAACGAGTCTTTTCAATAGAGTAACTTACGTTCTGACGATGATAAAATGGTTAACCTTTCAATAAAATGCTAACATTTGTTTAGTCTCTTTTTGTAACCTGATTGTTGATCACTGTGCATTATACTACTTGAGCATAAATTTAAAGTTTTTTCTTGCATTTCCGAAAACCATCTGATCTTTAAAGTGAAAATACATTTGCGATGCACTCACAATTTTTAACTTAGTCGTTGTTTTTATATCTTGTTCAAATCTAGCATCTTCATTGATGTACTGCAGATATTTTCTCATATGAACATCTCAGAAAAAAATTTTTGTGACATCGGTGCCAACTATTTATTTAACATTTTTTGGGTAACAAAAGAAATCAAAATCTGAATAGCTTTTGCTTTTAAGTGCCTACAATATGGAACGAAACGGGCCTAATTATTCTCAGATCCAATTTTACTCAGAAGAAAAGAATCGACATCTTAATTTAAAATTTTGCAGTGCTTTAGCATTTACAAAATTGCTTGAAATAAACACTGAATGACGTCTTTAGATAAAAGATCAAAAACATTCAAAACGAAAACGTGAAAAAATTTCAGAAATTAAATCTTTTTTGAAGTATTTGGTTCGAATTACAAAAATCCTTTTCTCTCTCACTTGTTAGTTAGTTGAATTATTGTTGCTGAAATTGCAACAAATTTTTTAAAGTTGTCTGTTATTGAAATAATTCTTTGGTAACATTCCTTTACCGTTAGTTCTGATTTTTTATGAACCGACTTCAGCTGATTCAGATAAAATTACCATAAACTTTTTATCAGGTATTTTATGGACAAGCTCAGTGCATATCACGTAGTGCTCAACTTACTGCTTCTTAATGACAATTGGAAAATCCATATATAGATTTACTCTGTAAGTGCTCCTGGATTCGCCCTAGTTTTTGCTAGTTTAGAGAATTAATGTTCTCTTCGTTTACATTAGATTCATATAAAAATAAAAACAAACAGAAATAGGAATAGACGAAGACTTTTTTCATATAATTTTGTAGTTTGAGTGTTCAATATTCAATCAGTTCAACTAAATGATACTTAAAACATTACAGTGAAATTTCCACCAAATTCTGAAAATTAATAACATTTTAAAACTTTGCCATCATCAATAATCATGCAATTTTTTTTAAATTTTTCTTCGTAGAGTATCGCTAGCAGTAAAACTGATAGTGATCGAAAAAAAAATTCAATCAAAATTGCAAATCGGTAGAACCTGAGAACCTAATGTTATTTTTAATGAACTTTTTTGAAAACTAGTTTGCTGCTATAGATTGAAAATGCTATTTGAAAAAAATAATACCATTTATTGAAAATGCGATAGGCAAAATTGACAGTAAACATTTTCAATAAATGATATTAATTTTGATAGTAATTGATAGCAAAATTGATAGTAATTTTTGCCGTAAACAAAATTACATAGAGCATTTCATTTTACTGAAAAAGCAACTTTTGTAATAAAAATTCAAAACGAAAACGTGGAAAAATTTCAGAATGTAAGCATTTTTTGGAATGTAAACATATTTATGTAGAAAAAGAAATATTTTTCTACAATAAATTGAAAGAAAATGAGAAAACTATTAAATTGAGAGGTAATGCCGGTTTACTACGACATTAGTATGTTACTATGATCAAGGAGTTTACCTGCAAACGAAGAGAGCATTAACCCATTTCTTGTTGGTCATTTATATATTCTCTATAATTAGAAATAGCCCCAAATACCAATTCTTTTCGGCCATTTGTCTATCAGAGTTTTTTGAAGATTGGAAGCGAAAATTGTCGACGAAACAAATTATGATTTTAGGAGCTGTGTCAACTCAGGAATTGAAGCTCATGTTCAGGTCTCTGGGACAAGAAATATCAGATCAGGAGCTGAAAGAACTTGTTGACGAAGTCGACAAAGATGGTTACCTCACATTCTAGAATGTTCTCATGTTCAATAGTTTATTTACAGATTTCAAAGGCTTTCAAATTCAAGTTTTGCTTTTCTGAAGAAAACCGAGGAAATTATTTTAAAACATTTTACCATGAAATTCACAGTTGAAATTTTATTACGAGAGTCTAATGGCACCGAAAATAGCCTGCTTTCAAACAAAGTGGTGGCGACGTATAGATAAATTAAAAGGAAGAGATATGAATCAATACAGTCAACTTTAAAAGTTTGCAAAAAAGTTGAAATCCTCTATGAAAAAGAGTGGAAGTAATCAAACATTCAATCAAAGTTTTTGTTCAATTCAATGATTGAGTGATTTATGTTATCCTTTTCGGCAAGTTTGTCTGACAATCGGTAATTTTTAATTGCACTGCTTAACATAGACAATCGGATGTTTCCCACTTTACTTTCACAATATTATAATTTGGCCAAAGACGTGCCAACTAGCAAAGGGCCTAGACAACAGATTGAGCTAAAACCAGGTCGAATCTACATTACGCGTGGTCAATAAGTTTCAATTCAAGAGTAGGTTTTAAGCTCTTTTAATTGGTTAGCTCGATTCATAAAATGGCGCTTTGCAATCAACACACAAACGCAAAGCCTTTGGATGCCATAATTTATACGAGGACGGTAAGGAACCGGATACTAACACAGTGGAATATTCGGAAACCGTTACAAATACAAGGTTCTGGCTTGCAAAAATGAATCTGAAAGGAATTTCAAAGGATCTGAACAGCAAACCAGACAGCGAAAAGGAAAGCATGGTAGAATTACAACCTTCTGACAGTCAAAAGTGCTTTCCTCAGAAGCGTGAGAAAATTCACAATTGAAATACTAAAAGTCTCCTTTCCCGGACAAAAAATTCCGAGACAAATTGGCCAAACAGATCACCGAGAAATGGAGAAAAACATGGCCAGTTGAGATTGTCAAAATCGGATTCCTTCTACAAGCACTAAATCAGAAACTACCAATGTGACTTTGAATCTAAGTAAGAATGCAACGATGAAGTAGCCCAAAATAAATACAACCAAGGAACACAGCAGGTAACTTGGAAAAATTCTACTCCAGAAATGTTCCTTCCGAGGCAAGATAAAATCCTACTTTAAACGAGAGTTCAACAAAAACTTTGAGGAAATCCCAGATCAGATTACAGCAAACAATATGAAAAGGAGAATTAAAAGAACTTTTGCACTTAAGACACGAGCCCATTGCTTTATTTGGCAAAAAAAAACATTTCGGAAATAAATATTTACTTCAACTGCACAGACAAATAGGAATGATGTCACAAAGGTCAACACGACAAGATACAAAAATGTTCCAAACATAAAAAAATGCATTTACGTGTACAGAAGCAGGACAGAAATTACAAGGAACAAAAAAAACAAATAGATTATCCCGGAGAAGAGTCCAGATCAAGGAACCCAAACAGTTTCCGGGTGCAAAGAAATGTGAGATTCAAATAAAAATAAGTTTTAGAAAAGAACAGAAAGAAAACAAAGCAACCCGAAACCAAAGCCGTTAACCGTACACTAATAGATGGGTAACTCGGTCTTTACCCAGTTTTAGGTGCGCGACCCTAGACCGCTCTGATCAGACCATTTTCCAGACTTTGCCCTCTGATCGGACCATCATGCGACCCAAAGCCCTCTGATCAGACCATGGTGCGACCCAAAAAATCGTGCGACCATAGTGCGATACAAAAAATCTCTGATCAGACCAGCGTGCGACCCAAAGTCTTCTGACCAGACCGTAGTGCGATCATCAGACCATAGTGCGACCCAAGAATCGGTGCGACCAGAGTGCGGCCCAGAAAATTTGGGCTACTTTTGTGCGACCCGAAAATTCGTGCGATTTTCTAGCGACCAAATTTAGTGCGACCTCCGTGCGACAAAAAATTGGCATTACATAACAAAGACGTTGGGATGCAGATTCTTCTTCATAGAAACAATCCATTGCATCTATTCTATTTCGGCTTCCCTCTTAGTCTGCATGTTTTTTACGCCACCAGGCTCATTTGCTTTCTTTTTTACCTGACGTAACTGACAATAATTGAGATGACACTACCTTTCGAAAACAAAATTTGTTGAAAATTTTGACTAAACAATCATTGCAGACAAAATTTGAATAAATCAAAACTAAATTCCTGAAAAACTTGACACAAAAATTTAGGACGTGTATGTGGAATGTGGGACAAAAATAATTTTTGCTATAGCTTGCCTAGGAAAAATATAGTCTTTCATATGGAAATTTGCGATTAATTCTAATATTTAATTTTTAAGTATAGTTTTTTTTCATTGGGTCAAGAAGTTGTCCGAATCCAACTAAACGGGGTATGGAGTATCCCCTGTGTATGCAGAGTCTAAAATGCCAAGAATTTTTGCTATAGCTTGCGTAGAAAGAAAGTTATTATTTCATAGGGAAATTTGCGATTAATTCATATGTTAATGTTAAAATGTATATTTGATTGGGTGCTTTATTTGGTTTAATTTTGTTTTATTTTGGCGAAAAGTTTTTTTACCTAGTGCTATGCTCAATTCTCGTATAATTGTTTTATTTAACTCCGCCACTGCCGGTCCCAAGCCCGGAATGAAAAAGGAGGAGGGTAAAAAACAGATCATACTGGAAAATCTCAAAAAGTCGGTTCTTAACTGGACTAGGAGACTTTTCCGACACTACAGCTATATTTTGTTCAAAAAACGCTTTTGATCAGACCGTAGTGCGACCATTGTCCAGACTTCCGTGCGACCTATGATCAGACCATAGCGCAACTTTTCCCTCTGTTCAGATTGTACTGCGACCATTGTCCAGACTTTCGTGCGACCTATGATAAGACCATAGTGCGGCTTTGCCCTCTGATCAGACCGTAGTGCGACCATTTTCCAGACCATTTTCCAGACTTTGACCTCTGATTAGACCGTAGTGCGACCATTGTCCAGACCATTGTGCGACTCAAGCGTTTCCCAGACCATGTATTTTGGGTCGCACCACGCCACCGGTGTGCGACACAAATAATCTGATCAGAGCGGTCAGGGTCGCGCACCTAAATCTGGGTATGCCACAACTATGGATGACAATGCCAGTATTACTAACTTCAACAATACCATCAGAGTAAACGCGGCTATTAACTCAGTAGAAAACTTTAATCCGCATCGAATTCAATTTCAGTAAAATTGCTAAGTCCGAAGTTATTAACATGAGCAAAGTATAAAGGCAAAACGTATAAGCACAAACGTGCAATGTCACAACAAAACTTAGACGGTAAGGTTCTCTCGATGCTCTTTTTACCGGTTTTTGTCATTGACGTCAAAATAGGCTTGTATTCAGTCAGCTAATGTTTAGAAAGCCTAAAAATGTTAAGCCAAAAGCTATCTTAATTGTTAGATAATGTAGGCATATTTACCTAAAAATTGTTTAAACGTACTATTCTCAACGTTTTACTTATAATAGAACGCATTATGCACATTAGCAACAATTTCTGTTCGTATTTAATATGACATAATTTAACCGTAGCTAATAGCGCAGGACAAAATCCGATGGAAACAATTTTGAGGGATACCAACGCGGACTTCGAATAACCCGTGGCCATACGGGAGTATTATAATGTGGCTGTGACCTCTAGAAGACTGATCATTTTTTTAAATAATATAGACTTGAAAATATGTAGGGTACCAACTATCAACCCGTCTAGACGATAGTCCTACTTTGAATCAATTCAATAGCATGTCATAACCTCTTTTAATCCACTAGATCCATTCATTACGCATATACTAAATGAGGCACGGCCGTATATTAACGGAGCGACAATTGGTTTTAACAGAACATTTTTTCCGTTGTATAGCATATCAAAGCACGGATCTATTCTGTTTCACCACCCCAGCTTAGTGAACATAATTCTTTTATGACCCCCAGGCGCATGTGCTATTTTCTTACATAGTAACTTGCTATATAACAACACATAATTTGTAACTGGGGGTCATAAGAAATACTGGGGGGAACAGAATAGATCCCAAAGCACTTAAACATTTGAAGTGTCTGAAAACAGTTGTAGGTCTTGTCAATTGAGAGAAACTGCACCAATAATGCGAAAGAGCCATGTATGGTCATCTGGGTTCGGTCTCTTGACCTTCTCCAACCTTACCTATTAGTTAACCAATTGCGCTAGATGTCCTTATCTTAAGCGTTCCTCGAGCGTAATTCGAGGACATTTTTTATTGTCTAGCCAAATTCTAGGACACGTTTCTTTGTCCAGCCAAATTTCAGGACACTTTGCAATGTCCAGACAAATACCAGGACACCTTTTATTGTCTAGCAATTTCGAAAACGCTTGTTTTAGTTCCAGTCAAAGTCGAGGACATCAGTTAAAGTCCAGACAAATTTTTTTCAAAATTATTTTGTAAAAAATATTTTGTAACAAACATTTATCTAAGACTGTTTTTATGCCTTATGTCAACGGGGACCGTCTTTTAATAATTTCTGGCCTAGACTAGGGGAGCAATTCAGTAACTTTCCCAGAATAGCTGACATGATCTGGAATTCATCAAAAATGACACGGAATCTTGTCAAATTTTATCTTAACTTCAGCTCCATGTTATAACTGCGCTCAATGTTGCCTCAATTTCACTTTTATCTAATCTAGGCGGGCAGAATATATCCCAAATTTGTATTCAAAATAACTTAAGTCTTGTAATTGACTTTTTAAAATGATTAATTAGCTTCTGAATCAGACAAAATCCGAGCAAAATGTGACACGAATCAGCTTCTGAATCAGTACTGATATCGTTCTGATTTTTTCTGGTTCTTTTTTTGTTTAAACAAGTAAATTGAAAATATAACCCGGGGGTTAAATATTACAAGTTTAAAATTATATATACAAAATTAGTACAATGTTAAAAATCAAAATTAGTGGTTCCGTTTTTTAAAGGTAAAAATAACTTTTGAAGCCACCAACGTTCCTTTCCAACGGTACAAGTTTGAATTGTTGGAGCACATGCTGTTTTATCATGCGTTTAAATTTTGAGCGTGATCCGGACTTCACGCGGAAGTTTATTCCATTTTTGGATGTTTCTTTTTTGTAATGATCGACTGCTCGACTTTAGGAGAATTAGCTGTTCAGTTCTGTTGTTTTTTCTTACTAAGACATTACCACTCAGAGAAAAACTCTCAGTGCCATCTGATTTCAATAATGAAACATCATTCTTAAGTTTTGAAACGCTCATCTGGCTTATTAAAAGTTCTGCAGGCAAATTGTTAGATTTTACTAAGAGATCTGTAGATCTCTCAAACTTTTTTCTCATATAGCAAACTTTAATTCCCCAATTGATTTGTCGATTAATTCACTGCATTTCAGAGAATTTCAAGTTTTGACAAAATAGAGCACTGAACGTTAATTGAGAAAGAACTGGGGATTTGAATAGCATCAATCGTGCTTTCAGAGGTAACCGATAACGTATAAGATATATGGATCTAATCGCTGTGGCCATATTTGACAGGACTTTGTTGAGTTGTACAAGAAAATTTAATTTAGAATCAATCATTATACCCAATCATTTAGAATCAATCAAGTATCTGCAGTGATTTTGTGGCTTAATTTCTTGTCCCTGATATACTATTGAATTAAAATTTTCATTTTCTTTCGAGACGCAAAGAATTTCAGTTTTACCGGTATTCATGGTTAATTTGTTTTCCTTTAGATAATTATCTGTTTTCTCCAGTATTTCAGAAACAGATTTTTCCAGTTCGCTGACATTATTTCTGCTAAAATGGAAACATGTGTCATCAGCAAATTGATTTATGTCGAAGTTTCCTTGTACCTTTTCTCGAAAATCATTAATGTAGAGAAGAAAAACTAGTGGCCCTAAAACGGTTCCCTGTGGAACACCATGATTTGTTTCCAACTATTCTGAGTAAACATCATTTATCTTAACACACTGCTGTCTGTTTTTAAGAAATGAAGCAAATAAATCAACTGCACTTTCTGAAAAACCGTAAGCTTCAATCTTTTTGAGAAAAATTTCGTGCGATATTGAATTAAATGCTTTAGCTAGATCGATAAAAACGGCAACTGAAATTTTTAAGTTATCATAGTTTTCTTGTAATGCTTCGATTAAGTGTAAAACAGCATCTGTAGAAGACTTATGTTTTTGAAATCCAAACTGTGTACCGTTCAAGATTTTTTCTTTTTGCATAAATTCGTTAACCTGATTGAGAAGTATACGCTCAAAGAGTTTTGCAAACATTGGAGTAATTGAGATAGCGCTGAAATTGCCTTCGAAATAGGTACCGATAGAGTTATGTTTAATGCAGGTAATGGGGAAGTTGACTTTGAGGAGTTCTGTGAGATGATGGCCAAGAAGATAGCAGAACAAGGAGATGTTGACATTGAGAGAGATCTCCAGGATGTGTTCAAACTATTCGACAAAAACAACAGAGGGTAAATAATGTCAACAATCTTGAAAATGTTGACAGGGACAGCCCCAGTCTAGGCCAGGACTTTGAAAAAACCATTGTAGTCTAAAATAGGTATAAAAGAGACCACTCCCGGCCTGATTGGCTCAAGTACAGTTTAGCACTACTGAATGCCTGAACCTCAGCTCAACACAAATATTCCTTGCGGAACTTTAGGTTGAATGAAAATTGTCACAGTTTTACCTTGTCTTACGTTTTACCAAGAAACGATCTAACGACGTTACGTTCAACTATAGTCCAAATATCAGTGAAAAAAAAATTTAAATCTTTAGATATTTTACGAAAAACATTTTTTAAAATTTTTTTGAAAGCACATAGAAAATTTCGAAATAAATTTAATGTCCTAGTGAACAAAATATTGAAACCTCTGGCATTTTAAAAATGACACGTACGTGTTTCCAGGTACATTTCTGATTTATCATTGTTTCCTATGAGCGGAAATTGGTTTAAAAAATTGTTTTCTTGCTAGCTTTTTTTTATCAATTAACGCTCGAGAAGTCTTTTAAATTACAATCGGTCATGGCTCTTCTTTGGTTATTCTTTTAGTAAATTGATAGAAAGGCTCAATGAAAAACCCTATAAAAAACTCCAGAATCGACTTAAAGTTCATTATAGATTATTTGGTTTGATTTTAAATAGTATGCTGGATATTATGTATTAACAGTGAATATTGGGCTACCCGTAGGATTATTCAAGTTTTTGCATCAGTCAAGACTGTCATTTCTAGTAGGTTTTGTAATCATTTCCACTTGAGTATGAAGAGGGTTTGTTTTCATTTATTATACCTCAAAACGTCGTTCGCCTTTTCATTTTGAGAGACAACTTCAACGCAAAATAGATTAGGCAAATACAGGCAGCAGTGTGTCTCTACATTGAGGTACTGAGTTGTGATCAGAGGAATTGAAGATATCATATAAATTAAATTTGCTTTGAGTTCAAGTAACTAATTCACAAAATTGCATCCAAAAACAATTTGGAAAATTAAGCAACACATTTTTTTCAGAGATTTCTATTAAAAAGAGCCATAAAACAGTAACTTAAGTATGATAGTAAATTTGCTCTAGAAATAACAATATGAAGCCAGCGATCACAAAAAAACTGCAGCCAGTTTTTTCTGCCTACACGCAGTTTTCTAGGAATATTCAATAAGTAATTATCAAAAATTCACAATCGCTGCCTATATTCTGGAGCTGAATGCATTGTAGTGGTTTTAAATGTCAAGTGAAAACGAGCACATTTTGCAGACTCGATGGCGTTAATCTAAATTATTGAAAGTTTGTCAGGCCGTTTGACTGTGAAAGACTCGATTTTAATTACCCAAGTGAAGTAGATGATAATTCAATAACAAGTACAACAATGGCAATTACAAAATTTTTGAATCAATTTCCCCAAAAAAAGGGTTTACCATAGTCATTTTCCTTATTATTTGTCATCAACATTGATGCCCAGTGGATTATTTGCCATATGTGCACTATTTACCATCTCTGTCCGATACTGATTCGACATGGTTAAGAAAAGTCATGCAAGTTTTCAGCCATAACAACATGAGAAATCATGAAGAACAGTCAATTTGACAAAACATCGGAACTGAAAACTGATTAATTTATACTAAACCATTGTAATCCATTATTATTTCAATAATCAAATCAATCTCACAAAGTTCCTAAGGCGCCCAATGTAACATTCTGGCGCCCAACGAAAGAATGGACAGCTAAAATTTCATTCTCGAGAATTTTTTTTCTCGTGATCAGGGTGGAGAAGGAAATTTTAGACAAAGACCCATCCCATACAACCCAGCCCGAGGCAACCCATCATTGCCCAGCCCAACAGAATGTTTATATCTGGGACTCCCTTGATTACCTTATTTTTATTTCCTTTGACTCTGGTGATTCCCCAGTAATTTCCCCAGCGTTGTTTTTTTTCTCGCACCTAGAGAATTTTTTCCGGACGTGTTAGCAATTTGCAATAAATTTCAGTCCTTTTTTTATTGCTCCGATACCGCCAGACGATTTTTTCGCTATTGAAAAACCGACATTCGTGCCATGTGGTTCAGCATAAACCTCGGTTTGTGTCCGCATGTTACTGTGGTTATTTGGTAGATTTGGGTTTATCATTCCGGTATTGGTAGTTGATGGTATCCGCTAAGGTTCAGTAAGGCTTGGTAAGGTTTGGTAAATATCGGTAAGGTTCGGTTAGGCTTGGTAAGGTTTTGGTAAATATCGGTAAGGTTCGGTTAGGCTTGGTAAGGTTCGGTAAGTTTTGGTAAAGTTTGGTAAAGGTTGGTAAGGTTCGGGAACTATTGGTAAGGTTTGGTTTGGTAAGGTTTGATCAAGTTCAGTAAGTGTTGGTAAGGTTCAGTAGTTTTGGTAAGGGACTGTAACGTTTTGGTAGGTTTTGGTAAACTTTGGCAAGTTGCGTTAAATTTGGATTAAATTTGGTTCATTAGGTTTGGTAAGTATTTGTTAACCGATAGTTACATAAAAAGGTTTTGGCCTTGAGGTTTGTTCAACAATGCTACTAATAGAGGCTAAATTAATTTCAAAGCTCTAGATAACCTCAACAAAACAGAGTTAATGGTTCTTAATCGAACCGGAAAATCAACAAGAGTTGAGCATCAGGTAAATTCTACAATTTCACAAACGCCAGCAATGGGTGAAAACGAAGAATCCTCTGTTGATCCTCATTTGAAACACATTAAAAACCAAAACCAAATTGAATCGTGCATCGAATTTGTTGTTTCAGGAATCGATTCCTGGGAAGACACTGAAACTCTAGAAGAAACATTGTGCGAAATTAAAGAGTTGCAAGAGAAACTCGACAAGTCTGTTCAGGAGCTTTTGGACATCTCGCCATCAGAAGACGCAGATATGCTCTGTTTTGAACTTAGCAAACTAAAAATCAAGATTCGAAAAACAACCGTTGCCCTCCGCAAACAGAAAAATAAACTCAAAGCTCAGAACTAAGCAATGTTCCATCAGGCAACTTTAGGGTAACATTTGATAGTAGCAGCAGTAACCCAACAGTTCTTAACACTAACAGGACCTCTACATTTTTCTCAGCAACTGCTGGGAGCGGAGTGTCAGGTCAATTGTTTTGTCGGACTCGGCAGCGCCAGCTAGGTCAGTTCAATCCAATTCCATTTCGCCACCGGCTAATATGGAAAAAATATGGGTTTCTCAACGGCTACTTCATCTGGAAATCCTGTTCAGAGTGCCTTGTCTTCGGAACCGTTTCTTGCTAACTCAAACAATAGTTCAGCCGACCAGGACACATCATTTCATCTTTTGAACAGCAATCATGGACATTCCTTCCAAATCAACAAATCTCAGATCCATCGACGTCCGCTACACTTGGCTCTGTTTCATATCAGAACCCCATCTCCATGTCCACTTGTTTCCAAAAATTTGTGCCCAAGTAGCAGGCAACAAAATTTGATGGCAATCCACTTGACTAGATGAAAGGGTTCAGCATTTTTCAAGCCACAATAGATCGTTCGCCTAAGTCACTATCAGAAAAAATGATACATCTTCAATCGCTATTAACTGGAGAGGCAAAGCATTTAATAGACGGATACGACTGCAACGCTAGTCTGTATGTCCCAGCGTTGAATCGTCTTGAGGAACACTTCGGCAACCCAAACAGGATAGTAAATGCCTTTCTTGATAAATTCTCGCAGTTCAAACCACCTAATCTG
This sequence comes from Convolutriloba macropyga, assembly GCF_964194025.1. NCBI lineage: Eukaryota > Metazoa > Xenacoelomorpha > Acoela > Convolutidae > Convolutriloba > Convolutriloba macropyga. The sequence goes on along the minus strand of NC_134482.1, from coordinate 31,178,722 downwards.
ACTCTGCCTGAAAGTTATACTCAATTTTTAGCCTTTCTCCTGACCCTAGTGGATACATTTCAACAACTTGGATTCAATCACGACATTCATTCTACTGCAAATCTCCATCAGGCATTAAATAAACTTCCAACACCAGTCCGCCTGAAGTGGAACAAGTATGCCCTCGAAAAGTTTTCACTCCAGCCGTCTCTTAAAGACCTTTCTGAGTGGTTATCAATCTACGCAAAGGCTTGTAGAGATTTGCCAGCGCCCATATCGGTAACACGACCCAGCCATGGAAGATCAAACTTTGCTCATAAACCATGGATTCGGAAAACTCAAAGTCCCTTGCCCTCATCTGCGTGAACGACAAGCAATGGTCAAAAAGGTGGCCTTTTTTGACGGTAACAAAGAAGGCCCCTTCAGAACTGTTGTTTGCCCCAGTAATGAGACCTGTCAGTATCTCTACAAATGTTCTCATTTCAAGAGCCTTTCTCTTTTCGATCGGAGAGAACATGTCAAAAACTTAAAACTTTGCTACAATTGATTTGGCAGTCATCATGTTCAACATTGCAATTCAAAAAATGGTTGTCGAACAGGCAGTTCTGGCCAAAAGCATACTCCATGAGAGCTTTGGAGACATAAATCAGAGAGTGAAGCCGCCATCGGCCGTTAAATCCGTTCATTTACACGGAACAGGACAAGTAGCCCTTGTTCCGGTTGAACTTTCCAATGGTGTAAAAACTCTTAATACTTATGCGTATCTAGACAACGGAAGTTGTCAAAGCTGGCTGCTTACATCTGCAGCAGCAGAATTGGAGATTGACAAGAACACAGTCGCTGAAGTGCCCATCAGTAGCTACCATACAACTAGAGAAATAGACTGTTCTCAAATTTCGGTCCAAATCAAGCCATACAGATCCCAGAATACCTCAGTAGTTTCAATTGATGTGCTAGCAGTACCAGATCTCAATATGACGCCAGTTAAAACCAGTGAGCTGAACAAACTTTGTAGTAACTTTGATCACCTTAAACACATCACGTTTCCAAATGTCAAACAAAATCAAGTGTGTATAATCATCGGAATTGATAACCTTGAACTAATCCACTACAGTGAGATATTTAAAAGCCCGAAAAACACACTTTGGGCTGTCAAGACACCATAAGGCTGGACTTGTGCCGGAAGCAGCAAAATAATTGCAGATGAGCAAAAATCCAGTTCTCAACCCAAAATTGTTCCCATGGCCCATTGGACAACGAATTTTTCACCAAAGTTCAGGATTGGATGAAGATCGAAAATTATGGCATTGCATCAAAGAAAAAAGCGCTGTCCAAGAACGATGAAAAGTCTTTGGAAATTTTATAATCCACAACCAGATTCAAGGATGGTCATTACGAAGTTGGCATACTGTGGAAAGAGAACGCAAAATTGCCGAATAACAGATGGCTTGCTGAGACAGTTGAAGCAGCTAAAAGCAACGCTTTCCACGAAGCCAGTATTAAGAGAAAAATATGAAGAGAATTTGCAAAAGGACTTGCACAACGGATATGTTATAAAGAATAATACTTGTACCGACAACACAAAATCAGTTTCTTATGTATCTCATCATCCGGTCTCAAACGAAAATAAGCCCGGAAAACTTTGACGGGTGACTAACGCATCCAGCATCTTTCAAGGCCAATCTCTCAACTCAAATCTGCTGAAAGTCCTTGACTTGCTCAGCAATCTTGTTGGGATTATTTTGCGTTTCAGAGAAATTCATATCGCAATATCCGCCGACATTGTGCAGATATTTATGCAAGTCAAAGTTGTTCCTTCAAACCATTCATATCATCGTTTCTTGTGGGATCACAACGGCAAAATAGAAGAATATGAATACACTAGCCACATATTTGGTGCAACGTCATCACCTTGCATTGCATCGTACGCTCTACGTTGTTCTGCGAAAGATAAACAGAAACAATTTCCTGAGGCTTCCCATATTGTTGAACGCAATATCTACATGGATGATTTTTATATACGTTGAAAAGGCTGTAAACATAATGAGCAGCACTAAAGCTTGCCTGTCTCTTGGGGGTTTAAACCCCATCAAGTGGAATTCTAAATCGGCTGCGTTTTTGCAACAAGTCAGTAGGGATCAACTTTTAAACACAAACAAAGCTTCACCTCATACTCAAAAGGTCCTTGGATTACCGTGGAATGCAAAAACAGACACTTATGTAATCGAGAAAAAAACCGTTCAAGAATTTTCACTTGGATAGCACTATGGTAACGCAAAGAAAACTTCTGCGGTTTGTTGCAGCCATTTTTCGCCCTCTAGGCTTTATAGCACCACTCAGCATCCGAGTTCGTAAAAGTCTACAGGCCGCCTGGAACCATTGACAAAAGTGGGACAAACCATTGAACCTCAATGAATTTGCAGGTTTAACTCAACTGCAAAATGAACTACGAGACTTTTCAAAACCTCGCTGTTTATTCATTAACAAAGCAATAAAGGAAACAGCTCTCCAAACCTTCTCAGACGCGTCGGAGTATGCACTCTCAGCAGTTTCGTATCTTTGGATTGAATACTTGGATAAAACTGTTCAAGTGAAATTCATAATGAGAAAAACCTAGCTCTAATAAAAAAAATGACAATTCCAAATCTCGAGTTGCAAGCAGCCGTCTACGCAGCTGAGCTCGCACAATTCGTGAGAGAAATGCACGACATTCACATAAAAGAAAAAGTTTTTTGGTCCGATAGTACAACATTTTTTTATTGGCTCAGAGCCCCAGAGATACGTCATCGCATATTTGTTGCTAACAGGTTGGCAAAGATAATTGATGTATCAACAGCACATGACTGGAACTACATCACCTCAGCTGACAATCCAGCCGATGATGGCTCAAGAGGCTATGAAGTTAAACAGATGGACTGCAGTTCTCGATGGCTCAATGGTCCTTCTTTTCTACAGTTACCAAAAAGTGACTGGCTATGTCAAGACATCTTGAAAGCCCGAATTTCGAACGTTCTCATCGTTCATCCGTTGCAAACCAATCTGCACTCAGCAAATGAATGTCCCATCGACATTGCATGCTTCAGCAACTGAAATCGCTTGGTTAGAATTGCAGCAAACTGCTTATTCTTCCTCGATCGTTTGAAAAAACAGAGCATTTGCTTACCGCTCGCACATCACACACTGGCCTACAAGTACCTAATCGGCGTTGCTCCAAGTCAGAACTTTGGAGATGAGAATTTGTCTTTACAGAAAGGCAAGGAGATACTTCCGTCAAGCCCTCTAAAGACACTCTGTCCTTTTGTTAACGGAAGGAATGAACTCCGCGCCAAAGGTTGGCTGTCTATGGCAATGGTCTTAGAAACTGCTCGCCATCCGTTAATTTTAGACGGGGTTAACCCAATCGTTAAGCTCCTCATCAAAAACACTCATGTAGTGATTAGTCACTCTGGTGTTGAACAAACACGCTCCTTTCTAATGGAATACTATTGGATTCTGATATGCCGAGCTGTTGTTAGACAAACAATACGTCAGTGCATTCCCTGCCGAAGAATGGCTCAAGAAATTAATCCACCTCAGATGTCAGATCTGCCAAGTGAACGTTTACCGCTCTAAAATCACTTTGCATTTGCAAAAAAAGGTCTGGACTTCATAGGTCCTTTACCTATGAAATAGTGTGATAAATTCGCTACCCGTTATATCCTTCTAGTTTCGTGCTTAGTTGTAAGAGCCGTTCATTTGGAAATTTCGGAAAGTTTTTCTACAGATTCTACAATGAGTTGCATCTGCAGATTCATTAGCCGCCACGGAAAACCAAAATTTTTTTATTTTGACAACGGAAAATCTTTTGTCGGCTCTTGTTCCGAATTGAGAAAAGGAATAGAAGCTCTCAGATCCTCGCCAGAATTTGCATCAAAGCTCCACATCTTAGACGTAGAAATCAATTGGAAATTTAACCCCCTCTGGTTCCGCTTTTTGGCGGCCGCAAGGAAATGTTAGTCCAAGTTTTCAAACTCTCCCTCTACAAAGTCATTGGCTCAAAAACGCTAACAGACGAAACGCTGTCAACATTCACTCGTGAAATTGAGTGCAACATGATTTCGCAACCATTGACGAATGTTTCTAGCGATATAAACGATCCACTCCCTTTAACGCCAAATCATCTCCTTTTGGGTACACCCTCAATCAAGCTTCCCTCAGGAGTCTTCTCTCAAATCAAAGTAGTAGTTACTAAATCTTGGAAAACATCACAAATTCTAGCCCAACTTTTTTTGGAACCGATTTATTAGAGAGTATCTCCCTAACCAGCAGAAACGCTCTAAATGGCCTAAAATAAATCAGAACTTAAAAGTTCACGACTTAGTCTGGATTTTGGAAGATTTCACTCCTCGTGGTCTCTGGCCTCTAGCAAAGGTAATAGAAGTGTATCTAGGCTCGGATAAAATTGTTCGGTCAGTCAAAATAAAGTCTGCATACGGTGAAAAGATCCGCCCCGTTCTCAAGCTAAGTAAAATTTCTGTAGAGTAAATTACATTCACATTCAACGGACAAATTCACATCATTTTAGCACTAAGCTTCCAAAGATTCCTCCTGCAGAAATCTACACTATCGTTAATGTGAAGTCACATAACTTACTTGTCGATCAAAAAACGATTTGAAAAATCCAGTACATTAAAAGGTCCGTCACTCTTGAGTGGTAATATTCAGGTACAGGTAGGTACGGTTAGGTACAGGTAAGTACGGGCCGCAACAGATAGGAATCTCGTTTTCGCGCTGTGTAGAAATTTGCTACACCGCAGCAACCTCCGCTTTAGCCTTTTTCGCTTGTGTCGCAATTTTCAGGTACTACAATTTTTGGTCATTACCCGCTCCGTCAGTTAGAAATGCCGATTTGAAAATGATTTGCTTTGTTGTCTCTTGTAACCATCTTTTTCTTCCCTCAGTTATTTTCTTGAGAATTATTTATTGGCTACAGAATTTCAACCTAACAGAGCATCGTCTTTACGGAAGCCGACTATTCTTTGCAACCCTGCAAATGGGGCCGGCAATGTCATCAACATTGATGCCCAGTGGATTTTTTCCCATATGTGCACTATTTACCATCTGTGCCCGATACTGATTTGACATGGTTAAGAAAAGTCATGCAAGTTTTCAGCCATAACAACATCAGAAATCATGAAGAACAGTCAATTTAACAAAAACTCGAAACTGAAAACTGATTAATTTATTCTAAACGATTGTAATCTTTTATTAGTTCAATAATCAAATCAATCTCACAAAGTTCCTAAGGCGGCCAATGAAACATTTTTATTTTTTTAATATTCAAACCTAAAGGTCGCTGAATGAGTTGGCTGCGCTTAACAAATAGCAAATCAACTCAAGTCTAAATCGAATAGTAAAGTTGGATTAGCATGAAAAGCAAAATTGAAGGCTACATTCTATCGAAGCCAAATTGATTTCTTCACTTTTGTCAAGATTTATACGTAGTATCTAGGAATTTTCAACGAATTGAGCTCAAATTGAATACAAGATATCCCATTTGGTATGCCATATGCCAAATTCAGTCCAGACACAAAGACAAAAGTCAAAGTGGCTGCCACCGTATAAGTATGCAGAAAGCCAAACTCAGTGTATTCAATGAATCTGATGACGAAGCAATCTCCAATTAACCAACAGTTAAGAATTGACCAGTAAAACACTTAAAATAGAGCTTGAAAAACTGCAAAAAACCTTTCCAATATCGTTAAGTTTGAAAATAATATCCAGTGTGTATTTACTCAAAATTCTTGAGTGGTGAAATACTGCTTATCTTGCTTTGCTTTTGTAGATCAAATTAGTGATTGTACAGTTTATTTAATTTGACTTGATAAAAGAAGATTATTTTTGATATTCTCAAACTCCTCTTTCTTAGGAACGAAATTCCTATGTAAAGAAAAATTTTGTGCAAATCATAAAGTCAGTTTCTCTCACTGGCTTTAACGAAGCCTACTTTTGTTTGACATTGGTGTTACTGAAAACAATAAAAAAGACTTGCTGACATTTAAAATGATTTAAGAAAAATCTATTTTTGTTGAGTTACATTTGCTGTAGTTCTGACTGTTTTCGCAATTTTTGAGATTGAAGTATAGCCAAGTTATAGTACTAAAATTTGTTGAAATAAGAATTTCGTTTTTTGTTTTTTAACTTGACTTATTAACAAAACTCGACAAAAATTGATTGCTTTGTTATAGAATTATTTTGATGTTCTGAGTGGAATAAATTTGTTAAACAGCAAAGCTGAACGATTTCTTATTGGGACTATAATTGAGTTTGAAGTATACATCGGTAATCTACAATATTGCGGATAATACAATAAAATTCGGACAGATTTTAAGTTGGGCGGTGTCAAGTTCTCCTTGTCTTTGATAGAAGAGCACAATTTACATTGGAGACAGGAGAATTAATTCGTTGTCACTATATTTACATCGGCTAATAACTGGACAATGTCAACAGATTATCTTCCCAAAAGCTGGTAGTTTCCTTCATTTTGGAACCCGTCCATCTGAATAAATAAACAAGTGCTTTCTTCAAAATTTTCCTAGATAGCAATTTTTGCACAACTGATTCTGCTATTTAAACTGGTTGTGATTGAAACTGTAGTCACATTAGCAGACAGTTTGTCATCTTTGCTATGACTTAAACTGTTATAACAACCCTTATAAAGTTTTTCCTTTTCTGAGAAAACTATGAGTCATATTTGCTATCAAGCAAAGCACTGATAGCATGGAGAAAATAAAAATATTGCTTTTGGCGTTTTTGTTCAAATCCTAAAGCTGAAAACTTCTGACAACAACCATGTTTCCCAAAACAGAGCACACATTTTTTCGCTGAGTCGTTACTTACACGGGCATAACGCCAATTCAATTTCCTTACTGGGCCAGTCTAATTTCATTACTTTTTCAGTACTATGGTCATGTCACTTGATGTCAGTTGGTATCACTTGGTATCGATTTTCAGGGGCCTCGAGAAAGTACAGAAAATCTGAAGCAACAACCGAATCTCGTTAAAAAATTTTTCGGAAATCAAAATTTTTATTCGCAGAATTTTGAAAAGTTGGTTTTGACTTGCGAATCAACCTCCAAGTGTTATCCAACTCCTAGATAAGACTTGTCAGACTTGTAGCACTTGTATTTAGACTTACCAAGTACTTTGAAACGAAATAAGACTTGAATTTAGACTCAAACAGTACTGATACAGACTTGGAGTTCGGTCCGGCTATTATCGTCTGGATGCCTCTTATCATAGTTTAGTTCAGGGCCTCGGCTTCGGGGAACTCTCTTCTTCGAGGGCATATATCTTAAATGCATAAATATCGCACCTATTCTTTTGCACCATCTAATTTGTCATCTATTATTTAATCTTCCCTTTTTTCGGGCGCTAACTGGGTGCTGATCTTTCCTAACAACCTCTTGGTGCTGATCTGGCTAACTGGGTGCTGATCTTGCCTCGGGGTATTTTTTTGGTTACTATTTACGAACACTTTTTACGCAAACAAAAATGAAGCACCTTTTCAAATTCCCTCTTGATTAGTCCAAACCAATGATTATCTTCGCATTTTTCTAGATACATCACCTTCGATGATCTGAAAAAATGCTTGAAGATGTTGTCAATAAAACTTCCAGAAGACAAAATCCAGAACATGATTACAGAGGCCTCGACTGCCGGAGATGACCGGGTCTACTTTGACGACTTCCGATACATGTACTTCTGTTAATAATTCAGGTGACATTGAACAGCTACTAAATGACAACTGTAATATGTTCAAAATTGTTCATACTGTTTTATAATTGTAAATTTTCCCCCTTTTCCCCCACCTCCCCCGGTATGTGACATCTGCTACTGATTTCTACATTCCAAGATTATGTACCTCGATACAAGATCTCGTGAAAATCTTGCAAGAATTTTTAAGTATCATCGACATTTTCACCTGGTTTATGAAAAAAAACAACGGAAAAGGGTAATGAAAGCTGCAACTTCATGTAAAATATTCTTAAATTATGATTGCTGACTAAAAATTACTTAGTTTTAAATTTGAGTTTTTGTTTCGCATTGTTTGGCGTAAAAAAGAAGCTAGACGGTTTTCTTAGTACCTTGGGGGCTAAGGTCTGAGCAAGAGCACTAATGCAAAAATATACCAGTACCGGATACAAACCATCAAAAAATGTACTTGCAAGCCTGATGTGCTTGTCCTTACTCATTATACTCCCAAGTTCTCGAAATTGGGAATCAGTTATGAACACATCTCTTGTTTTGTCTGGTTTCTCAAAGTTAAGCGTACCTATCAAAGTGTACGTGTAACAAGTACAGCTTCTTGACATGCGGCGGTGAGCTTATGAGTTGTTAATATTTGCTCATCGCATACACAATTCGATCACGATATTTCGCTTAATTTCAATTTTCGGGTTTAAGCTAATTTATTTCTAATTGATAAGGATCCCGATCTCCAACCAAAACATTTAAATACTTTATATTTAAAAATTATTCCACCAAAAATATTAAAACAGCGATGAATTTATTTTAAGTTTAAGTTGAAATTGAATGATTTATTGGTTTTTAAATGTTTTTTCAGTTTTTCTCATCAGCTCAATCGTTCATAATTTGTGAAGACAAAGTTTAGCTGTTTCCAGTTCCCTCGTCTTTTAATAAGCCATGCTATTATTTAAATATAATGCTTATTATTACGTCTGATTTTATTGGAGAATATATTTTCGGGCATAGGATCTATGTTTTATAAGAAAAAAATCGCCAATCTAAAAAACGGTTGAGTTTTTTGATTTCGCCAAATGATATTTGGGATAAATTTACCCTCATTTTGTACTTAAAGCTCACAGCAAATTTTCAGTTTTCTTTTGTTGCGTAGAAATACATCAAACAGCAATTGTGAATGTTATTATCGCTATTTGATGTATTTCTTCCCAACAAAAGAAAACTAAAAATCTGCTGTGAGCTTAAAATACAAAGTGAGGGTAAAGTTATCCCAAATATCATTTGGCAAAATTAAAAACTCAACAGTTATTTTAGATTTAGATCGCCAAATGATATTTGGGATAACTTTACCCTCACTTTGTACTTAAAGCTCACAGCAAATTTTTAGTTTTCTTTTGTTGCGAAGAAATACATCAAACAGCAATTGTGAATGGTATTATCGCTATTTGATGTATTTTTTCCCAACAAAAAAAACTAAAAATCTGCTGTGAGCTTAAAATACAAAGTGAGGGTAAAGTTATCCCAAATATCATTTGGCAAAATTAAAAACTCAACAGTTATTTTAGATTGCCGAATTTTTCTTATAAAACATAGATCCTATGTCCGAAAATCTTTTCTCCGATAAAATCAGACGCAGTAATAAGCATTTTTTGAAATACTCGCGTGGCTTGCAAAATTTTTCAAGACGAGGAAACTTGAAGCAGCTAAACTTTGTTTTCATAATTAAACGGTTATTAAGATATGTCGAGATTTTGCCAAAAGCTGTAAAAAGATTTCCATGTTTGTTGTGATTAGATCGTACCAAGATCTTGGTACAATCTATCATGAAAATACCAAAATTATATTTATGTTGGTAAATGTTGGTTTTTTATGTTCTTGTCCAATTTTTAGTCCAAGTTTTGCAAGAGATGACAAGATCAATCATACGCAAACTGCAATTAATTGAACAAAGTATCTTTATTTGGCAACAAATTTGCGTAAACGATTTTTTTACATCATCAGTTTGGTTTAAAATAAACTATCTCAAGCAAATATTTAGTAAAAATTCGATAAAATTCTGTGACGAATTTTATTAAAATTTCGAGGTAAACGAATATTTTTTCTTCTTCCTCGAAAGATTCGAGTTAATTTTGGATGAATATTCCAATTACAATCAATGTTTCTCGGTTACGTGTTTATATGCATCACACATTTTTCAACAAAGTATTTAAAAATTATCAAAAAAGTAAGCGATAAAGAAAGTGCTGTCAAAACTACTTTCTTAAGCCCCAAACAATGAATCCTGTTGAAGTTCAGGGATTTGTTTCCACATTTGTTTTTTCTTCAATGATAATTAAATTTTGACCAGTATATTTTTCGTGCCTCCAAAAGATGAATTAAGATGCGTCGCGTTTAAAACGGTGTCAGGGCAAAACATCCAATGCCAAATTACCCAATATGCCAACTTCCTCAATATATGCCCACCCTATTGCCAAAACTGCCAGAAAACGATCTAACATAAGATTTATAAATAAAACTAATTCATTTGGCCTAGCCTCAGCAGCCCGTGCAACTTCATATGAAACTACCACAACCATACATAGGATTAATTATCCACATAAAAAAGAAATACATGCTTATAATACCAACTGCTAATTTGTAACCAAATTTTTGAACGAAAACATCAAAGGGAACAAGTTCAGTTGATTGGCACTGGTTATTTGTTGGGTACATTGGGTTTTTTTGGCGTTGGTTATAAAATTATGTAACCGTTTAAAACAAAAAGCACTGGAGACATTATCAAATATTGATTCAAAAATTGAAATAACATATTCCGAGCTGTCATACACATTCTCATCTCTGTTCAAATCGAAAGCGCATTCTTTGTTTTTGTTTTTTTTTCAGCTCTCTTAACACAGCCTTGAATACAAAAACAAATTCTTAGCTAGAAAAAATTGTCACAAGCTAGTCACTTAACAAAGTACATTGCAGAGTTTTAATCAAATTTGTGCGTGTATGCATATCTTTAAAATTGTACAGCTAAGACACACAATTACTCTTAGAGTGACGTAAACAACAGTTTTAATTTAACTGAATTAATTGTGATAACTTTGCAGAATACTCTGAAGAAAAAGTTTCAGAACTGTTTCCAGTGCAATTTTAACTTGAATTCAATATAAAATGGATTTCACAAATTGTGATGAAATACAGAAAAGCATTTCTGTCTGAACTTTTTCGATTTTGGCTTGGTAACTTTCTAAGGGAACTTCGGGGTATAACGGAATTTATTACGGGTATCTATTTGATCTACACAAGTGAAATGATAGAAAAAATGGTTAAAGATTTTAATAAGCGGAGAGAAAAAAAAGAGTTAGCGAAAACTGAAGTGTTAGAAAAATGAAAAAAGATTAACATTTTTTTCCCTTGCGTGACAGAAAACAGTTCTGTTGTGTTCTATTCTATTACTGAAAACTGTTTGACAAAGCAATGGCGAAGCAGTTGACCAAAGCAGAAATTGAGGAGCTTCAGGAGGTCTTTAACGACTTCGACGCCGATGCCTCAGGTATGACAATTTAAAACATTTTCCCCTGTTATCCCCCCCCCCCACCCAACAGCTTAGTGGGCATATAATTTAGAGCCCATTCCCCCATAACGAAAAAAAAATACCAGGAAGAATGTAGTATAATTTCGACGGGGGGGGGGGGGGGGGGGGTGTATAATGGGGTACAGTATTTTTTGAAATTAAAACATACTTTTGCTCAAAATTGTGACCCAAACAAGATTCTAGTTGATGAAAACTTCAATTATAGGATTAATCAAGATGCTGTCAATGTTTTCTTAAACTGGAAATTTCGAACCACTCAAAAATTTATGAGAAAGCCTCATGTTCAACTTAGCAATTCAAGCGATCCATAATTATGTATGCAAAAACATATAACGGATCAATTTTCTAGAATTCGTATTTAATAACAGACGCAACATAAAAAATTATTGGGGAAAGTCACGGAAAAGATTTATTTTGGTGTGTCATCTTAGTAAATAATTGCAATATTGGAGTTTTGTGGATTAATAGGGAGTGTGAATGTGAGCGAGTTAAAGAGTATGTTGCAAGCACTGGGCCAGAATGTCTCTCAGAGGGAATTGAAAGAACTCATGGACGAAGTGGACGCCGACGGTGAGTTAGAATCACTTGGCTTAACATCTTAGAACCAAAGAACGCCCTTTCACTTTTCCTAATCTCAAGCTAGGTTCATATATGAAAACTTGGATTTCTTTATCATTTATGTTTTGTTTTTTCTTGATGTTCATCGGAAGATCGTACTAGGAAAACGAGTATGGGCAGTATGAAATCTTGCATAAACCTTATTTGAAATCAAAGAAATTTTAATATGGGGATCCGATGAAATATTTTCAGGCAGTGGTGAAATTTCATTCGATGAGTTTTGCGAGATGATGGCGAAGAAAATTTCAGAACAGGGAGAAGTTGACATTGAAACACAACTTCAGGAAATCTTCAGAATGTTTGACCGCAAAGGTTTTCTATTCAACCTCTTATTACTCATTATACCTACTGTATGGGTTTTCTGCTTATTATTAAAAATCATTATTTCTTCACTGTTTTCTGCATGGGTGCATTTGACCTTGAACTTTCTTTTGCGAAATTATTCATTAAATATTTAAGACATCTTTGAGATGCCATAATTTCTCACAAGTAGAGATTTGAGTGAGAGTTAATCAGTGAATAGATTTTCAACCCGCAATCAGTTTTCCTAAGGACTGTTTTTCAAGTATTTATCAATTAGGCTTCCTTTCATGTTGCCTTATTATGTAGGTTCCTTTTTGCCTTATCATCATGTTGTTAAAGTTCCCTGCGGAAAACAGTGAAAATTGTGAGTAAAAATACCTGCCTAAAAAGAAGTTTAGTAGGTAATGCTGTAGAAAAAAAATAAAATGAAAATTGACAAAAATCTGTCATAGAAAACAGAACAATTTAACCGAGGTCATTATTATTACGGCTACCACAAAAACGTATTCTGTCATAAGAGGTGAATTGCCATTTAATTGATGTAAGAATGATCAGAATTTGTAAACTCTCGAAAGGGTTGTTCAGATTATAGAGACCATAACTTTTCACTATGCAAATTCTAGCCTGCTCTGATTAGCTCGTTCAGAGTCTGGAATCGGCCTTAATCAGACCACGCATAGTTTGGATGCGGCACCGATCAGACTATCCAGACCCTAGAATTGCTGCCAGTATCTGTCGCTGATTTGCACTGTACCAACTTTGCGCTACCCGATTAAATCTGATCAGTGCTGGCTTGGGTTGATCACCTCAATGAAGTCTTCTGCCAAAATCTTGATGTAAGACTGGGCTGCAATGTGAAAAATTTAAAATTTTGAAGAACTGTCTCTCGAACAAAATTATGATGTCAGTGATTTCAATGTAATTTGTTGAGGGAGAGGGAGCGGATGAAATAATGTAATTTGTTTTGCAAATCTTATTCTAATAGATTGCAAGCATTTAGTCATGCATCGGTACGCTTGAGGCCAAAGAAAAAATTTTGTGGATTCTAGAATTTCAATCTTCGGATATGGAGGCAAAAAACGAAGTAAATTTTACCTAAGAAGTCTTCCCGTTGCGGTCCCACTCTGGTATCGCTTTGGTGAGAAAAAGCCAGTTCTTGTGAAATCTTACTGATCTTGAAAAATATTGCATGTTATGGCCTATCTTGAAAGATTTCTTCCACGATCATGCATGATGGGCTTTTTCTGTCATCTGGCAAATTTCATCGCGTTCTTTTTACGAAGTTGACAAGCAAGATTGCTCTGTAAAATGTATAAAATATGTATATTAGTGTCAAAAATGTTATGCCTTGCAGCCAAGAAAATCAAGCAAAATTACATTTAATAAGTTTTTTAAATATTGTTGTCATTTTCATACTCAGGAAATAGCTTGAAATTATTGAAGTCATTTTTCATCCTAGAAAAAAATTAGTCAAATCGCGCAGTGAACTCAATGGACTATGACAGATCTAATACAGTTATTTTTGCTGTTGATTTTGATATCAAAATCAGTGAAAAAGATATGCAGAGAGTAGTCGTGTATTGCTTATAATGCAATGGGCATTAACCAGTACAACATAGGTGTAATTGTTTGATTGAAAATGTTTTGTGAACACCAGGCTCCGGCAGTTGGATAGTTAGGAGAAAATAGTGCCCGGTTAAAAGTTCACAGCTGTTGTGTCTCCGAGAATTGATGTTGGGGTCATCCTGAGGTAAAAAAAACCACGCTTCAAGAAAATGACAAATTTGGACGAAAGATGGTGTTTTTATGGGACTCAACTTTTGCTTGAAATAAAGCGCCCTGGCCATTATAAAAATTTGTGAAGGAGCAGTTGGACCCGAAATTAACAAAGTTAAAATTCAATCGGTCGGCTTCATGAGGCTCAACCGTGAGCGAGACTCATAGAGTTCTAGAAATCAGCAGGTTGTATAAAGGAAGGTAAACGGCCAAGAATACGCAAGACAAGTTTGGGTTTTATGTAATTCGGATGAACAAATTTTGGAAGTGAATTAAGAATAATATGTTGTCAAAATACTTTTTACTATTTTAATCTTGCTTCAAGTTGTTCTTGCCATTACAGTGCGATTTTTCTGATTTCGGTTGCCTATTGGTCTGATTATGGCTGATAGTATGGATTGATCCAGATGAACAGTGTAAATAGTCAGTAACCTTTTAAACCCCAAAACCTTACCATATTCAAAATTGCTGTAAAAGTCATAAGTAAAAGCGGATGATACTTAAGACAAAAAACAAAATTTGGTGCATCCTAAGATTTAAAATCGAACCATCGCCTCAAAAAACAGAAAAAACTTAAATTTTCGCTCTTTAGTCAAACCATAAACAAAGTTACCCAAAACCTGCAAGACAGTTCAAAGCCATGTTAAGCAAAATGAAAACACTCAGCCTCTACAGTAAAAAATTGTGGCCAGTGTCAGCTCACAATTGAGTTCAACTGTTTAAAATTGTGAATGGCAGATAAACTTTTATTTGGCAAATTCAAAATGTCACGGACGACAAAGTCATTTGTTTCGAGAGCAGTTGAAAAAAACATATTTACAAAAACTAGTTCACCAATTGCAATTTTGACAAAAATTTTGGGTTTGGTCTGATAAAAGGCATATCCAAAACGGGCACGTTTAAGAAAGAGCGTGAAACTGAACAGTACAGATTGTCATCTCGATTGGTCTGATTATCGCCGATAGTCTGAAAGGGTCCGGCTGAAAAATGTAACCGGTCAGTAATTGTTTAAAGCTCAAGCCCGGTCTTTATTATTAATCGCTGAAAAAATATATCTCTAGCTTCAATTCTTTTGATATAACAATACTAAAACTTTTGCTTATTTATCATTCATAATTTCCAACATGCCAATTTTAACTTTGAAAAAAAATGTTGGTTTAAAAGCAGCACTTTCGTCAGCTATTATTTAACGACCATAGAAAATTATACACTAACGCATTGAACAATAAACTCGTGAAAATCAGTTGTTGTCATTTAGAGCGGATCATACTTGAAAAGACAATTTATGATGTATCCTTGGTTTTAAAACCAAAACATCGCCTCAAATGAACAGAGAAAACTTAAATTTTCGCACTTCGGTGAAACCATAAACTATGTTACCAATAGCCTGCAAGACAGATCAAAGCTATGTTAATAAAAATGAGAGCAGTCAACCTCCAAGATAAAACTCTTGCATTTCCTGCAGTTGAAAGCCATTGGGTGGACAGCAGCACAGCACCTTCCGAGAAACAGATGCAAAAAGCACAACAACAGAGGCATCAAGCAGTAGACCTCCAAGAGCTCCTTGACGAGCTTCGAACGCAAAAAAAGAAACGTGATCGCATTCTTTGGAAACTCGGACAAGAGAGGAGTCTGGCGCAAGGAAATTTTAACGCTGCTGTTGAAAAACATGCCGTGAGGAACTGCTAATTGCAACGGACAAAACAAAAAAAACGTTTTGCTTCATAATTCAAAACACCAAAGTTCGCCTCCTCGGCTGAACCCAGAAAGCTACGGAGATAAAGTTGTTTTCTCAGGAGCCATTTGTAAACAACCCAGCAAAATGAAACTTAAAACAGAAAAAGTAAAAGCAGGTAGAACGTAAAACTAGGAACTTGAATGAGGTGTTCAGTTCTGAAACCCGAGATCCTTCACCGTCAGAAAACCGTGACCTTAATATCAACAATGAAGGAGAAAGTGACGCTAAGTACGACACGCACCAAGAGAAGCCAGCAAAAGCCAGTCAGACACAGAGAATAATAGCATCGCAGATGACAAAAAGCAGTTTTATAATTTCCCGAGACCCGACGAGGATAGTCTAATGCAAGGCTTGGCTTCCCTCAATCCTTTGAGCGATCAACCATCCGATTGTGTGTACTGTATTTCTGGTGTGACGTTGGAGTTTCACCAAAAACATTGCCTGACAATTTCGATCAAATCTGCCGAACTCATTGCTATGCCTTGTTCACTAACTTTCAAATCATTTAATTGCTCATCAAGTGGATTATTCATTCTTAAAAGCAAAGAAACACAAAACAGATGTCTCCAAAAATCTTCCAATCAAATTTAATCCCTTTCTAATTCTCAAATCAACAGTTCCCTTAAAAAAACCCACAAATCCGTGTGAAAGCATCATCAAACCATGATGATAGCTTTCAGTCTTCTAAAGATTATTCTGGACCAATGCTCAGGCAACCATTTGAGATAGCATTTATAGTAAATTTGTTTCAAATCAATTATTAACGACAATCCAATTTTATCAAGTGCTCACAAGTTGACGCACTGAGGAGACTCTGTAACTAACAAAACCGAGGACTTACTCTATGGCTGATCATGTACCGAAGACGTGTATGATGAGGCACTTCAGAAATTAATCAAAAAGATCTGAAAGCCACAACAAGATGTGAATAAGAACCTCAAACAAGTTGAACAGTAGTACAAGGACAAAAAAGATGATCCCAACTGCTTGTCAGTTTTGCATCCTCCCTCGGATATTAGGTTCAGAACTTTTGACTTCACTACTTTGAATCTGACCTAAATGCTCGGGTGATAGTTAAGACATTACGAAACAACTCGACAATGCCAACAATGAGTTGCTGAAGTCAACATCCAATGAATAGGAGAATAGAATAACCCAAACTGGCTGGTTTTGCCAATTGAGTGAGCACATTTTAGAGCCTTGTTGTAATGTCTATCCTCAAATACCACAAAAAAACAACTGAACCGGCGCGAATTAGGACAATTTCCCTGAAGAAAAAGACAAGCCAACCCAACTCTCCAGGTCAACTCAGATTGTCAAATGTGCTCTGGAGATCACAATAGTCGTCGCTAAAAATTTATTTGAGCGATCAACTGTCCGAGCGAGATCAACTGTCCGACCGTGTGTACTGTATTTCTGGTGTGACGTTGGAGCTTCAACAAAAGCAATGCCTGGTAATTTCAATTAAATTTGCCGAACCCATTGCCATCCCTTGATCAGCAAATTTCAAATAATTTAATTGCTCATCAAAAGGATATTTCATTCTCAGAGACAAAGAAGACGCAAAACAGAGAGACAAAAAACTTTTCCGTTGCAATTTAATCCCTTTATAGTTCCAAAGCAACAGTTCCAACAACTAACCCACGAACTCGTGTAAATGCATCATCAAACCATGATGATAGCTTTCAGTCTTCTAAAGATTATTCTCGACCGCTTCTCAGGAAACTCTTTGAAGTAGCGCTTATGGTATTTTTTTTTCATTTCAACCATTTATGACAATCCAATTTTACAAAGTGGTCACAAATTGACCCACTGCGAATACACTGTATCCAACAAAACCGAGGACTTACTCTGTGGCTGATCAAGTACAGAAGACTTGTATGATGAGGCACTTCAGAAATCAATCAAAAAGATCTGAAAGCCAGAACACGATGTGTATAAGAACCTCAAACAAGTTGAACAATAATACAAGGACAAAAAGGATGATCCTAACTGTTGTCAGTTTTGAATTCTCCCTCGGATAATAGGTTCAGACCTTTTGACTTCACTGCTTCGATTCTGACCTAAACGCTCAGGTGATAGTTAAAAAATTATAAAACAACTCGACAACGCCAACAATGAGTTCCTGAAGTCAACATCCAGGAATTATGAAAAGAGAACAACCTAACGAGGCGGATTTTTCCAATTGAATGAGCACATATACAGAGGCCTGTTGTAGTGTCTCTCCTCAAATACCACAAGAAAACAACCGAGCCGGCGTGAATTAGGACAGTTTTCCTGAGGCAAAAGACACGCCAACACAACTCACTAGGTCCTCTCAGGTTGTCAACTGCACTCTGGAGATCACAATAGTCGTCGCTGGAAAAATTACTCGACAAGTCTTTAGCTAACCGCCAACATCTGGTTGGAGATGAGAACGTGCTTATCAAGTGCTTTAAGGGACATGAGAGAGGACTCTGCAATGAAACCATTTGATAATATTTTGATAGGTTCAACGGATTTCATCACTCAACACTACACTCCATCGAGATGATTTTAGGATTTTGCAGAGAAGTGAGTTCGAAGCTGAGAGTATCGCAAGATCTCAACACCGGAAAAAACACGGTATAGTAAATCTACAAGAAAACTTCAACCACTCAACATCTCAGTCTTTCTAAACAAACAGTAACGACCAAAGCTCCTGCGACAAAATGGAATACGATCTAAACAACTTCAACCCTATTTATCACAATTACAGTTACCAAAATGCCTATCGAATTGTCAATAAGCATTACATTAGACCTCATCAATTGAATGACAAAAGTAACGACAACTTTTAATCACTAACCAGCAACGTTCGGCAGTGAAGTTGGGTAAATTGTCTGAAATTGACAATGATGCTTCTTCTGCGATAGCTGCGGACAACGAATTAATTTTTTTTCGATATATTGACAAATGCCACTCACTCAAGCTCGTGAAACTTTTGAAGCAGTAAAATTGAATTTTTAATGCGAATTAATAATGTTTACTTTTGATAAAGTTATTTCCTAAATTTTGCTGTTCCTTGTCGGAGTGTATACGGCCCGTAATTCTTTAACCCCAACCGTTTTCTTTATTGTTTAGTTTTAATTTATGAGTTCATGTTCATCATCAGTGTAAAAGATAACTTTAACTTTGATTTTTCATGACCTTCGAAGCTTCTGCTTCACTGCCGTAAATGAGTTTTGTCGTGCCACTTAACATCGATGATCAATTCGGGTATAAACCACATCTCTGTACGCTATTATTTAACAACCATACAAATGTATACAAGAAATAACACAGCACAATAAATTATTGAAAATGTTGTCTTTCAAAACCGATGAGACTTAGGTAAAGATAACAGTCATTAACGAGCATCCCACTGACTATCCAAGGTTAATTTGTTACAGGATCAATCTGAGAAATTTTTTTGTTAAGCAACTTCATGTGTTGAAAAGTACTCGATGAAATGCTCAGTTACATGAAAAACCATTTAACCATTTATTTATACATGATTTTTGTCAGACTTATCTGAGACTGAATCTTGAAGTTTCTTCAAACTTTCTGCAACGTCATCCTCAACACTGATTGGTTTCAGAGCAGGGCTACGTGACATTCAATGACTTGAAACAGATCCTGAAGATGTTGTCAATCAAACTGCCAGATGAGAAGGTCAGAGAAATGATGGTGGAAGCCTCGTCCGCAGGGGATGATCGAGTGACCTTCGATGATTTTAGATACATGTACTTCTGCTAATATGTAACCAATCGAAACAATCTCAGAAAACTTGAAATTTAGGCCCCCTCCCTTCCAGTGACAAAAATAAAGGTTAAGTTGCCTATTCTTTAGGAGCAACCCGGGTCGAGGGGTCAGCACTAAAGAGGTATTTTTGTAAAAAATCTGCTGAATGTGCAAAAATTATGTAAGATTTGAGCTGAATCCGCTGAAAAACATATTTCATCACATTTCTTACCTAAAATTAGCATTTGAATCAGCATTGTTCTTACATATTTTCAGAACTTGTGGAAATTCCAAATTCAGCGGATTTAGCGTCTTTCTTACGTGCAATTTTATTGCTCACTATTGCTTATAACGTAGTCAGTATGTACAGTCCTCCTCCATCTTTTGCATTTCTGAAGAGATAAGTGCTGAAATTACTAAACAATTATGTAAGAAATGCGCTCATAGCGGCTGAAAAATATATTCTTCAGTGGATAAACCTTACCTAATTATCCGCTTAATGTGCTGAGAAGTGCTGAAATTATGTAAGAAAGATGCTGAAAATTCAGCAGATTAAGCGGATTTTTATGTAAAGTTTTGCTGTAATGTTTATGTAATGCTTATGCTGAAAAATATTTTTTAGCGGTTTTCAGCGCATTTCTTACATAAATTTTGACAAAATCCTCAACCCAGGAAGTAAAATCCTCAAGCCAGGACAAAATCCTCAGCACCAACGAAATTTCCATTTGTTTTCAATTTTATATTTATTGATTGACTGTAAGTTGATAGATTTGAGCTTCTCCAAATTGTAGACGTTGCCAAGTGTACCTGCAGAGGATATCCAGATAGCGTCAGTCCCACCTAAAATCTATTCAACTTGATCAGAAATCTTGCAAAACTCATAACGCAAAATTTGCTTCAAATGAGACAGGTGTTATCAAGTTGAAAAGATTTGGTGGGTTGACCTTACGACTTCCAACGGAAAACTGCCAAAACTTCGATCAGGCTGGACATAATTACGTATGCGGTTACATATAAACTTGCAAACGATGGGGTTTAGTGGCAACGAGCTATAATTCCACGCACCTTTTCCCGTTTGAAGTTCCCACAATTAGTTTTAAATATAGAATTTTACCAAAGTGTCTTTTTCCTGAAAAGGTGAGCTCGCAACCCAGGTCAAAAAAATTATTAATGCATTGTCCAAAAAAAGATTTCATTTACAACTTGATCTAAGTACTTAATTATGAAATTGTAAAAATTTTGTTTGAAACAAATTTAAATTGTAAACGAATATTCTAAAAGAGGTAAAGTTGCGGATCTATTCTCCCCAGCTTAGTAGGCAAAATTTTATTGTAACGGCTGTTCTGTCAATCGCAAAGAAAACTCTACACCTCCCCATTCATTTCAGCGGTTTCAAATCACATAGCTTTTGTGAAATGTATTATCCACTATAGAGAAGGTTACCGTTGCATTACTTGATGATCAATCACTAACTAATCGTTCGTCTTTGCTGTTCAACAATTTGTTTTGCTCATAATACCAAAATAAATCCAAAAAGAATCAAACAAATTTTAACGAGATTTGGTTAAAAACTAAAGTTAAACATCATATTTAGGATACCGGCATCTAGTGAATTGGTAAAGATAACTTCTAATAACTGTCAACCAAATTGCAAGTTTCTTACAAACCTCCCCTGAAAAGGGGATGGTTCAAAGGCAACTTCGATTTCGTAAATCTTGCGCAATTTAAAAGATAAGCTGACATTTAAAAGATAAGCTTTATTTGCTTTATTTGTTTGTTGTCTTCAGTAACACCAATACCATTCTTTGCTAGGCTTCGTTTATGCCGCTATGAGGAACTGGCTTTAACTGCAACTCCAACAAAATTTCTTTAATTAGGAAATTCGTTCATCAGAGAGAAAATTTGATAATTTCCAAAGAACTTGAACTGTACAACCATTAAAATTAATTAGCGAAACAAGGGACAGTAACCAGTAATTTATTGCTGAAGTATTTGTGCCTCAATATTCACTATTTCACTATATGTCAGCTTATAAGGCAAAATTAGCAAATTTCAATTATCGGTAGGTTTCGAGATTTTTTTCTACTGCTAACATGGTTTCACATGTCTGTTCTGAACCCTTGACTAAATAGGGATAATTATGTCGACGTTTTTTTTTAATTCCCTGAAATGGAGTCCGTAATGCCTCATATGATGCCAGTCGTTCTCTGAGTTGACATAGCCATCGAAAATTCTACAGAAACTGACATACCAAATTCGGAATCTCAAAATGGTACAGAATTTTTTAATTTGGGTTCAATTTGGAGGACAGCTGGGTTTAATTTGCAAGGACAATTTTTTGTTAATGGTTTTTACAATCGATTACCTTCCATTACAAGATCAATTTTGGTAAGCGGTCAGATTGACCAGCAGTTTCATAAACAACGCAACAGCCATTGTAATTCTATAGTTCATAGATCTCAATCCAATAGACTTTTCCCACTTTTCAAAATTGCA
This sequence comes from Convolutriloba macropyga, assembly GCF_964194025.1. Taxonomy (NCBI): domain Eukaryota; kingdom Metazoa; phylum Xenacoelomorpha; order Acoela; family Convolutidae; genus Convolutriloba; species Convolutriloba macropyga. The sequence continues at coordinate 31,156,745 of NC_134482.1, read as the reverse complement.
ACCCCCATTGATAAATTTCGGCATATAAGGGGCTATACTGCATATACCCACTACGCTGTGGATAATGGGGTGAGATACAGATTTTTTATTTTCGTAGATTTGGGCAACCAAGTCATATTTACTCAGTTAAAACAACTAAAGGGATATAGATAGGACACTTAGACTGTAAATCTTTTAATAATTTACAGACGTACATGACTTTACAGCCGTTAAATTGACTGCAGGTCACAATATGCGCTTTTAATTAAATATTGAATCATTAGGCAGTTGATTTAATGAAAAAGCTGTTATTGGCAAAATTTGTCAAGATTATTTCACATTATGTTCTTTAAATTTTCTTTTTTTGATTATCTTCATTTAAGCTTCACTCAGACCTACTCCTCGTTTTAATTTAGGAGTAATGCGTTATCTCAAAAAACAGTATTCTAGTTAACACTAAAAAGTATCTAAAGATCATTCACTTTGGCGTACTGTTTATCACCTAGCTACAATTTAGTTGAACATGATTATTTGACGCATTTTTAAGATGGACTTTTCTTTGACCTGATTTGTTCAATTTTAATTAGAGAATCACCACAAAAACTCAAACCGCAAGGAAGCTCAACTGTGTCAAATGGTTTATAATTAAGTCGATGAAGTTCACGAGGAAAACGCGTTCTCCATATAAATACGCTTTCACAGCATCTATTGACGGACTTTGTCTAAGTTTCTTGCCCTACCTATTCTAAATTTTGAACCCTCCTGCTCTAATGAAATCTCCATTTTGTTTCTTTCTCAAATATTTAAAACACCTAATTTTCAAAACTAATTTCAAGTTCAGATTCATATTCTAATTTAAACTTAGACCGCAAAATCAGGCTTTAAAAAAGACAGTTCAACTTCAGAAGTTTCCAAGAAAATAGCTTAGAGAACCCAGGGTAAGAAATATCCAGTCGCTAAAAATCAAAATAATGCACAACTTAGCCAATTATTTGAGATTCGAAAAGAGAATTGCGGAAAATAACATTGTCCTAGAAAATTTTTTATCATCAGCTACAAAAAAGGCAAAAATTGAACTGATTTAACGGATGATAGAAAGAAAGCTCTTTTTCATGGTTCCGTATTAATTTACATTTTGATTTGAAAAGTTGGATTTAGATGGGTTCTGTACGCTCGGTTAGGCTCATTGATGGCTTAAACCTTTAACAAAATCAAAGTGCAAGATTCTTAGAGATAAGAAAAATTAGAACGCAGGTATCATAAAAAAGTGCGTTTTGTGAGTTTTTTTTTGCTAAACTCTCTTAAATTTTCGCATTTTCTATCCAATTTCCGAGTTTATTAAATATGCAAAATTCTAATTTTAAAAAGCACCGCGGATGTACAATGAGAACATGTGTTAAGATAATGATTGTGGTTTTTAAGCATTAGTTAAAAGTATTTTTACTGACGCATTAAAAATTTGAGCCCACATCAGACACTTGTATTGTAGCTAGTAGTATTCTTCAAACTTTTATGAACAGTATCGCACAAAATTAATTTCATTCAATCGATTTTTATTGGTTGTCATCTTTGTGGAAATTACAACTTAAAATATGCTTTAATCAATATCAATATGAATTTTAATCAAACATTGAATAAAAGGGGTTGAAATCTTAATCATCAATAAATCATCAAGCAGCAAAATTTGAAAAACCTTTTTGTCAAAACATACGACGCAAGTTTTGATACTCAGTTTGTAAAGACGTGACAGCTTGATGTGTTCAGTATTAACTTTTTGGTTTGAACAGTTTCAAATCACAATTTCACAAATGAATTTGCAATGACAGGCGTTTGGCCTTTTGATGCGTTGGCACTTCAGAAAACTAATTACAAGCTTCAGTTAAATCAATTTGATACCAGAGGATTGCAAAAATAGCAAATTTTGTCGTTAGCTCAATTTCCGTTGCTTTTATCATTTCAGGTGAATAGTATATCCTTCAAATGAATAATGGTGCATAGTTATAATACTTTGAATTAAAACTTACTTTCGATGATTTTGATCTCAACGATTTTTTTTCGAGTTGTTTTCGGATTATTCTGGTTATGCTCTGTAAACATCCTCACAGAATTTAGCGTCACCACTCAGCGCTGACATCTAATTCTGTAAAATTTCGTTAACGGAACATTACCAGGCAAATCCGAAAGAAAATCCAACCTAAACAACAGCCAGAATCTTTGAGCTGATAAGTTTTTTCATTAATTAATTGATTCAGGATGATTGATAAAAACAATGAAAAATAGGGACACTGATAAAGCACAGTTTAAATGAACGAAAAAGCAGCAAACAGTTTTGGTGAAACGGAAACTTAAAGACGAGAAGTCGGTAGTACGAAAAGTCGCAAAAAAGACCAACAGGACTAATATGTTTGCCAACTTCATTTGAGAGCAATTAATAATTCATCAAAAATTCTGATGACTGTCCTGAGTATAATCCATATATTACACTGGCATGAAAACGATTGAAAAACAAATTCGACTCAGAGAAGCACAATAACAAAGAATAGTAGGAATAAGGGCTCAAAATTACACCATTCAGAGATTTAAAAATTAAAACCAGAGGTCAAAAATATCACCAGAACAACTATTGGTTAATATGCGAGAAAATAACATTTGCTGTCAAATCCTGCAGTTGTTGTTAACAAACATCACTTTGGAAAACCAAAGTCGCTGTTCTTTTCTACCTGTGTTTAGCCGACTGACTAAACGCTTGTTTCCACGACCAGCTTTTACCGATATAAAAAACCTGCTCAACATAACTCGTCTGCGAGTGTTGTAAGAACACAGCACCACAATACAATCGAAATTCTTTGTATTGTAACAAAGAGCACCGCAACATAGCAAGGCTCAGCTTACATCACAAACAAACATTGCTCTTCGCTTTGAACAATAGCAGTGTCATAGAAAAACTAAAAAAATATCGTGGTCTGGTGATCAGTTTTTCTTTGTTTCGTAAACATACTAAATTTTAAGAAAACCTCATCAGGCCAAAAAATCAGGCTTGCTCAAGATAAATGTTGAGCGTATGAGAACGTCTTACGATATCTTTCTGATGGAATGCAATGAGTGTAACGAAATAGCAATAGCGAAGCATTCTTTGCCGCGCACAAAGCATGAGCCTACTTTTTTGTTAAAAATCACCTTATTGCAATTGAAATGCATTTTTCTGGATTTTGTAAAACTGCCGCCCATTAGCAGAGGACGCCGTAGAGCCGAACGAACGTAGACCAGAAAGCCAAGAAAAATGAGATGGAAAGCCTAATAGTTAACCTTTATAGCTAACACCGTAGAAAACACTCACTGTAATTTTTTCGGAGTATAATGAAATTATCGAAAAATTAAATGACGCAAATTTTAAAATAACGGCTAAAAATAAACGTTAAAGTAAAATCCCGCAACTATTTACCTCGTGAATTGACAGTGAATACCCAGGTGATTGATAGTACATGAGGATGCATATATCTGTTCTTACTTGAGGACAATCTGACTAATAGCTTCTGCTATCTTAACTCATCGCTTGATGAAAAAAAAACATGTGAAAACTTCTGACATGACTTGCCAAAGCACATGAAATAATTCAAATGAAAATGATATAAGAAAGTTAAGAAAATAGCACCGATAACAAAACAAGAACCAGTAATATAAATATTGTAATTACAGCTAACTTCAATCGATGCTCCGTCTGTTTTGTAGTCATAGAGTTGAAATTCAAGTTTAAGAGGACATTCTATCGTATTCATCGCAACATACACAGTTCTAATTGTCATTATGAGGATGTTAATCTTACTCTGATAGAAAGTTCTCTCTATTGAATTCATTGCATGAAGTCACTGATCAAACTCATCAAGGGAAAATAACAGTAATTACAGCAAAGATTCGGTAAAGTTCTATCATAAACATGGTTTTAGGATTATTTCTCTAATAATTTCAGTATAGTGATAGACAAAAATTCATTACAAGTGAGCCTCGCTGAAATTATACTTGCGTTGTGACAAGTCCGAATCAATGCTTTGAACGATACAAGGTAAAACTAAGCCACATTTTGAATTTAGCCTCCAAAACTTCAGCCGTGAAGCAACGATCCTTATGAGCCGGCGCCCTACCAAATAAAGTTCACCATTTGGTCTATTTTCCCTTTTATTTCCAAAAAACGTATCTTTATAAATTTAAAAAGAGCCTTACAGCGTGAGATATGGCAACAAAGGGCCAATATGCTGATTACTAATTATACAATGTTTTTTTTTTGCCGCCAAATTCCACGAGTTAGCGCAATGTTATTTAAAGTTAGAGGCGCTAGTTCGCAATGATTTCAATCTTCAAATACTCGTTATCAACTTTTGTTAACAAAGAAAGTTTTGGAGAAACAAGTTAGCACTTTTTCAATCATTACCATTGTTATAATTCATAACCATAGTTAAAAGTTGACATGAAGCAGCGGCAGCAAATATAATGACTTTATGAAAAAATAAAGAGACAAAAAGGCTTTGTTACTTTGGTCAAGTACATACCATCAGCAGAGATCATCATTTACACCACTTCAATAAAAGGCAAAACATTTTTGTCATAATTCAACTTTTGTTCAGATTTTTTAATAACTGGACGTGAAACAATTTGTTTTTGTTCAGGACAAAAAAGATTCAATCAGACTCAATTAACGGTGCATTTTTTTAAAAAAACTGTTTCCGCAAAAATTCTTCCATTATTCCAACTCTAAGCTGACAAATTTTGAGACTTGCAAAAAAATTCAAAACAATTGCTGATTTTTTGGTAAAACTATAAGTGGAAAAAATCTGGATTACAACAGAAAAAGAACCAGTTCAAGAAACAGTTTCAATCTCTAAGGCATCAACAATTGCAATGTAAAGTTGGTAACACCAAAGTCTTCTGGTAGTCATTAGTTATTACAATTTTTACAGGTTAATTAATGTAAACTGTTGTAATGAGTAAACACAGTTTAGCCTACACACAGTTTAGTTTGGTCTAAAGTTGTTGTTGAATTGTTGCGTTGTGTATTTTATTCATCTTTTAATCGAGAGAGCTACAAAAGCTAGAACAGGCACCTTAATCTGCGAGGGGATAATTGCCATTGAGGTTTGAAAGAGAGAAAGAGTAGGCGGGGTTGGGTTGAAATGGGCTGTTTGGGTTTCGGAAAGTAATAATAGGGTCCGGGTGTGGGTGGAATAGGGGAGAAGAGTGGATTTGTGACGTCAGAGTTCCTCCTGACTCCACCTAACTGTTTCTCTCACTCTCTTTTTGTATTCACCTGAAATCAATGGAGCTGAAAGCGGCAGGAAATACGTGGAAACATCGTAGCCAAAATCTCTCTCAACCGCACGATGAGAGCCAACATCGCGCGGTTCTCAATTCGAAAACCGCACGCGGTGAGAACAAAATTCATAGTGTTCAGTAAAACAGAAAGACCGATTAGCACATACCTTAAGGACAATATCATCACACCGGGGCAAGAAAAAAAACTTAGGCACAGTAAGTTTACTTACGCTTCAATCAGAAACGAAACAAATTGTAAAGAAAACGGCAAAATTTATGCAATTAGAGGCAGTAGTACCGAAAAAATGAAATAAATTCTCAACGCCCTGGTACTTCTTTTGAAAATCCAGAAAACATCAGCTGGCAGACTTTATTAAGTCTTCGGGTCAAAAACATAGCTTGTGATGTCATAAAATATTTGAACGCTTTTCAGGCATAGAATTTTAAACCAAAATACTAATACTCGTTTGTGTGGGTGGCCTTGATTGGCAGGAACCTAATACACAATCAAAACAAAACAATGAACATAGCTGGCAGATTGCCAGAAAATAGCCGCAATAGATTCGTAGATCGGCCGTCTAAACAAACAGTAAAAAAAGACAGACCAAAAAAAAATTCGTCTTTTGATTGAAGGCCGATCTGTTATATTTTGATTAAAATCTGTATAAGTTATTGCTGCCTCTATTAGCTGATCTCAAATAACCTTCATTTAGAGTGACACGCACCCATTTGACCTTATCTCTTTGAATTAAAGTAAATAAAAGTCAATTTCAAAGTGAGGAAGTCATTTTTGAGAGTGAGGTAAGTCAAGTGTGACCAAAAATTTAATCACGGGCATGAACAAAAAAAATCGCTCCACTAAGAGCGAAAAATGACGTCACACATGCAATTCAGTTGAAATTGCATGAACGAATGAACAAAAAGTGGCCGTGACGTCATATGGTCGTAACAAAAATCATGACGACGAAATAAAAAAACATAGCCGGAAGAATTCCGGAAGCGACTCGAAGCCGCAAAACCTCACAAACAAAACCCTACTTGCAGCTGAAGCAATTACCATTTGAATTCAACCATTAACTCATTACCTCCCCTGGTCTGATCTAAGAATTGGTGAAACTTAAACCACTGTCACCAAGAAAAAATGCAGCAAAATTTTATATTGTTGAAAATGTTTGATAACGTTAAAAAATCCGAAATAGATAAGCAGGTCAAAATACTGATGGCCTAAAACAGCTGAAAGGGCTATCAATTGCCCTCAAATAATTCATGATTCTGATCTCAAAAAGATCAGAAAAGCAAACGGCAGATAACAATCTTAGAAACTAAGTTAAATTTTTTTTTAAAAAAAAAAAGAATACTCAAATTTAAGAATCAGAAAACCACTATAATTACAGTTCTAATCACTGCAATTAAAACAAAAAACGGCACATACTTCTCCCTTGTTCTGCATATGCTAGACAACATGATTTAAAACTAATTCAAAAATTAAAATAATCCTAGAAAAGACAAGCAGCAGAAAAATGTTCAAAGGCAAAAAATCGTTTAAATTAACACCAAGGCCGGAAGGAAGTTGCAGTAGATAGTATTAAGTGGAGCTTTTGGAAAAAGCTGGCTAGCAAACCCTCAGTACTGCCTTGTGTTGAATGAAATCAATTGCAAACAAAGAAATGACGAAAATCTAAGAAAATGCGGAAATCATTCAATTTTTTAACAACTGAAACAACCAAAAATAAATGTGCCATAAAAAGCTGCCAGGACATGACTAAAATGATACTTACTAGAATGATAAGAACATGGACACAATATGAGGAACACCGTAATAAAAACACATTCTTGATTTTTGAAAGTCAAAAATAAAAAAAAACAAAATTCAAGAAAAACGAAAATAATTCATTGTTCAGCATTAGAGACATAGAAAAGATAACTAGTCGTCCAATATAAAGATCTATCCTCCTGAAGTGAACAAAAAAATAAGAAAAACCAGATATCAAACATACGAAACATTAAATATTTTACAGAAAAAGGTCAAAACTTTTAATACTGCTTTCATGAAAAATGGAAGCTGAAAAAATCAATATACCAAAAATAAAAATAGGTGCCAGGACAAAGCTAGAATGATACTAACTAGAATTTTAAGAATATGAGCACAATGTAAGGAACACCGTAACAAAAAGGCATTCTTGTTTTTTAAAAAGTTAAAAATCAATTTAAAAAATCCAGAAAAACAAATACAGTTCACTGCTCAACATTCGAGACCTAGAAAAGATAACTAGTCATCCGATACAAAAATCTATCCTCCTGAAGAGAACAAAAAAATAGGAAAAAGCAGAACACAAAAATATAAAACATTGAAACATTTTGCAAAAAAAAATTATCAAAAAACTTTTAAGACTGCATTTACGAAAAAGCTTCAACTGTTTTTCAAAAACTGAACTCCAAAAAATGATTGATTTTTTATTAAAACGCAATTAAGGTCCCTCATGTTGCACAAAAAGACTATTTCTAGTAATTACAATCAAAATACAAACAAAAAACTGACAAAAATCGGGAAAAAACTACCAAAATCGGATTAGCATATGTACAATTTTATAAAACAAAAATACACCGAGGTAGAGAGAGGCGTTAAGTATATGAATTATCAAAGTGAAGTTGCCAAATGAACTGATTTTTGACAAAAAGACGGTTAAAAGATTTAAGAATGAAGAAATTAATAGAAAAAAGTCAAAAATTAACTAAAAAATCAAAAAATATGTGCCAATTTTCAAATTGAAACCCATATTCAGGCTCTGCAAAACACTGTGGCATCAATCTCCGATGTTGGCATCTCAATATAGTATCGAATAAAAATTATTTCTACAAAAAACCAAATTACAAGCAAAAAAAATTGGCCACTTAGACGAAAAAACGGCTAAAAACGGTTATCTATATATGCCATTCAGTCAAAAACTACTTTTCAAAGTCAAAAAGTCATTCACTAAACGCAGCGCATGATCAAAAAACTTCTCTCGCTTAGCGAAAATTTGTTCACCAAGACAGCTTTTCTCACTTTTGCTTTTAGGTCAAAATGCCGCGTGAACAAATCTACTTCCTGTAAAAAAAAAAAACCGAGAGAAAACCAATACTCCTCTTCGAGTCGTAAAAAAACCAAGAGAAGGCCAATAATAGCCCCAGCTATCGCTGTGCGGCTATTAAAAAACAAAAACATCAAATTATTGAAATTGAAAATTTGACTATAATTGAACTATAATTGAAAATTTGAAAGTGACCATTGCATAGGATGTTGAGAATGAGTTTCTTTGAAACATGTTGCATGACTTTTGACTTCTTGATTTTTAGGTGATCTGAATTGCTCCCACTCAGTATTAAAACGGGCTAAACTGAAATGGCGGCAGTTTACAACTAAAACCGAAATAAGAAGCGTGCCAAATTTATCTCTTCAATTTATATCTTACTTGTGACCCATATAAGATCAACTAACATCATTTGAAGCCCCATATCAACTTATTGCTTAGTCCCCTCCGACTGAAGCAGGCTACAACGCGAGCGAGCCTCTATCGACATCAGTCGTTCCGGAGCAATTCGTCCGACATTAGACACTTATGTATGCATTTGGGAGAAAAATATAGCAAAACTAATAACTGAGCAAAACTATTAATAACTCGAGAAGATGGCTAAAAAGCTGCCTTTGTGTTGCAGAGAAGCAGTGCAAAACAAAGTGAAAGAATATTGAAATTGAAGTGAATAAAAAGGTTTGACGCTTGCCTTCGACTGACTTTATTGATGGCCAAGACTTCACTGGTAATAGATACATTGTTTTATGCTGACCTTAAATCAAAAATAGATGTCCTAAGTAAACCAGAAACTTTCAATTAACTTTCCGAAACTTTCAACGCAACTAACTTTTGAGTCAGAGGAGTCATAGCAAAAAATCAAAAATTGTAAACATATTCACGCAACTGATGAAAGATCTCGCTCTAGTGAGATTTCAAAAGATACACTATGGTACCAAAAAGCTACGTACACCTAAAGATTTTTAAAAAAGCAATAGAAACAACAAATAATATAACATTTTGAGTTCAAATTAGTTCTCTAATAACGCGTCATTACACCTTTAGCTTTTTTAACGTCTAGTAGACGGTTTGTATAGTTTTCATATAGGTTTCTCACGACGTCTGCGTCAATTTCTTTCCAAATTTCACACTTTTTCTTCTAAATTTTCCCAAAAAACTGTCTGTTTTCATAATTGCTGCTTCAAAATCGCCCATAAGTTTTCAATAGGATTCAGATCTGGACTGTATGCTGGCCATTCCAGTACTTCCCACTCGTTTTCTTGGAAGAAATTGCCGATAATCTTCGATTTATGCACAGGAGCATTATCTTGCTGAAAAATAAGGTCCAGGAAATGCATTTTTCTTCGTAAATTTTAAAAATTTCCAAATAACCGACAGCGTTTAGCTTGTTTGGACACTTAACAAGCAATTTCCGTCCATCTGATCGTATTGCACCCCAAAACATAAGTAATCGTTTGTCCGAACTCAAATTTTTTGTGTTCTTTTCAAGAAATCTCGTTCCATTTCTTCGAAAAACTCAAACAATTCCGTCGCTGGAGATGCGCACTCTTGTTTCATCAGTAAAAACCACATTCTGCCAGAAAGAGAACGGCTTCTTGAGCATATTGATACACCATTTTGAACAAAAACACTTGCTTTTATTCTTCAAACTGACTTTTTTTGCAGCATTTCTTGAAAAAACGCCATATTTTTTGAGAATTCGTCTAACTGTACCTCTGGAAATTGTATCGTAGCAAGAGAAAGCGTTATGAGCCACACGAAGTGAGGTTTTGGGATCTTTCAAAACATCGGCAACTAACTTTTTTTCTGATTTTTTTTGACAATTTGGGGGGTCTTCCGCTCGATTTTTGGTCCTCGAAACTGTTGTGATTCAGGTAACGGCTGTATGCATACTGTGCACTGGATCTTGATTTTAAATTGAGTTGCTTTTGTATTTTAGACCATGAAAATCCGACATCTCTTAGCGTAACAACTTGGCAAACGGTATAAGAACAAAGCGGTTTAACCATCTTTTCTGTTTAAGCGGAGGAAGTGAGAATGAAATATCTCTTAAAACTTTTAAATTTCACACCTTTTTTCACGCCTTGTCGCAAATCATGCTTATGAAGCACGAATCATGCTTTAAAAGCAGAAATCATGCTGTATGTAGCTTTTTGGTACCATAGTGTATCAAGCACGAAGTGTAGGTAAAAAATGGCCAGGTAGAATAGACAAAAGCATGCAGCTCATGTCTGAACTACCTTTTGTCGAAAAAACTGAATAAACCAAAAACCTGCCTATCAAGCTTATTAGAAGAACAGACCCTGAAACTCACAAACGAAAAAAAATATATGAACACAAAATAATCAAATGGAAAACCTCTTTCCATAGTCGCAGAGGCGTCAGAGCCACTAAAACAAATAGCTGATTACCATCGCCTTTTCTGAAAATGACTTAAGGCCATGTTAAAAAACAACAAATGGGGGAAGAACAAATGGGGGAAGAAAGGTCAAACTACGAGCCAAGAAAGCAGTAGAAATCACACCAGTCCTGCCGTTTAAGCACTGAGGATCAAAAACAGCAAATGTGAACAACTAAAAAAATCAAATTTTAAAAATTGATAGTCTCAAAGTCACTAGGAGCCGATTGATAGATTCAAGCAACTGTAACGTTACACCTTAAAACACATGCACCACCTCTTGAAAGCATTCGAAAACAGCAAAACAAACAGATCACACAAAGCGAAAAAGACAATGGAAACAGAAGTAACGTTACCGCACTTGAACAAAAACCTGAATTCTCCTGTCTCGACCAAATCTGAAGGTATAAAACTATACGAAGGAAAGAGACTCGTAGAATTCTCAATTTTTCATTTAAAGCCTGACTAAAATCTCGGCTTTGATTTCCATTTTTGACTCTTGATTGTTTTTGAAAATGTTAGATTTTCAAAAACAGCCAGAAAAACGTTCGAAACAATTAGAATAGTCTTCGACATACAATTACAATTACAATTGCCACTATCTACATGGCTAAACACTCCAACACAAATGGGCACAAATGTCCCATGTGTTAAGAAAAAGAGCTATAGGAATTAAAGTAAGTTTCTATTTAAAATTTAGCAATTTTCTCCCAGAAAAACGATTGTACAAACAAACCTGAAACCAATTGATGGCAAAAGGTGTGATCAAGTACCATGTATTCCCTCTCCATTCATTGAGCACCCACACGACAACCAAACGCACTTAGAACACAAATATGAGCCAAAAAACTGTAAGTGATTAAGTAATGGTTAAGTGACTCTGCTCGAAGTCACTGAGAACTTCTGGCGTTTATCGAGAACCGCGAAGCGGTTCGATAATCAGTCAGAATTTCGAAGTGACTTCTGCAGAGTCACTTAACCATGCTTAAAACACGAAACGCGCACGTTTTAAAATGACGAAAGTCAACTTCTGGTTAAGTAGCAACTTCTGACATTTTAACTTCTGGTACTGCAGACTTTCGGCTTTTAAAAGGTGCACGTAAGTGTTTTAAATTAAATTAATCTGTATTATCAAAAATCAGTACTATCAGAATCTGTAATATCAAATCATTACTTTTTCAACTTAGTAAATAACCCTAGGATGACTCTAAATTAACAAAAACAAAAACTATTCTGAAGGGAACAAAAGCAGTAGACTGAGGCAAATATCTTCAAAACGAAAAAGAAGCAAAAAAGAAAACTGATTTTACTCATTGTTCTTAGACTGATAACAATCATATCAGGAGGTTACCAAAACCAATTGAAAAATTAATTTCAAAATTTTACCCAAGAGATTAAAAAATCTTACGAAAAAATACAACAGCTACAAAAAGCGTCTAAAACCGCGAAATCACAATATAGATCAAGATTACGCCTTAAAGTTTAATATATAATTAACTTCAAAACTCCGCATAAAAGTAAAGTTAATTGTTATTATGATTTAGAAAAATTACCTTACACAAAAAAATTCAGTTGAACTTCCAAAAAATGCTATAAGAAGCCTCACGTGATCAAAAAATTTCGCTCGATTATCAAAAAATTTTCCACACATTTATCTCCAGTATCCTGCCCTCCCACAAATGCGCCATGATCAGAAAATCACATCAATCATCCGTTTGACCTCATAAGTAAGTTTTTCTTACGTGCGGCATTAAATTCTACTGCTACAGCAAAGCTGTGAGTACTGTAGGTCTTAGGAGAACACGGACACATCGCAAAATTCACAGAAAAACTACTTCATAATCCGTTGAAATTTGAAAATCAGACAAAAAGTAGAAAAACATGACCATTTCATTATTTAGTGTTCCAGGCTATTTATTTAGTTCATTATTTAGTGTTTAGAAACACAAAACATCATGCTTTCTATATAAAAAGTGACAACGGAGCTCAAGGATTCAAAACATTCTGAAAAAAATTGTACTAGTGAAACGAATTTACACTGAATTTCAAAAGCTTAATGCCAGAAGATAATCCAAGTTTTAATAATACGAAATTGAAATCTCAGGAGAATGTAGAGAAAGATAGACCCCGGGACCCCCAACGACAGCAAGAGCAATTTAACTCAGAGGAGGCTGTAGCCTTGATAAATTTTTATGGAAGCAAAAAAATTGCACTCATAAAGGCCACCGACCTCCCGCGTTATAGCGTGAAACACTACCCAGTTGGCTATTAGGTCCTTGTGATTGATTATCTTACAATCACTTATGTTTAAGCAATAGACTTAATTTCGTTGAGCAATCTAGGTCACGCAGACATAAAAAAATAAGCAGTGGAAAAGTCATTCGAGAAGTGAAAAGTCGTACGAGAGCAATTAATGAACATAAACCGACCAACGTAGGATGAATTGCTCTCGAACGACAGGCTGGGCGGGGGGCAAATATAATTTAAAATAGGCATTAATATCTCGGTCATTAATTTTTTATTATCTTGATGAAGTTCGTAGTTCTGGAGTTTTGTCTCAAATCCAATTGAACTTCTTTGACAAGCTTGAGAGGTATGTTGGAATATGCTGTGCTATGAACAGAACTGCCCGAGCCGTCTTGCTTTATTATTCAATGCAATGAAATGTTGATGGCTATATTCCTTACCATGGTAGAAAATGACCATCTAAAACTGCCTTTTCAACACTACGATTATCTATCAATTTAATTTCAACTCTTTTGACTAGTAGCGCCCAAGGCTATAACAAGCCAAAATCAGTGAAAAAACGCGCATTACTTTGTCACGCGGATTTCTTCACAAGTGGGCGGAGGTGGTTGGAAACAAAACTGATTGGAATGACGTACCATTGTAGTCCTTCCTCCACTGAACGGCAGCGTCGACATTGGCGGGTGACTCGTCGTTCCCTTCAGACAGCATCGATATGACACTGACTATGATAGTTGTGGCAGAGTGAACTGGCTTCCACCGCTCAGCCGCACTCTCGTAGCCCCAGTTGTCTTCCCCTACAAACAAACATCAACATCACATCGGTTGAAATAATAATAATAATAATAGCAATTCTCTGCTTATGAAATTTATTTAGCTTTTTCGTATAAATACAATAAAGCAAGGCTGATCAACGGGGACATGAAGTTCCTCTTTTCAGATCACCCTCTCATGATGGTATCACAAGACAATAATATACTTTGCAGAACACAAGACAGTAACACACATGACAGAACAAAAGACAAAATTACGGAAAATTGATTATTTGGAGAGGTTGCGATAAACATATTCAACAAGTTCAGAATTATTACAGATATAAGAATATTTCAGTTTGTGACAAATATCATATAGGTTGTTCCTAGTGACATTTTCTTCAATATCAGGTAGCACTCCAATTAATCTAAGCTTATTATATAGAACAGAACCTTTAAATTGAACTGAGTTTCTCTCAACTTTACTTTATTAAACGGAATATTAAGCAAATTCAATGTACTATTTCGTGTATTAAAACATTCTATTTGTTTTCGAAACATATCATTACAAAACTTAATACAATGATGTCCATTTAGAGATTTGAGAAAAAAATTGAGCAATTCATATAAATGCAATTCGTAAACAGAGAGTATTGTATTGTTTATAAACAGGTCATTGCAATTGTCCCACTTTTTTCGGAAGTGTATTCTCTTTTGTAATCGAAAAATTTTCTTTTGTAATCGAAAATGGGAAAGAGTGAAGAACAGGTGCAACATCCGTAGATAAGTATGCCATATTGAATTATTGAATTTACATTTGTATTGTAATAGTTAAATAACTTACTTCTGGGAACATTGTGTCTGAGTTTCGAAATAATTCCACATTGCCTGCTAAGTTTTTTTACAACATGGGAAATGTGAGTTTTAAAAAATAGTTTTGATTCCAAACGTACACCAAGATATTTACATGTATTGTCAACTTTTACATATTGGTTATTTAAATCAAAGCATGGGTTCAAATTATCCGTTTTAATGTTATATTGAATGATTTTTTCAAGAAAAGGTTTTTAAAACAAGCATGTTTTTAGTTAACCAATCATTTATGTTTTTAAGATCTGACGCTACGTCGTTAATAGAACAACCAATTGCTTCAATATTAGTATCATTTGCAAACAAAATAATTTCAACGTCTTTACAGACGTTCGGCAAGTCATTTATGTAAATTATGAATAGTAGAGGCCCTAATATTGATCTCAGGGGAACACCACATTTTACTTTTCCACGAGGAGCTTATTCCATTTATTTCTACTCTTTGCATTCTGTTCCTAAGATACGATTTAAAACAAGACAGACACGTTCCTCGTATCCGCACAATTCCAATTTACTTATTAAGATGCCATGATTTATTGTATCAAACGCCTTTTTGAGGTCTAGGAAAAAACTGATGATTTTGTTCTGATTTCGGCGTATTGTTTCTGTTAGTTGAACCAATGTATCAATAATGCTGTGTTTTGTTCTAAAACCAAACTGGTTAAAATGCAACAGATTAAAACATTCGATGAATGAATATAGTCGGTTGTACACGACTCTTTCAAAAATTTTGCTCCATACATTTAAAAAGGGAGATTGACCTAAAATTATTTTCATCAACTCTGGAGCCTACTTTAGGAAGCGGGAAAACCTTAGCATTCGATAGTGCATCGGGAAAAACGCCTGTACTGAACGAAATATTAATTAGGTATACTAAGTATACTGCTGTTACCGAACCAGAAGTTTTGAATAAAACATTGCTGAGATTGTCGTCCCCTGACGATGACTTGTTGTCTAAGCCTTGCATGATTTTCTGAATTTCAGACGAATTTGTTTTATATAAAAACATGCAATACGCATTGCTTTTTAATCTGGGTCTGGCAGTCCTTTTTAAGTGTTTTGTTAAGTTTGAACCAATATTTATAAAGAAGTCAATGAAAGAGTTTGCATTATCTACATGACTGGGTTCCTCGATATTTTTCTGACAACTGGCTAGAATAGGAAAAGTTTCGGAAGCATTTGTTTACCCATTGATTTCATTAAGAAGTTTGTCTTGAAATGCCAATACATTTGTCAAATTTATTATGATGAAATTGTTTTTTGGTTGTTATGATATCTTTTTTAAGATTAACCCTCGCTTTCGTGAAAGCAGCAAGCGTTGGTTCACATTGGTTTTCTTTCCATTTTCTGTGAGCTTTGTTTCGTTTTGTTTTTAAGTTTCTCAGTTTGTCACAAAACCAATGTGGACATTTACTTTTCGTTTTACTGTTTGTCATTGGTGCATAGGCATTTGTCAGAAAAGTAAGAAAGGTAAGAAAAGTCTATTAAAAATATCAAAGGCTTCGTTTACATTGCTTTGACTAAAAATTGATTGTTCGTTATTTTTCAGATGTTGATTCAAGTCATTGACATATTTTTTCACTCGTTCCGGGCAACTTAAAAATTTTGTATCTCTATACACTTTTCCATTAATTGTCGTTTTGTGAAATTTAAACTTGAATTGAACTGGATAGTGGTCATTGAAACTTTGGTGTTGAAGAACATAACAGTCAAAGGTCGGGCGAATTGCTCTCAAACGACCGGTAAGCGGTTGGCTTCGTCAGTAGCTAGGCAAGGTTTAAAGAGGCTAGCTTTAGCTTAATTGAAGGGTTGAGGTAAGCGGAGTGGGTGGGGGCGCACCGGAGGGGAGGGGGGCAACAGGGGGGGGGGGGGGGGGGGAGGCAACGGTGGGAGGGGAGTTTTGGCTGCTAGGGGCCCTTACAGCCTGAACCATGTGCAGGGGTACGGATTGGGGGTGAAGTGAGAGGGGGCTGATCTGGGGGGGGGGGGGGTGGACTGGGTGGTCAATTTCTAAGAACCGCCGTTCACACCATAAGTATAGGTTTCCAAAACAGTTTCTGTGAATCGCATACTTGGAGACTAGTGAGCTGAAAGAGGCTCTAAGAGCACTTAATTCCCGCTGTGTGTTACCCGTTTATCGCGTTTTTGAGGACGAAAACTCAACTGGGTCAGACGACAAATCAGTCAAGCGAAAAATCGCATAAAAAGACCGACAGCACTAATAATTATTGCTGCAAATTTCGTTTGAGAGCAATTAAAAACTTGAGTTTGATTTTTGATCTAATAATCCGGGTTTTTGCTCAATGAATGTCAGTTTAGCGTAACAAGGAAAAACAGAAATTTACTACTTTTTCTATTTACTGTTTAAGGCAACAGTGTCGGTGTTTCTAAATTTCTTAATGTTGCGTTTATTTAAAAATTACCAAATTATTCAGCTTTGTTAGTATTTTTTACAGAAATGTATTCACAGTCAAGTGACATTTGTACGCTGTCTGATTCATCTTGCTGAGCAGTTGAAAATCAGTGGCAGAGTCATTCTGAGTTTGCGCACAAATTTTATTTTAAAGTAACTGCCATAGAAACTAATCAGATCACTACAACAACCGTGTTGAACAAAGAGCTTGGTATCTAAAACGCACTTAATGATGCATGCCTTGCTACAATCCGAAGACATAAAAACCCAACATGCTTTTCAACCAATCAAGATCTGAAGAACATGATCTAATCTTCACCTGGTTCATGTAGAATTGATATACAGACATCGCCCTCTTTTGATATATTTGGATGCCACATTCTGCTAACAAACTTCATCTTTGGAGGCCTTTGAGGATATTCAGGTGGAAACGTTAGCAAGGCTTTGAACCATCCTCCCTCGTAAAACGTATCTGGTGGACCGATAATAATAACTTCCCAGTTAAGGTAATCATCATCGTTTACCAGCCCTGCCGAGAACCCGTTATCTGGGTCTTTTTGTTAATCTTTCGAACTCACGTCGTAATAGCAAGAGCCCTTGAGCTTGCCTATGAATGGGCGCTGCCATCTTTTTGTTCACGCAACAGTCAACGAAAGTTCACCAAGTTCACTGTAGTTCTACCAGTAGATTAGGTAAGTGTTTGAATATTAGTGCTTGACAATTAGTTTTTTATCAGATGAATGGTTGAGTTTAGTTGCTTATTGAGTACAACTTGACTGAAAGTATACGATTTTTACGCAATTATATTCATGAATCGACGTTCATCTAAAATCTGAAATCAAACATTGAAACAAAAGTTTCCTTGCTAAGTGCTAGTAATTGAGTCAGAAATACTTAAAATGTCCGCAAATTATACCTACTCCTATACATCAAATTCACAGCCTGACCTCGCGCAAGAATCATCGACCATTAAAAGAACAGAACAGAGCTGTTTAAGGAAAATAAACTTTAAACATAACCGACTAACGTCGGGCGAATTGCTCTCAAACGACCGGCGAGCGGTTGGCTTCGTCAGTAGCTAGCCACGGGGGGGGGGGGGGGGGGGGGTGCACTGGGGGCTGATGGGGGCAACACTGGGTGGGGGGGGGCAACAGCGCGGTGGGGATGGGGGTCAACGGGTGGGAGGGGGGGGGGGTTCTCAACCTCTCAGAACCGCCCTTCACACCATAAGTATAAGTATAAGTCTCCAAAACAGTTTGAGCTGAAAGGCTCTAAGAGCACTTAATGCCCGCTGGGCGCTACCTGTTTATCCCGTTTTTGAGGACGAAAAGTCAAAAGCGTCAGACGAAAAATCGGTCAAGCGAAAAATCGCATAAAAAAAGACCAACAGGACTAATATAATTGCTACAAACTTCGTTTGAGAGCAATTAAAAACTCAAAAACAAGTATCCGGCCTGGCAAACTGGACAAACATGTCAACTCTGGTTTCCAAATTCTTGAACACATTAGCAAATTTCCCTGAAGCCATAGAAAAGGTCGACAATACCATGTATCACAAACATTAGGGGAACTATCACCGAGGTGACTTTTGCGTCTAACAAAAATCAACTTATCCGCGTAAAAATTTTAATCAGAAAGTCAGAAACATTGCACCAAATACGATCAATGAATATTTTTCGAGCAGTAAAATAACAACACAAAAGGTCAAATTAAATTAAACGGTTTTTCTTCGTCGTTAGTGTTCTATTTATCGTATGAGATTAAACTCTGGATATGTGTTAAAATTGCCTCCAATTCTCGTTCCTCAAATCGGGTCTCCAAACTCGGAATGAGAGCACATGCTTCCTCGGCTGTATCTGGACATAGATTGGCTAAGGCTGCTATTTCGTACTTGTGCAGCTTTTTCGTCATAAGGTGATTGCGGACGGCGTTGATCGTGTCGTGTTTCTAAAATACTTAACGCAATTTTTATTTGAATTTTAGTAGTGAATTGCCGTCATTTGAGTTCAGCTGCTGAGACTTGTGAATGAGAGAAAAATTAGATCACGTAAAGAAGACAAGGGCGAAAAGTCGCAAAGGTCAAGCGAAAATTTTGCCTAAAAAGACCAACACCTTTACAATAATAGCTTCGAATTTCGTTCGAGAGCAATTAAACATCAACAGACTAACGTCGGACGAATTGCTCTCGGACGACTGGCGCGGCAAACAGTCTAGAGAAACTTATATGGTGCATAAAACTATGACTAGGTAGGGGATCGAACATCTGAGATTACGAGTCGAGGACATTCACCACTACGCTACAGGGGCTATGTACGATCATCTCTCACAGCCGGTTTCATTCTAGCAACAGACATAGTTTGTGAATGCACCCAAACTAAATCACTGAAAATATTAAATATCTCAAGTCGGAAAAAGTCATTCGAGAATAAGAAGTGAAATAAAAAAAAATGTCCCAGAAGAAAACGATCAAGCATAAAATTTGCTTGAAAGAAGACGAACACGTTTACAGTAACTGTTTACGACTTCGTTCGAGAGCAATTAAAAACTGTTCTCACGATTTACGCAAAACTCTGCCGTATATAATCAGTACAAAAGAAACGCTCTATAATAGTCTAGGCATTAATCTACTGATACACACTTTGTTTCCGAAAAACAACACTGTATATAATTTCAAATTTTTCCGTGCCCAATGTTCTATATTTTTTGTTTTCGGTACAGCTCAGACTTCATGTTTCTGCATTTGCATTTGGAGTGAAAATAATTTTTCCGTTTGATTTATTTGTCATAAGTTTTTCGATAAACATCAATATTTACAAAAAATAGACGGCATATTTTACGTCTTATAATCTTAATAAGACTTCAAGCATACACACGAGATTGCCGGGAAATAACCCCAATTCACTCCCGTAACCTCGATTAGGATTGAAACAGAAAAAAAAACGAAAAGATTGATTGCTGTACAGAAAACAATTTATAAAAGGCAAACTTTTCTGATTTCATTTTGTATTTAGACACTCGTTTCATGAGAGGATACAGGGGCTAGTATTAATACCAAAAAGCATTAGAGATGGTAACTAACTAACAACGGGCATCTAAAATTGGGCTCTATGTGTTCATCCCGTTTATTTTGAATTAAATTTTCGTTATTGGCTCTGTTCATTTTAGATTGCTCTTCTGAGCAACTGCTGCCGAAAAGCACTTTAAGAATAAGAGAAGAGTGAAACTCGCCTATAGAAGTAACACCAAACTGCCAAAAGATTTTATACAAAATGTTGAACAAGCTGTTATTTAAAGGAAAGTGAAACCAATTTTTGTTCGACGAAGCTAAAAAAACAGCACGACCAAGTCCTGGACCACAAAACTAGACATAAACTGGTCCCCTAAAACTAGACCTAAAATAAAAATTTCAATTTGACGTCAAAAACCACATGAGAATAGATATGCATAAAAAGAATTCCAAGAATTCCAGGACCACTCGCAGAATCGTCTTTGCCAAAAAAATCTCCCATTGAAAAACACTAGAAATCATACCATTGACAAATACTATAATTCATACTAAAACCACTAAAATTTAATTAAAAAATAAGCCAAATAATGAAACATAGCCGACTAATTGAGGGGGCTCAAACTTGTAAGACCAAGAACTGCCCACTCACACCCCGAAATTGTCTCAAAACAGTTTCGGTGAATCGCATTCTAAGAGACCTATTAAGGCGTAAGAATCTAAGACAGCTGCTCAGCTACTTAAAGCTCTCCGAGCGCTACCTGATTATCCCGTTTTTGAGGGCGTAATGTCAAATCGGCCAGACAAAGATCGAGACAAAAAATTGCAAAAAAAATCCACAGAACTAATAAAAATTGCTACAAACTTCGTTTGAGAGCAATTAAAAAATTAGCCCAAAAAATCGACTGAATTAAAAAAAAGAGAACTTCAACTACTTTTTTATATAATACACGAGCACCTAAAAACTAAAATCTTTCTTTAATTCAATTGAGAGCATATGAAGGCAGAGGAATTATAGTCTGTCATATTCGTATAATGTTTTTTAAAAAAGGGTAAAATTCACAAAAAAGAGTTCCAAATTTCTCGGATGTTGTCAAATTTCTCAACAAAAACAATATTTTATACCATCGAAACTGCGATGAATTTATACCTAAAACTTGTTTTGAACAATAAGCGTCTATTTGATCCCCAACAAATACAATGAAAGAAAACAACGGGCAAAAATTGCTCAAAGAGTCTAAAAAACAGCAAAATAGCTAAAAAAACAAAATTAGTATAAAACTTACCAAAAGGCAATATCAATGCAAATTGTAAATTATTAGTACAGCCTATTCAAAGCTCTTAATAGAAAAAATAGTTAAATCCAAAAAAACTGCTGGAAAAAAGCCGCTCTTGAAACCATCGATATTTCTCGCTCTCTCGAAAACAGCGGTATAACAAAAACCACTTTTTTCTCTGCAATCGCTAGTTTTGTTCGATAATCAAACCACTCCAAATTTTTTCACGTATTTCATTTCCTGCTTCAAAATCACTTTAATAAAATTGATTTGAAAAAGATATTTCTCCAATACTACTTTTCGAGTCTTTAGATAGCAGAAAATGGGTCGCTAGAATAAACGGCTGAGAAGATGAGGCCGGCTATTGATGAGATGTCAGATGAATGTAATGATTGTCTCTTGTTCTGATGTCGTTCATTCTTTGGAAAATTATAAAATTTTCATAGAGCACAATTTTCATAAGGAGTTCCAGGGACCGCGTCCCTGTGTTTTGCGTTCGCCTAAAACCCAATAAGTTTGAGATGAAAATTTTGCCAAATACCACCAGAATTTCCTCTGACCTAATCTAGATTTCACCAGATATCATACGCTCAGTCCCGTTTAACCTGAGGGCAGTATTAATTAAGCGTGTTACCTTAAATCTTGCAAATTTGTCTGTGTAGGCGAGAGTCTTGGCAAAGACCTCATTGGGGAGTTGAAATTCGTTGTCATTCTCTCTCGCAGTTTCGTTCATCTTCATTAAACTGTACACCTCGGCTATCAACAGCGCCTAAAACACAACAAACAGATCCAGTTTTTGGGCACGTTTATTTCCAGGTTTCATTTCCAAAACGAAAAAATAATCAACTGAGATTGTTGAAGAAAAATACATGTATGAGACAGACATTAATTTTTCTGAGTATGTAAGTTTATAAGCAACTTTTTAAAAAGCAAAATCATATAAACTCTCAGAACTAGGAGATTTTAAGTGTCTCATGCAAGTACCGACGTTTCTCAAGTTAACTAAGAATGTTCATTATTAAACTGTTTTTGTTTCAATGTGAACAAGCAATCAGATGCAGCCACGTCAAACATTTAACGTAAATTTTCACCAATGTTTTGAACAAAAACCAGCAAGATTCACTAAATTATCTTTACCTGTGCGTCTTTGAATTCGTCTGGAAAGAGGAGTTCCGAGGCATCCTCCACAACCTCAGTGGACTGGCTCGTTGTTGGGCCAGTGTTGGTATGCTGGACATTAGCAGAGTGACCTCCTTTGGTACTAGACGATAGAGTTATTCCTTCGTCACTCATTGCTGATGCAACTACAACTACTATAGCAATCTGAAATGGGCGAAAACGTCACGCAAATAGCTTTGAATTATTGGTTTTTTTCGGAAGTAACGACTCAGCTAAACTGAAAACCATCTCCGCAGCACTTAATGTCATCAGGCAATTTGTTGACTTTTCTTTTTTTGTGAAAAAAGCAAAACGCCAGCAACAAACTACAATTTTTCATCATGAAAACAGCCAAATTTTCATAATCCATTATATCTTTCGTTTAAAAAAGATGCTCTCAAAAGGAAAAGCACGTGAAGTCAAATTACATCACCCAATTGAAGAATCACAATTAGGCAACGTTTTTCCTCAAAAAAAGAGAAACGAGAAAAATAAACTTACCGCTCAATATGGAGACCTGAAAGCAATTCTCTCCATTAAATTGCATAAAGATTTCAACATAATTCAATTTCAGCAAGCCTGAAAAAAATTTGCGCCAAGGCTAAATGCACGCCACTGACCTTCAATTAGGGTTTGCATCTAAATGAAACTTGAGATGAAAGTGGGTGTTATTTTTTTGATGAAGCTAAGGCAAAATCATAAAAAAACCACGCAAACGGCCCAAGAAATAAAAGCGAAGAGGTTAAGAAACCGCATATTGCGCCAGTGCACAGTTGCTGAAAGGTGAAAAACTATGTTTTGATCTTTCACGCGTGGTTGAATATGAGCAATCATTGATTGGGCGGACGGACTCGAGATACGGTACCAAAAAACGACCCAACAAACTTTGATTCAAAAAACTGTCTGAGCGACAGACGGGGGGCAATTTAATTTAATCAGGAGGGGGTGTAGCTTTGAAATGTTTTACGGATGCCAAAAAAGAACCCAAAGGGGTTCAAACCGGACCTCAGCAGTCTGACATCATACCCACTCAGCTTTAATGTCCCTCATTTCCTTTCGCTCACAATCGCTTCAAGAACGAGCTTGATTTCAGAACGAGAGCAACAAAAATCACTCAAACATGAAGCACTAAAATGTGCAAAAGTCAGAACATTCTCGAACATTTTTTCACAAATTGAAAAAATGTTCTAGAACAAAAGCACAAGAACGTTGAATCAAGAATTTTGCATTAAAAAACCAACACGTTGACAATTGCTTCAAGTTTCGTTCGAGAGAAATTAATAACGAAATTAAATTTAAAAAAACATAGCTGACAGATTGCAACAAAATAGCCGCAATAGCTTTGTAGATCAGCCATTTCAAAAAAATAGTCACAAAACAGAACTTAAACCGACTAATGTCGGACGAATTGCTCTCGAACGACAGGTCAGGCAATTTAATTCAGGTGCTGCAGCCTAGATAACTTTTTCTGTATGGGTGCAAAAACCCACCGGGATTCGAACCATTGACCTCTCGTTACCTCATAGAAGCACTGCCCACTCGGCCATCAGGCCCTTCTTGTTGCTCTGCTGCAATCGATTTTATTTTAGCAACAGCCTTTATTTCAGAGTGAGAGCAATAGAGATCACTCAAAGAAGAACGAAAGAGTGAAAAGGTCACTTGAGAAGAACTCAAAGAATATTATAGAAAAGCGCAAAATGGTCAACCAACAAAACTCCATTAAAAAGACCAACACGTTTACAATAATTGCTACGAACTTCGTTCGAGAGCAATTAAACAGTGCAAGAAAAAGACCAAAAACTTTTTTATTAAATGCTGAGAAGTTATACTTTGAGTAAGAAACTATTTTATGTATTGCTGCTTCCAATAGCTCCTTTCAAATAACCTTCAATTAGAGTGACACGCACTCACTTGCCTCATCTCTTTGAAATAAGGAAAAGAAAAGTCAATTTCAGAGAGAGAGAGAGAGAGAGAGAGAGAGAAACAGAGAGAGTCATTTTTGAGAGTGAGCAGAGTCACACGTGACCAAAAACTTAATCTAGCAAATGCACACAAAAAACATTCTCCAATAAGAGTGAAAAATGTCGTCACTCAAGCACTTCAGTTGAAATTGCACGAACAAATGAACAAAAAGCAGATTTGAAATGACTGTGACGTCATATAGCTGTAACACAAATCCTGTTGACAAAATTTTAAAAAACCCAGAGGTCCGATAATAGCCTCTGTTAACTCTTTCCATCTATTAATAACAGTTCCTGGCCTTATAGTTCACTGTTTTCAATAAGAAAAACAATCATTCTCAAAATCGACTAGAGGCAAAAATAGCACTAAGATTCTTTTGCTCTTTAAGGGATAAAAATCAGTAAAGGGAGAAACAGTAGTCTGAAATTGCAATCACATGAAACTATCTAATAACACTGTGCGAGCATGCAGTCGCCCTTAGATAGCCACACTGTCTAATTTGCCAATGTGGATGGACTGCACTGAAAATGGAAATTTGCTTCGAAAATATCACCAAAACCATTAATGCTTTTAGTGAACTAATTATTGAATAAGTCTTCAGACTCAACAATACCTTGAAAGCTTGCAATAATAATTACAATTGAAACTTTGCAAACTGAAAAAAATACCAATTCAAAATATTTTTAAAAGCAAAACAATGAAATAAAAGCAAAAATGAAACATTTCCTGACTTCTTCAAATCTAACTACGTAAACGTAACAAATCAAAAATCATTTTAATAATTTATGAGCGAATATCGGAAATATATATACTTATACCGATCCCACGATAGATGTGAAAAAAATTAAATTAAAAATTTGGTATTAACTAAGAACCTTCACTTGGTATTTGCAAAGCCTGTCGGAAACTTGAGAATTTTTCAAAAAAAAACACCTCTAATCAATAAGAATTTTTAGGATTCTTTCCGTATCGTGAGTCAAAACTTTGATTCACCAATTATGTTTCTATCACAGAACTAGGGAAATACCCCGGCAGTACATCTATTTCTAAGTTAATTCAAAAATATTTATGCTGCAAAATTACTTTCTCACGTTAAAAAATTGGTAAGGTGCGTTTTGCTCCAAAAAAAAATCATTACCAAACCACTCAAAAGTCGGCAAATTTGTAAAATTATAGTAGGGTAGAGCAGCCGTTTCTAAGAGCAATTGCTGCACTAAAACTCATTGACTTGAAGTTCTGAACTTTGGTCTAATTGAAACTATCCACCAGAATAACCCATTTAGCTACCATCGGCTATTTGTTTTAACCAAATATGAAAACCATATCGTTAGATAATTTGCAAATGACTCAAGTTCAATCAAAGTCCGCGTCTTAATTTGTAATACATACATCTGCAAATAGACGAGCATTACACAGACAAATTTAGTATTCAGATGAGCAGAACTGGTCAACAAAAAGCCACGCCATTAGAAACAAAAATCACTTGAATGAACAAAATAGTGCATATCCGTTAGACCAAACAGCAGCTAACAGACAAAATGTCGAGAAAGAACCGAAAAACTTCACAGCATATCAGAACACAAAAAAAGCTTCGAAAAAATTCTTCGGGCGGTAAGGACCAATCACAGCGGGGCAACAACACACATTCCTACTTTTACTTAATAGCATTTATTCCTATTGTTATTTGTCTGTTGCAAATTTTTGTTATCTACACTCCGCGCTTGGTTGACAAAGAAATATTCGCCACAAGTTGCGAGCTGGCTCGAATGTACAACTTTACATGTGAGGAATATGAGGTTACAACCGAGGATGGTTACATATTGAAACTCCATCGCATTGGAAAAAATAAAGCAGGAGAACATCAAATAGACGAACGCTCACTAAACCGAAAAGTGGTCCTAGTTGTACATTGTCTCGAATGTGATTCGTCTGTTTTCTTATGCAACACGGCTGAAAACTCACTCGGATTCCTTTTAGCCGATAATGATATCGATGTTTGGCTTATAAATCTACGAGGAACTAGTTACTCTCACAAACACGTCAATTATTCAACCTACAATTCGAAATATTGGGATTTTTCATGGCAAGAAATGGCAAAATACGATTTACCAGCGACTGTCGACTTCATTTTAGCCAAAACGCAACACGATCGGATAACTTACATCGGGCAATCGCAAGGCTCAATTGTTGGTCTAGCTCAAATGGCCGAGAGCTCAGATTTTCAAGCAAAAATTGACAGAGCGTATATGCTAAGCCCAACCGTAACGCTGAAAAATATGCAGAGCCCTGTAACAGGGTTGCTAGAATTTATTCACAAGTATGTCACGTGGCCGAAGAATGGTTTATTCCTGCCGAGGTTCGTTCGACAATTAATAAACACCGCATCCGCAACTTATTGCTCCAAAGACGTCTTTGGCCTTTGTTTGAACACTTATCGACAGTTCAGCGGTAACTCGAGTGAATTAAACATGGACGCAACACGAATCCCAATATTTTTCACGCACGCTCTATCAGGAACAAGCATCAAAAACATCAGACACTACGCTCAACTTCATTTGTCTAAGCTTCCAACTTATTATGATTATGGCAACGAACAAGAAAACGAGCAAGCGTACGGAACCAAAGCACCTCCGATCGTCAATTTAACCAACATTCAAACACCAGTCGCCATATTCGCTGGACAAAACGATTGGCTCGTCTCAGATGAAGACATAAATTATTTAATCGAAAACCTACCCAACGTATTCTATTTCTCAAACAGCAGTGATTTCGCGCATCTTGACTTCATTTTCGGAATTAGAGCTACAGAATTAGTCTATGACGTCATTGTTGATGACATCAAAAAACGTGATTAAGTGTAAATTAAATTCTTTTGATAAGCTTGTAATTAATTTTTAAAAAGTTGTTAACAAATTTCAAAACAGTTGGCGCTACAAAGAACAACTTTTTCAAACTTTCACCAAGTCGCCCTTGTATAACCCGACATTTTTCCCTGATCTGCCATTTCTCTCCACATGATCCTGCTGAAGTACCACGGTTTTGGACACGTTTTCTCTGGTCCAGCTCGTCTTCCAGTTAATCTGCATCTATTCATAACTCTCTTGCGTTCTGACCACCTTGGTAGGTCACTCAATTTGGTCTCAAATTCTTTCCTGTGTAAAAAAAACAGTTATTTACTATCATAAAAGCTAACAGCATTCCCTCATTACTAGCTAGTTTTGACCAGCATTCACTAATGTTACAAAAAATTATTTAACACAGCGCAAAGAATCGTTTAATTTAGACTGGACAATATTTAATAGAGAACTTCCACAGAGTACATTATATCATCTGCTGTTCAATATTTATGTGGAATGATTTCGCATCAAACTACTGTGTAATTTTATAATACACTGATGATACTATTCTTTCCACAACAGACAAGAAAGAAAAGTAGTTAAAACTGTCTTGAACAAAGTATCTCAAAATGTAATTGAGTTTTATAAAGACCACAGTTTAGAACAAAAACAGAACAGTAGAAAAAAAACACCACTCAAAAACTCTTCTCAAAGTTGGCGACAAAAAAATTCAAGAATCACTTAAGATTAGATATCATGGCGTTACCATGAACAAAATGGCGTTACAATATTATCCTCCATGTGCATTTGTTGTCGATGTAGAAGCTTCCAAAAAATTCGAGTACACTTTACTGTTTATTATTTAATGTTTTCCCGTATTGGTCGAAGCCTTTGAAAAGATCTGAACATTTCAACGATTTTGCAAAGTCTTCAGCAAAAACCGTAGCTTTCAATATCACTAGCAGGCCCTCAAAACCATAACAAGAAAGTCATTTACACGAATAAAAGGTTTAAAAAAAATTAAGGTTTCTGTTTCGCACCGACTCGGGCTCGAACCCATATCCCTCGATCAACAGCCATAGGTCTCACCAATTACGCTACGCGTATTGCACTTGTCCTTTGCTCTTTTTACAGCAAATTTCTGGACAAGGGCGTTTGAGACCCGCTTGTATTCGCTATACCACATACTTAATGAGCGCAAAAAATTTACATGATAGGAGCTTAAATAGGATGACAAAGCGCGTCTCAAAACGCATTGATTGTGCGCTAGGTTGCATGATTAAGGACCCCTAAAACATGTTACGATAGGAGCAAGGTTAACGATTGTGCTCAAATGCGACTGATGTTTAATATAATAAAGAAAGATTAGACAACACAACTAAACCTGTTCAAAGTTAGTTTCATAGTGATTTTATGGACAATGGTAAGAGATTTACCATAAATCAGCAGCTATAAGATCAACCATAAATCAACCATAAATCAACAACTCAACCTGTGGTTATCCTATGCAGGATAGAGAAAAATGTTTGATTTTTCCAATTCAGTCTGTTTGAAGCTCTTGGTGTCTGGTGTTTTTGCCTCCCGTTTCGTGGGGTGACTATTTGCTCAACTGGTTTTCTTGATCAATAAATTTGAGAAGTGAAAAATATAGTAATCAAAGGCAGAGAGAGAGAGAGAGAGAGAGAGAGAGAGAAAGGAAAGAGAAACGAAAAGACGGAAAAAGGAGAAAGGGAGAGAATGAGAGAGAGAAACAGAACGCAGTAAAAAGAAGAAAGAGGACGAAACACACACACAGAGCGAGAAACACACACACAGACAGAGAGAGAGAGAGAAAGGAAGAAAGAAAGAAAAATTATTGATCTAAAATTCGTTTTGGGGCAACAATACTAACTGAAAAATCCAAGTGGTTTACGAAAAACGATCGTTCAAAGGCTTGAAATAAAAAAAAAAAAGAAGAGACCAAGCGAATGGAAAGAAGAAATGCTATAAAGAGAAAACAATTGCCATTTTTCATCCCCCAAACACAAACAGGGGAACATAAACCAACTCGCGTCGCATGGTGTTGATTAGAAATTTTCATGTCTACAAACGGATAGGTTTAGCAATTTTCATCTCCCAAACACACAGGAACATAAAACGAATCAGCGTCGCAAGAAGTGCTCTCGAACAACAGGCGGCATGGTGATTAGAAATTTTCATGTCTACAAAAGGGAGGGTACCCGACACGGATTCGGACCCTCGACCCTCAGAATAGCAGTCCTCCATCTTACCAACTGCGCTCTAACGACTACATGCCACCGTATCTCGCAATCGCTTTTATCGTATCAATAAAAATATTTCAGATTGAGAGCATTTAAGATCACACATAAATCAAAAAGTAAAGCGTGAAAAACTTAGTCGAATGCTATGAGTTTTCTAGAATATCGCAGAACCTGTAAAGCTAAAACTTTGCAGAAAAACACACGTTTACAATAAGAACTTGAAACTTAATTCGTGAGCAATTAAAAAACACGTAGTACCCAGGACAGTAAAACCTCCCTCTTGGAGAGCATTATTTCAAGCCCTCTTAGCCTCGTGGTAACTGCACCTGACTAACCGTCTTTTGACACAGGTTCGGTTTTCACCCATGTACTTTGAGACTTTTGGGTCATTGACCTCTCTCGACATGTTCGCTTAGCCATGCAGCTTAATGCAGCTCTTAAACATGCGCTTCATGAGGCCCGAAACACGCAAAAATTTTGTCCCATTTTAGAGCTCACGCGTTTAATATATAAAAAGATTACCATTTTTCATCCCACAAACACACACAGGAACATAAGACGACTCAGCGTCGCAAGAAAATTCCTCGAAAAACAGGCGGCATGGTGTTGATTAGAAATTTTTATGTCTACAAACGGATAGGTTTAGCAATTTTCATCTCCCAAACACACAGGAACATAAAACGAATCAGCGTCGCAAGAAGTGCTCTCGAACAACAGGCGGCATGGTGTTGATTAGAAATTTTCATGTCTACAAAACGGAGGGTACCCGACACGGATTCGGACCCTCGACCCTCAGAATAGCAGTCCTCCATCTTACCAACTGCGCTCTAACGACTACATGCCACCGTATCTCGCAATCGCTTTTATCGGATCAATAAAAATATTTCAGATTGAGAGCATTTAAGATCAAACATAAATCAAAAAGTAAAGCGTGAAAAACTTAGTCGAATGCTATGAGTGTTCTAGAATATCGCAGAACCTGTAAAGCTAAAACTTTGCAGAAAAACACACGTTTACAATAAGAACTTGAAACTTAATTCGTGAGCAATTAAAAAACACGGAGTACCCAGGACAGTAAAACCTCCCTCTTGGAGAGCATTATTTCAAGCCCTCTTAGCCTCGTGGTAACTGCACCTGACTAACCGTCTTTTGACACAGGTTCGGTTCTCACCCATGTACTTTGAGACTTTTGGGTCATTGACCTCTCTCGACATGTTCGCTTAGCCATGCTGCTTAATGCAGCTCTTAAACATGCGCTTCAAGAGGCCCGAAACACACTAAAATTTTGTCCAATTTTAGAGCTCACGCGTTTAATATATAAAAAGATTAGAATTTTTCATCCCCCAAACACACACAGGAACATAAGACGACTCAGCGCCGCAAGAAAATTCCTCGAAAAACAGGCGGCATGGTGTTGATTAGAAATTTTTATGTCTACAAACGGATAGGTTTAGCAATTTTCATCTCCCAAACACACAGGAACATAAAACGAATCAGCGTCGCAAGAAGTGCTCTCGAACAACAGGCGGCATGGTGTTGATTAAAATTTTCATGTCTACAAAACGGAGGGTACCCGACACGGATTCGGACCCTCGACCCTCAGAATAGCAGTCCTCCATCTTACCAACTGCGCTCTAACGACTACATGCCACCGTATCTCGCAATCGCTTTTATCGGATCAATAAAAATATTTCAGATTGAGAGCATTTAAGATCAAACATAAATAAAAAAGTAAAGCGTGAAAAACTTAGTCGAATGCTATGAGTGTTCTAGAATATCGCAGAACCTGTAAAGCTAAAACTTTGCAGAAAAACACACGTTTACAATAAGAACTTGAAACTTAATTCGTGAGCAATTAAAAAACACGGAGTACCCAGGACAGTAAAACCTCCCTCTTGGAGAGCATTATTTCAAGCCCTCTTAGCCTCGTGGTAACTGCACCTGACTAACCGTCTTTTGACACAGGTTCGGTTCTCACCCATGTACTTTGAGACTTTTGGGTCATTGACCTCTCTCGACATGTTCGCTTAGCCATGCTGCTTAATGCAGCTCTTAAACATGCGCTTCAAGAGGCCCGAAACACACTAAAATTTTGTCCAATTTTAGAGCTCACGCGTTTAATATATAAAAAGATTAGAATTTTTCATCCCCCAAACACACACAGGAACATAAGACGACTCAGCGCCGCAAGAAATTTCCTCGAAAAACAGGCGACATGGGGTTGATTAGAAATTTTCATGTCTACAAAAGGAAGGGTACCCGACACGGATTCGGACCCTCGACCCTCAGAATAGCAGTCCTCCATCTTACCAACTGCCCTATAACGACTACATACCACCGTTTCTCACAGTCGCTTTTATCGTATAAACAAATATATTTCAGATTGAGCATTTGAGATGAACAAAAATCAAAAAGTTAAGCGTGAAAAACTTAAATGAAAGCTAAGAGTGTTCGAATATCGCAGAACCTGTTAAGCTAAAACTTTGCAGAAAAGCATACGTTTACAAGAAGAACCTCAAACTTAATTCCTGAGCAATTAAAAAACACGTAGTACCCAGGACAGTAAATCCTCCCTCTGGAAGAGCAAAATTTCAAGTCCTCTTAGCCTCGTGGTAACCGCACCTGACTAACAGTCTTTTGACCCAGGTTCGGTTCTCAACCATGTAGTTTGAGCCTTTTAGGTCATTGACCTCTCTCGATATGTTCGCTTAACCAATGCCCTCAATGCGGCTCTTAAACATGCGCTTCGAGAGGCCCGAAACACACTAAAATTTTGTCCAATTTTAGAGCTCACGCGTTTAATATATAAAAAGATTAGAATTTTTCATCCCCCAAACACACACAGGAACATAAGACGACTCAGCGCCGCATGAAAATTCCTCGAAAAACAGGCGGCATGGTGTTGATTAGAAATTTTTATGTCTACAAACGGATAGGTTTAGCAATTTTCATCTCCCAAACACACAGGAACATAAAACGAATCAGCGTCGCAAGAAGTGCTCTCGAACAACAGGCGGCATGGTGTTGATTAGAAATTTTCATGTCTACAAAACGGAGGGTACCCGACACGGATTCGGACCCTCGACCCTCAGAATAGCAGTCCTCCATCTTACCAACTGCGCTCTAACGACTACATGCCACCGTATCTCGCAATCGCTTTTATCGGATCAATAAAAATATTTCAGATTGAGAGCATTTAAGATCAAACATAAATAAAAAAGTAAAGCGTGAAAAACTTAGTCGAATGCTATGAGTGTTCTAGAATATCGCAGAACCTGTAAAGCTAAAACTTTGCAGAAAAACACACGTTTACAATAAGAACTTGAAACTTAATTCGTGAGCAATTAAAAAACACGGAGTACCCAGGACAGTAAAACCTCCCTCTTGGAGAGCATTATTTCAAGCCCTCTTAGCCTCGTGGTAACTGCACCTGACTAACCGTCTTTTGACACAGGTTCGGTTCTCACCCATGTACTTTGAGACTTTTGGGTCATTGACCTCTCTCGACATGTTCGCTTAGCCATGCTGCTTAATGCAGCTCTTAAACATGCGCTTCAAGAGGCCCGAAACACACTAAAATTTTGTCCAATTTTAGAGCTCACGCGTTTAATATATAAAAAGATTAGAATTTTTCATCCCCCAAACACACACAGGAACATAAGACGACTCAGCGCCGCAAGAAATTTCCTCGAAAAACAGGCGACATGGGGTTGATTAGAAATTTTCATGTCTACAAAAGGAAGGGTACCCGACACGGGTTCGAACCATCGACCATCAGAATAGCAGTCCTCCATCTTACCAACTGCCCTATAACGACTACATACCACCGTTTCTCACAGTCGCTTTTATCGTATAAACAAATATATTTCAGATTGAGCATTTGAGATGAACAAAAATCAAAAAGTTAAGCGTGAAAAACTTAAATGAAAGCTAAGAGTGTTCGAATATCGCAGAACCTGTTAAGCTAAAACTTTGCAGAAAAGCACACGTTTACAAGAAGAACTTCAAACTTAATTCCTGAGCAATTAAAAAACACGTAGTACCCAGGACAGTAAATCCTCCCTCTGGAAGAGCAAAATTTCAAGTCCTCTTAGCCTCGTGGTAACCGCACCTGACTAACAGTCTTTTGACCCAGGTTCGGTTCTCAACCATGTAGTTTGAGCCTTTTAGGTCATTGACCTCTCTCGATATGTTCGCTTAACCAATGCCCTCAATGCGGCTCTTAAACATGCGCTTCGAGAGGCCCCTAAACATGCAAAAATTTTGTCCCATTATAGAGCTCACGCGTTTAATATATAGGATTCCGGTATTTGACAAGTCATCTATAAAAAAGGACCCATAGTGGTCCACGATGCTACCCTGCGGGCCAAGGCTTGAGATGGTTGATGTATACTAGTTCTGGCTATTAATATAAACCACTCAGCTATATACAGTATTCAGCACTTACTACAAAAAGTACAAAACATACTCGGCAGATTGCCGGAAAATAGCCGCCGTTGATTCCCATAACCAAGATTGGGATTGAAACAAGAGAAAAAATTAAGGAAAAAAAAATTTGTTCACAAACAATTTCAAAGTTCAAAATAATTTAATGTCGATTTCGAGCTAAACGTTCTCCTGTTTCGCAGTAAGATGACACAGGGGTTAGTATCAACACCATTAAGTAGTAGAGATGGTAACTAAGAGCAAGGTTCGAGTACCGAGCATCTACAATTGGGCTTTATGGGTTTATCCCATTTCTATTTCTGATTTCGGTTTCTGATACAAACTCTTCATTTTTAATTGCTTTGCTGAGCAACTGCTGTCTAAAAACACTTCTAGCAGAATGAAAGAAGTGTGAAACAAGCCTAGAGAAGTCAAAAAGATTTTACGCAAAATGTTGAACCAGCCGTTAACTAAGGCAAAGCAAAAAAATTTCAGTGTGACGAAGTAAAAAAAGGACAACTCCTGCATTACAATCCAAAGAACTGAATGAATAACTAAAAAACTACTACCAGATCAGTTGAACAGTGCCAGCCAAAAAGAAAAACAGCAGTTGAGAAAAAAAATGAAAGAAACTAAACAAAATAACCATTGCTAAAACTTTTGAGGCTTTTAGCCTGAAGGCCAAATTTGATCAAATCAAATATACCCAAATACCCAAGTACACGCCTTGAAAGAGCTTTGATGGCCAAAAAATAGCCAAAGAAATGACAAAAACTAAAAAAATTATAATTTTAAGAAATTTTCTTAATTAAAACTACTTGTTTTCTCTGGAATCCGTCCAGTAACCTATTTGCAAGACCTAAAGAAGTTTCATTGGCCCGAAACGATTCATAAACTTAGAAAATGACCCAAGTTACAGAAACATTAAAAATTGAAATTTTTAATGAAATGTTGCAAATATCTTTTATATTAGTTCCTTCAAAACCATTTTATTGTCTCCAGAGGATATCCATTATCACAATTTCAGGCAGTAAAAAGTTGCATGGGCTCATAGATCGATGAACTAGGAACATGACAAAAATTTTAAGAAAGAAAAAATTACAAATTTTACCGAAAAATTGAATAAATTTGTGATATTAAAGAAATGAACATCATTCCATTGCCCATAGCAACTATGCAATACCATACCAGCAAATCATGGAGTAGGTTACCTGACCAATGAGACAAGAAAAGCTGGTTAAAAGACAATTTCAAAACATGAAAATTGCAAATTTTATCAAAAAATTGTTAAAATTCGCAAAATTGAAATGTAGAAAACAAATTCATTGCCACCAAAAACTATGCAGAAACCTATTATCAGACCCTAAAGGAGCTTGTCCAGCCTCTGAAGCCGGAAAAAGTCAAAATCACAAAATATTAAAAAATTTGAAAAAAATTGCAAAAATTAGTATCAATTTTGGTTAATCTATTTGCGTTGCCAGAAAATAAAGCTAATAAAATGGCCATAGCAAGTAATTATATCTTGCAGAATACTTTATCAACTTTGACAAACGCCAATTCAAGAAAAACAAAAAAAAATCGAAAAATTAACGAAACAAAAACAGTGAAAATCGCACTTTTGGCTCAAAAGCTCCTAAAAATGACCCTATAACCTTGAATTAAGATTTTCCCAGCAGCTAGACCACTCTAATCAATTGAAGGATAACTAAAGCTAACTTTGGGCCTCTAATGAAACTTAATGCCCACTGGGCCTTACCTGTTTATCCCGTTTGGAAAGATCAAAGTCATTGAAAAATATGTGAAAACATCTCACAAAAAAGACATAGCACCAATACAAACCAATTTGGAGGTCGTCTGCAAATAACCATATCATTACGTCAATGAAAATTACAGGCAAATCAATTATCTAAAATCTTGATAAATAGTAAACAAATTATTACTAGTTGATGCCAGAATATGTTCAAGATAATCCACCAACTGGATAACAGGACTGTTTTCAGATTGGAAGCCAAATGGCATTGGAGATATCATGTGACTAACTTCTATGTAGATAAATGTGAACAAAACTTTTTTGAAGACAATGGATATAAGGCACAAATGGCCAATTGCTTGATAGATTGTAATCCGTGTTTTACTGCCAGTTTTGAATAGAGGTTTAACGTAGACCTCTTTAACGTGTAAACGTAACTCGCTCACGCATGAAATGCGTTAATTTCATGCGTAAGCGAGTTAGATAATTGCACGGCCCAATTGTGTTTGCTTAAATCGATTATCTCAGCAATTAATTATTCTAATGTTCTTTCTTTGGACTTTTCGGCAAATTTTCAAGTCGGCTAAATTCCGGACACCGGGCTTTAGCAGGTTTTAACCGTACACTGCCGCTATGACATATGTTTTGCTTTTCTTTAGTGTATTTGAGGGAATCAATTTTTTTTACTGATATTAATTTATAATGGGGCAAAACTTCCCAAGAAGTTCACGGAAAGTAAAAAATACAGCACAAACAAGTTCAAAATATCAGTACCTGAATTGTTCGGGTAATATTCCATCTGCGGTTACAATTGACATCAAAACTCTTTTTTCCTCTGCATGAGTGGCGACAATCTGTCTACGTTTGTGATCTCGCTTCATTCTATGATCCGTGTAAAAGAGTAAACCTCTAAACGTTGTAACCCTGTGATTGAAACATTGGGCATTGCATAAAGCTTTTCCTGCGAACTGAATAAATGGGCAGCTCATGATCTGAAAAATAAAAAGACTGGTGTAGTTAAAGATCC
The DNA here is from genome assembly GCF_964194025.1 of Convolutriloba macropyga. Taxonomy (NCBI): domain Eukaryota; kingdom Metazoa; phylum Xenacoelomorpha; order Acoela; family Convolutidae; genus Convolutriloba; species Convolutriloba macropyga. The sequence goes on along the minus strand of NC_134482.1, from coordinate 31,120,010 downwards.
TCGAAATTTTAGGCTACAATCAAAATTTTCAAATTCTGTTGACATCCTTATCGAATAAGGTAATCTTCATAAAAAATAATGATGAAAAGTTTCAAATTCAATTAAGTTAGTAAATCTAGTCAATGAATTCAGAAATTAATCAGGGGTTCATTTATCATTTAGTGATTGTATTTGTATAATTTAAAAAAATTTAGGTAAAACAGAAAATGAATGAACAGCGAAGTGGTTGAACACTAAAGCGAAAGCAATGGTAAAAACTGCATTTTATTAATTGCACTTTGTCAACATGATAATACGAGGTAAGTAGGCAACAAAAGAAGCACTGAGAAGAAAATAGATAAATAATTCCACAACTTTTAATGTCAAAAGTTGAGAAAATTACACACTTTGATACATTGCAAATTAATTACACATTGAATTTTTGCCCATTACAAATCCCGAAGTCTCTAAAACCCCTCCCAATTATGATGAACTTATGAAATGCATGTTGTTTAATAAACAGAAAGCTAACTCCTCAAAAAATCGAAGGAGAGGCTATAATGGTCAAATAATTTATAAAATTTCATAAAAATTCAGTTGTGAATGAGGAATTTGCAGAAAATTTCAAAGTTTGGTCCAAGTCATTCGCAAAAGTTCTGTTAACTAAGCTTGTGCAATGGCAGCAGCAACAAATTACCACCTAACGTCAAAAAATTGCTCCACAAATCAAACTTTTCTTTCGACATTAGATTGGCAATTAATGACTATCAACAGATGACAATGGAAGTTCAATAGATCGATAATACTATCGTTTCATAGATTCTCAAAAATGGCCGAATTTCATGTCCATCATATACCCGAAAGTCGCCTAAAATGATTCGGAGCAAATACGACGCTAGACCAATTGATTGTAGAATGTACAAAATTAGATGTGCGTTAGACTTCTCTTCTCGACAGATGTGAGTTCCGGATGCCAGATGTCGACAATAAGGACCAGACGTCTGGCTGAAGATGATGAAGAACTACCGGCAGCCGCTGAGGTGGAATTAGGATACCACACTTCGTGTTCGAATGAGTCGTCAAACATTAACACTTTTCCTTCCTCCCATTCCCTAGAAAATAAACGGGCATACGCATATTTTTAACTTCAATGCCACTCAATAATAGAAGATATAAGGCGTAGTTTGTCGGAATATATTTGACAGGCTGCTTAGGGTAAATTTCAGAGCAGAAAGCTAAAGACGCCTCACTTCATACTCCTAATCTGGTCTCGATGGACATTTCTCTTGAAACCATCGGATTCTTTCGAGTATTCATGACTTCGGACCACGTGGACCCCTCCCTCCCCCGCCCCGCAGTTCGGGATGCGCTAGCTGAAGGCTTATTTCATTCAATTACCGTATATACTTAAGAAATCTGCTCCGTTCTAACTCAGTTCTCCTTCCTCCATTCTACCTAAACAGTACTTGGATTCAACTCCTCACCTTGTTTCGTCTGCCACTCTGATCTTAGGACCATCAACTGTTGGAACAATGAGACCCAAGTGCATTCTGATTCTGCAGTTTGTTGGACCAGTGTGAGGCCACACATAAGTGCCAGGCTCCATCACTGAGAACTTGATCTGAAAAACACTTCAATATTTTTATAATTCAATGTTATAAAAACCAGCGCAATGACACTCCAGAGCGATACTTAAAACTTTAATGGTAATTCAATTTGAAATCACTTTGTAATCTAGATTCTTGACATTACCGTTACGCATTTGACGCAATTTAAATAACATAGCCGGCATATTGCCGGAAAATAGCCGGGATAGATGCTTGTGGCTATGACCACCAGCCCTTTAATAGACCACTAGACGTTTTGGGTTAGATTCGGACGGTCATATTTATGAGACACATAAGCTCTATAAGGAGAAAGCCCTAATAAGGCTTTTCAAAATTAAAATTCAACAAAAACTCAAGACTCTTATAATCAAGAATTAGGGCATATATGTTTGGCACTACTTAGATGCACACTATTGAGTTCAGAAGTCATTTTATTGAGTGTTTTAAGTCAAGCAATAGACCTAAAGAAACAAAAACGCGGGACGTAGGGTGAGACGAAACAAAAATCTGTTAGACGAAGTAAAAAAAACATAGCAGGACAAGTCCTGACGTACAATTCAAAGAATTTTCATTAACTAAAAAACAAGACCTGGAATGAACTATGAATGGATTGGGAAAACCATTTAGAAAAAAATACATTCCAATCCACAAAATCGAAAAAAAACATTAAAAAACCAAAGTGAAATTGCCGCATGTGAACAAAAAACAACTAGCGAGAAAGCGAACTTTCGTTCAAACACCGTTTTCTCACTCTACTTTAAATTTAGAGCGAAACAATTCCACTCCGCAAAAGCACTCGCATTTTCGCTCCACTTCCTGTTTCGGCGTGACCAAAACCACCACTCCAATTTGACTTCAAAAATCATGAAAATGTGTGAACACATTTTAGGAAAAAATTCAAAGAAATTTAATTGACTAAACAAACAACTAAACCTAGAACGGACAATGAGTGAATTGTAAAAACCATTTCTAAAAAAACCAGATCAAAAAAATGCAAAAAAACATCAATGTTTAAACGCAGCATGTGAACAAAAAAACAACTACCGAGAAATCGAAATTTGGTTCAAACAAAAAACTAGGCCAGAACGAACTATGAATGGTTGGGAAAACTATCTAGAAAAAAATCCGATCCAAGAAATCGAAGAAAACAGTAAAAATCAAAGTGAAATTGCCGCATGTGAACAAAAAAACACTAGCGAGAAAGGTAACTTTTGTTCAAACACTGTTTTCTAACTCTATTTTAAAATTAGAGCGGAAAAATTTCATGCCGCAAAACCACTCGCCTTTTCGCACCACTTCCTGTTTCGGCGTAACCAAAATCCGTACTCCAATTTGACTTCAAAAATCATGATAATGTGTGAACAGATCTTAAAAAACATAACCGGAAGAAATCCGGAAAAGACTCGAAGGACAAAATTTCCCATACTTATGACTAAACAACTAGACCAACTATTGCCAACCCTGAACCTCCACAAATACCAACATACCCGGCAGATTGCCGGAAAATAGCCGCCGTTGATTCCAATAAGCATGATTGGGATTGAAATAACAGAAGATATTGAAAAAAAAAAAGATTTTTGTACAAAAACATTTTTTTAAGTCCGATTTATTTTGATGGCATTTCGTAGTTGAACATACTTCTATTTCTTAGAGAGAGGCTACAGGGGCTACTATCAATAACAATAAGCATTAGAGAGAGGTTACTAATACTTATAGGACCGACGTTCAAACAGCGGGCATCTAAAATTGGGCTTTATGGGTTTATCCCGTTTCTATTTCTGACTTCAATTTTTTATACTGACTCTGTTCATTTTGAATTGCTTTGCTGAGCAACTGATGTTCAAAATCACTTTTAGCAGAATGAGAGAAGAGAGAAACTAGCCTAGAGAAGTCAAAAAGATTTCACGCAAAATGTTGAAAAGGCGGCAAAATGAGGTAAAGCGAAACATTTTTTTATTCGACGAAGTAAAAAAAAAATAGGAGCGCTATAATAGCCGGCTGAGAAGATGAGGGCGGCCATTAATAAAAAATTAAGGAATAATAGAAACGGCATTCAAAAAAAATTGAACAAAAAAAACTAGAAAATTATTAATGACTTTTATTAATAGTACAAGGAAACATAAGACCGAATAAAGTTCTTTTGCAATTAGAGCAAGGAAAAGCTCTCAAAACAATGGGCAAGTCATAATAGGCTAAGGAACTTGTCTTAGATTTTAAAAAAGAAAAACTGCAAAAAAATTAAGAAAAATGGTTTGAAATTTCTCAATTTTTCGATAAATTTTCCTAAGAAAAAAAACTTTAGAAAAAATTTCTCGCTCTCTCAAAAACAGCGGTATCAACAAAAACCACTCTCTTTTCGCTCCGCTCTTCACTTTTGTTCAGCATCAAAATCACTACAAATTTTTTCACGCGTTTCATTTCCCGCTTCAAAAATCACTCCAATAAAACTGATTAAAAAAAAGAATTCTCCAATACTCCTCTTCGAGTCGTAAAAAAGACAGCGCTCTAATACAATTCAAATTCTTTGAATTGTGAAAAAAATTAGGAGCGCAATAATAGCCGCCTGGAATTGCTGACGCGGCTATTAATAGGTAATAGCTCAGCTTATTCAGAGGTGAACTCCAAACATGCCAAAATGAACTAGAGTTTTGAATCTGAACATTCAAATATCATTACCTGCGCTTCATTATTTTAACACAAAGTCATCAGGACCATTTGAATGGTTTATAGCATTGGTGACATGCCACGCTTTCGAATCGAGAGAATGATAATTATTAACTTCAGCTTCTACCCTATGCAAATTATAAATTTTAATATTACGTACGCGTCTGTCTATTAAGACTTAAAGATCGCAGGGATTAAAACTCATGTGATCGTAAAGATGGAGGTGATGTGACGAGGGGGTGAAACAGGTTAGATCTGTCTTTTTCTCTGCAATCAAATCAGGTGAAGGTGAACTTTAAATCCCAACCTGCCCACGTTTGCATTTTGTAGCCTCCGGGATCCTGTCAAGTACACCACATGTGAAGGGAGTTTTCTCACAGGCTTTAAATATCTTGCTGCCCCTCTGGTACAGTGTGAACTGTTTCCAATCGCCCTCTTTCTGAAGTCCTTCTCCCTCCGATTCGAATATTCCTCTACTGTTTGAATTCATAATGGTCCCCACTTCAGCTCTTATCTTCTGCCAATTTTCCTCCAAAATCTACAACAATGCCAAGTTGCTTTAGTTATCTCGGCTGTCTGTAAGGAAGTATTTGAAATCTTAGGTATCCGTAACAAGATCATAGAACTCTTCGACACCTAGGTCACTCATAAGTTTGTGTAATAATGTTTTCACGCACTGTTCTTCCACTGTATGGTCTAGTCAGAAAATTTTATCACTTGTTTCATTACTATGTAGAGTGAAAATAGCCGCCGCTGACGCGCTTGATAAACATCGGGATTGAAACAGAAAAAGAAAAAAAGAGACAAATTGACAGAATTTCTGTGTCAAAAAGAGCTCTAATTTGGGTGCTACCAGATCCCGTTTTTGAGGACGAGAAGTCAAATGGGTCCGGCGAAGACTCGGTCAAGCAAAAAATCGCATTAAAAAAGACCAACAGGTCTAGCATAATTGCTATAAACTTCGGAATTAAAACATACCCGGCAGATTGCCGGAAAATAGCCGCCGTTGATTCCAATAAGCATGATTGGGATTGAAATAACAGAAGATATTGAAAAAAAAAGATTTTTGTACAAAAACATTTTTTAAGTCCGATTTATTTTGATGGCATTTCGTAGTTAAACATACTTCTGTTTCTTAGAGAGAGGCTACAGGGGCTCCTATCAATGACAATAAGCATTAGAGAGAGGTAACTAATACTTATAGGACCGACGTTCAAATAGCGGGCATCTAAAATTGGGCTTTATGGGTTTATCCCGTTTCTATTTCTGACTTCAACTTTTTATACCGACTCTGTTCATTTTGAATTGCTTCGCTTAGCAACTGATGTTCAAATTCACTTTTAGCAGAATGAGAGAAGAGAGAAACTAGCCTAGAGAAGTCAAAAAGATTTCACGCAAAATGTCGAAAAAGAGGCAAAATGGTAAAGCGAAAAAAAGTTTGACGAAGTAAAAAAAAAAAAAATACGTCCGCAATAATAGCCGGCTGAGAAGATGAGGGCGGCTATTAATAAGCTGAATACCAATGTCAGCTAGCAAAAACTCTAATGAACTTTGAAAACCTAATTCTCAATGACCTAATGACCGGGCCTAAGTGGGACTAAGAAGTTCAATAGTGGGCATCAAATATCCACATTAGAGGTTAACATAAACCACTATTAAGATTTAAAGTGAAAAATTGCACCAGTGTCGGCGCACTTTTCATTTGGCTTTTAGTATTAAATCGCCCCCAATTGAGTTCAGTTGCTTGAAATTGTGATTGAGAGAGAATTTTAGATCACGCGAAACGCAAAAAGTCAAGGGCGTAAAAGTGTCTTGAAAAGTCAAACCAGTCAAGCAAAACTTTTGCAGAAAAAAGACACACGTTTACAATTATTGCTTCTCTACGAGAGCAACTAAAAACCACTCAGGTTGAAACAGTGAGTGAGGCAAGTCAGAAGTCAAACATGAACGTCGTGACGTATGTAAAACGAAAAACTTGATCAAAAGGTGTGACATATAAATATTAGATGATTGGAAATAAGTACTAAATTGTTGACCTCAGAAACTGTCTTGTTCATCCGTTAACTTTTAACTATTCAAGGAGGCACGTTTTACCTCCGACTACGAAGTCATTTGGTCATATATGTTCTTGTAATCCACTTTTGTTAACTTTAGTAATTACATTCTTCTTCTTTTCATTCTTGAATTCAGTTGCTTGTCAAAACCTCCTGTTCTGGACAAAGAATAGTTTGTAAGTGGAATCGCATCAGCCTTCCCTAACTAGAAAATAGAGTTGGAATCGTAATAAAATTCCAAAACTAATAGCTGTAATCTCACGCTATACATTTTGTAGTGGATTCGTGCCTCAAATCCATTATCATAAACTTGGACAAGCAACCGCTCTTGAATTGTAGACATCACGGCCTGAAGTATCAGATGTCGCAGTCAGCACCCAAAGACTGCGCCCATCTTGAGATAGCCATTTTGAGAACGATCAACCCTGGAACCCCATCGAGATGGGAGTGATGGAGGATCATTTCGAAGTTGGCAATACTACCAAAGGAAGACATCTCAATTGACATATTACGCGAAGAACCTCCTGACAAAGTCACCCTTCCCATGAGTAAATCTATGAAACATACCTGGACAATAGTACGGCCCAAAGTGAGAGGTCTTAGAATACAAAAACGCATGACTTAACAAGTGTCAGAAAATCGCAGCAGCGGGAATTCTGTGTGGCAATAGGCCGTGGAAGTTTTGCGATAACAAAGCCGTCTCACTTACATGCCTTAGTTTGAGCACGGAAGGCCGACGATTTTTGGTTCCCAAGTCTTGATAATGTCATCACTAAACAAAGGAATATGACGTTCGATCAATACACATTCCTTACGCGAAAACAACTCATAGGAGAACCGGTAGAAAAATTTTACGGATGTCTCCGAGAACTTTCACTAAACTGTGACTTAGGCAGTCACGAAGAATCCATAATCTGCGATGTCTTTATTGTTGATATGCAAGACGGAGGGATACAAGAACTGTTAAAAGAGACAAGGACAGCCAAGAAAGCTTTGGAACCGGCAGTAAACATCAAGATGGGTATCCAAAGTCAACTGAAAATATCGGGAACTACTGCATATACTATATCAAATCAACTGGCAAACTAATCTTAATAGCATTCAAAACACAGAATAGAACCAGATCAACAATCAATAACTTCAAACCTACAATTTATCCGAATTGTGGATATGCTTGGACATCTAGTCATCGTCAAAATGCCCAGCACGGGGAAAAAACTGCAAAAATTGTGGAATCACAAATCATTTCGCTAGAGTTGGTCGCAAGACAAAAAATCAAATAAAACCGAAGCCAAGAGTCAATAATTGATGCTATAATAAGACAACAGTATATATGAGTCAAATTATGGCTCAGACTACGACGACTACGATGGCAACCTTGTAGCAGTTATCTCAGATAGTGACAGCCTGAGAAGTAGAGCCGGTCAATATGCATATTAAATCAGAAACACTGAAAGAAAAGCATTAGTGGATTTGGGGAGCATTTGCACTACAATAAATAAAAACTTTATCAAACGCGGTGGTAATGAACAGTAAAGAAAGCTATTGGACACAGCCACCGGCATCCCAAGATCTCAAGACATTTTCCAATGAGTTAATAGAGACAATTGGTGTAATCAACACTACGGTGAAATGAAACAATTGGTTAGCTACGAATGTAAATATCACTATCGTTGAAGATGGTCACAGACCTATAATTGGCCGGGATTTACTTGCACAACTTGGGTTCTCCCTAACTCAGTCAAAACAAAAACAAAACATTGGTGCAAACCAATGCTTAATCAGGAAACAAATAGCTCATGATTTTCCCGGCCTCATCTCCAGAATCGGCAAATCTCACAAACACACAGTTAAATCTACATTTCATAAAGTTCACACTTCAACATCAAAATGGGAGACAAGTTCCTATAAATCTTTAGCCTTTAGTAGATGCTGAACTTGAAAAAATTATTAGAATAGAAACACATTATAAAAAAGAATAGGTGATCTGACAAAAACTTCATATCTCCAACTGTTATAACCGTTGAAAGAGATAAAACTGTTAAATTAACACTAGATTCAAAAATCCTAAATAATTCAATACAAAAAACAATATCAAATGCCTAATATTGACCATTTAATTGACAAGATACAACAAAAGATAAATACAAACGCATCAAATGAAACTGCGTCATTTTCAACACTGCATTTGAAATACGCATACCGTTAATTAAATTGAATCCCACCATTGCAACTTTAATATTGTTAGCAGTGAACGCACCGGCACATATCGTTTTACTACCGGTTTCTATGGACTAACGGACATGCCGACAGCATTCCAAAAAGTAGTGGATTACACTTTAGTTGGACTTAACACTACACACTGTTTCCTAGACAATATTATCGTTATTAGTCGGCGCTCTAAAGAAGATCATTTAAAGTTAGTTTATAAATGTTTGAAAAAACTAGATGAAGATAACCTGAGAATAAATCACACAAAGTGTCACTTGGCCACAACAGAAATAGACTTGTTGGGATATAAACTTAGTCAATCTGGAATTGCACCACTAGAGACTAAAACTTCAACAATCTTAAATCTTCCAGAACCAAAAAACTTAATCAACTACGCTCATTTTTAGGTTCCGTTCACTATTTAGGTAAATTCATACCTAATCTCCCACATTTATGTCACCAACTTCGAACACTTGGTAGAAAACACTTAATTCATTTGGAAAATTGAACTAGAAACACACTTTCAACAAATAAAAGATAAAGTAGCAAACGCCACAGAAAATACACTTTATAATCCACACTTGCAAACCCGCATCAAACCCGATGCTCCTATAGCTGGATTAGGGGCTGCATTGAACAGCGACCACCAACAGGTTGGCATACAGTTGCATTTGCTTCACAATTCCTTAATTCAAATGAGGAACGGTATAGTGTTAATGAATTAGAATTACTAGGAGTGGTGTGGTCTGTTGAATATTTTAAATATTATTTATTTGGCAAATCATTTACCGTCACCACTGATTATAGAGCATTATTATTGATCATGAAATTTCTGTGAATCGCATACTTGGAGAATAGTCCGCTGAAAGACACTAAGAGAACTTAGTGTCCGCTGGGTGCTACCAGATCCCGTTTTTGAGGACGAGAAGTCAAATGGGTCCGGCGAAGACTCGGTCAAGCAAAAAATCGCATTAAAAAAGACCAACAGGTCTAGCATAATTGCTATAAACTTCGGAATTAAAACATACCCGGCAGATTGCCGGAAAATAGCCGCCGTTGATTCCAATAAGCATGATTGGGATTGAAATAACAGAAGATATTGAAAAAAAAAGATTTTTGTACAAAAACATTTTTTAAGTCCGATTTATTTTGATGGCATTTCGTAGTTAAACATACTTCTGTTTCTTAGAGAGAGGCTACAGGGGCTCCTATCAATGACAATAAGCATTAGAGAGAGGTAACTAATACTTATAGGACCGACGTTCAAATAGCGGGCATCTAAAATTGGGCTTTATGAGTTTATCCCGTTTCTATTTCTGACTTCAATTTTTATACTGACTCTGTTCATTTTGAATTGCTTTGCTGAGCAACTGATGTTCAAAATCACTTTTAGCAGAATGAGAGAAGAGAGAAACTAGCCTAGAGAAGTCAAAAAGATTTCACGCAAAATGTTGAAAAGGCGGCAAAATGAGGTAAAGCGAAACATTTTTTTATTCGACGAAGTAAAAAAAAAATAGGAGCGCTATAATAGCCGGCTGAGAAGATGAGGGCGGCTATTAATAATTACCAATTCTTTTATACCTCTGATTGGTTGACTATTTAATATCGGTATAAGAAATAAGGTTCGTTTATCTCTTCGTCTGAGCCACTTGAGCACGGGTTTATGGCCTGATAGTGATCTCTGGGTAAAAAGTTAGGTAAAATTTTGCGCTCAGACAAAAAATCGCATAAAAAAACAAATAGAAATAAAATTTTGCCTGTTTTCCTCTACTTACTTTGACAGCATCCCTCATGGCTTTGTTCCCATCCTCTACAGACCACCATGGCAGTGCTTTGAGCGGCTTGTCTGCATTATAGAGTGACCTCTGCAGTTGGGAGAGAAATATGCCTCTGTCAGCACCCTTGGCGTACCAACTGTCAGCCTGTGAGAAATCACGTTTAAATATATTTGAGAAACAAACTCTTGGCAACTACTTTGAAACATTCCTTCCTATTTATAATGACGCACCTCCTTATCATTCCATTGATGCTAAAACAGTTCTAACGCAAATTTTTAACCGTCTTTTAACCTACTAACATAAGAGACGATATCTGCGCCTAAATTATAAATTTCAAAATTGAAACTTTTGCAAACCTCATTTTTTCTATTCAGCCTGATGAGAGCATTGCCGATTGCCTGGTACATTCTGCCATCCTGCACCTCTCGGTCCTCCTCTTCCATATTCAGGCCCCTTTCCAGTTTGTTCACTGCCTCTTCGAAGACTCCCCTCTGGTTTAACACGAATCCCAAGTGGACTAGATTGAATGCCATGTCATACTTCTTGCTCAACCTCTAAAAATTTACTAACCATGAAACAGATGGATATATCTATGGATGCAGTAACATGCATTAACGATTAAAGCCGCACGAATTGCTCTCAAATGACAGGCTGGTTTACTATTCTATTGTAGACTGCTTTAGCGGATGGATAACTTCACAGATAACTTCATTGCAAAGAAAACAATTTTGGCGTACTTTTCATTTGATTTTCAGTTTTAAGCATCCTGCAAATGGAGTTGAGCTGCGTAAAAATAAGAACAAGAGTAATTTAGGTCAAGCAAAGCTCAAAAAGTAAAGGGCAATAAAGTTTATGAAAAAGTCGATGTTTTTCGTTTGTGCCCCACAGCTTATTGGGTGCGCATTATTTACACACCCATGCGCAAGTGCCTTATTTTTACATGATGAATTACTATGTAATGGCCAGTGCTTTGTAACAGGGGTGTGGATAACGTACTGGGTGACACAAACAGAAAAGATTGAAAAGTCAAAATCGGTCAAAAGGCCCAAATCGCCAGGTGGCGGAGGAGCACGGGGATGAGGGTGATGCTGGGGGACTGAGGGGTTAAACTCTGACTGAGGACGGATAAAGAACCCCCCACTCACATCCTGAATGGGTCTTTTCCGTTTTTTTTTCACTCCCCAAATACGTTATGCTCCCCCCAGGAACAGAGCACGTGCCATTACATGGTAAATCATTTTGCAAAAATATGGCATGTGTGTCTGGGGGTGCAAATAATATATACCCACTAAGCTGGGGGGGGGGGGGGAGCAGAAACGGAAAAGATCCTCATTAAATTATGTCTCCATCACAGTTTCAAAACAGTTCCGGCGAACTGCATACTGCGAGACTAGCAAGACGTAAGGCTTTTTATCCCACTTTTGAGGACAAAAATTAAAATCGTTCAAGTAAAAAAAAATGCATTAAAAAGACTGCGGCACTAACCCGTTCCTATCACAAAGTGTACATGAGCGCTGAATAAGCAGCAAAACATCATGATTTTTTGCATGACCCTTACTATGTTCATGTCACATTTAAGAATTCGCTGTCTGCATTTTTGACTAAACGATTCCACCATGATTTCTTTGTTAAGAACTTCTGAAGTTTTCGGGAAAGTGGCTATTTTATCGGGAGCATAGCTAATTAGGGGGGTCGCTTTACATCTTTTTGGGAGTCGGTTTACATCTTTTGGGCATACATATTTTATATTATTTCTTCAAACGGTCCCGCTGTAGTAACGCTTCTTCAAACTGGGGTGCTGTTCTGATAAAGACGGTACATCCCGAGTTTGCTGTTGCGAGATCGACAACTTCCAACTAGAGATATACGAAGGCGATTGATTCAAATTAAGGGATTCAGACCAATTTGCAATAGGAAGGATGGTTTTGACTGTTCTTGTGGTGGCCGGGCGAGAGGTCGGGGTTGGGGGGTCATGGCCGAGCGGGGGTTTGATTATAGTATCGGGTACAGAACAGCTTGTTATTTATTGTTCGGGAATGCGCGCGGACCCAAACATGCAAGTAACTGTATTGATCAAGCACGCAACCATATTGCAATTGTGCACGCATTCCCAAACAAATCGTTACTGTTTCAAAATGCGCGCACAGCTTAGTTGATTTCATTTTACTGTACATTCTTGTGTAAATAGCCAGTTCAAATCAATGCGTATCATGATAAATTTTCGAATTTTTAAATTTTCGTTTTCTGGACAGAACGTTTTAAGACGGAAAGAGCACTTAGCATTGCGATCTCAGTTTTAGCATCACTCAGACTGCATCGAGTAAAAGCAGACTGAATTCTTTTATGCAAAATTATTTGTCAGCAATTACTTAATCATGCTAATTGGGAGTTCAGTAAACTACTCTCCATGCTTAAACTGTCCCTTTTATGTGCACCCTAAAGTGTTGATTTAGACTTAGTTTACAATGGTTCATTACTGGTTACTATTGAATTTCAATTGTACAGCACTGAAATTCTCTGAGGCAAAAGTACGGAAACATAATTGCCATAAAATTCTATGAGAGCAATCAAAAAGTTAACGGTAGCCCAGAGTTCATCAAACCAAAACAAGCTCTTTGGTAGTATGTAGCTTAAAATTGGGGAGCAAAAAAAATTTGGGGAGCGCTGTCCAAGTTTCACAAAATTGACCTATATATCATAAAATTGTTGACTCCTCAGCATTTCTCGTGAAATGTATACCTATACCAGAGATCAGATCTTTTATTGCACTGTACAGAGACTTAATTAAATCACAGAGTCATTTATCCCTTTATGAGTTCAAAAAGTCAAATAGCCACTGGTGAACAATCAATCAATCAAATAAAAAATGCATAAAAGGAGCAACAGGACACATAGCTGCTACAACTTTAGTCGAGGGCAACTAAATACTCGTTCACCAAAACACGGTCGCAATTGCCTTGCTTGAATTTAATTGCGATACAAAATGACACACCATGATCTATTTGGAGGAGTGAGTCTTGTACGGGTATATAGTTAATTGTCTGATTTTCTGAGTCAGATAAAATGTAGATGATAATGATAAAGCAATTGAAGACTCAGTTGCTCAGGATAGATGTCACTAAAAAGTAGTTCTTCAAAGCTTCCGAATCATATATAAGCGGTGGCAAAAAATTCGATAATACAAATTTGAAAACCGCGATGTACTTTAAAAGCCGAATGGCATTTAGCAGCAATTAATGGTGAAAAAAGATGAAAATACGAAGAAGACTGCGTAAAACTAATAATCGTAATTTCTCAAAGTATATTCCGACCAATACAAGTTTATCGATTAAAAGGTTACTTTTATTACCACCTGCTTCGTAACACCGTCAAGCAAAAACAAAAACATACCCGGCAGATTGCCGGAAAATAGCCGCCGTTGATTCCAATAAGCATGATTGGGATTGAACGAATAGAATATATTGAAAAAAAAAAGATTTTTGTACAAAAATATTTTTTTAAGTCCGATTTATTTTGATGGCATTTCGTAGTTGAACATACTTCTGTTTCTTAGAGAGAGGCTACAGGGGCTACTATCAACACCAATAAGCATTAGAGGTGGTAACTAAGACTTATAGGAACGACGTTCAAATAGCGGGCATCTAAAATTGGGCTTTATGGGTTTATCCCGTTTCTATTTCTGACTTCAATTTTTTATACCGCCTCTGTTCATTTTGAATTGCTTTGCTTAGCAACTGATGTTCAAATTCACTTTTAGCAGAATGAGAGAAGAGAGAAACTAGCCTAGAGAAGTAAAAAAGATTTCACGCAAAATGTCGAAAAAGCGGCAAAATGGTAAAGCGAAAAAAAGTTTGACGAAGTAAAAAAAAATACGAGCGCAATAATATCCGGCTGAGAAGATGAGGGCGGCTATTAAACAACCAAAATATTTCACCCTAAAGTATTTTTAATTTTTTTTCTAACAGCATTCTCGAAAACTAATAACAAAATATGTGGAGCTGAACATTGCAAATAGGAAACACCTTCTTATGTTCTATCCCCATATCAGTCTGCTTCTGGACGAGGCAGAACAAAAAATTCGTCACTGATCACAGCAAAAAAGAATCATGCACGAGCTTAGCTGAAAACGGCATCGAAAAAGCGGCAAAATGGGTAAAGCGAAAAAAAGTTCGCCGAAGTAAAAAAAACATAGCAGGACAAGTCCTGACGTACAACTCAAAGAATTTTCATTGACTAAACAGAAAACTAGACCAAGTACTATGAATGGATTGGGAAAACCATTTAGAAAAAAAATCCGATCCAAGAAATCGAAAAAACAGTAAAAATCAAAGTGAAATTGCCGCATGTGAACAAAAAACTAGCGAGAAAGCGAATTTTTGTTCAAACACCGTTTTCTCACTCTACTTTAAATTTAGAGCGAAAAAATTCCACTCCGCAAAAGCACTCGCTTTTTCGCTCCTCTTCCTGTTTCGGCGTGACCAAAATCAATACTCCAATTTGACTTCAAAAATCATGAAAATGTGTGAACAGATCTTAAAAAAAGACAGCGCCCCAATGCAATTCAAATCCTTTGAATTGTAAAAAAATAGGAGCGCTATAATAGGCGGCTGAGAAGATGAGGGCGGCTATTAATCATACGAACAACCAATAGAGTATGACGAAAATCTTACAAACACTCCAAGAAATGAACATCCTATGAAAATTTAAATCGGAGCAATTAGATGAAATTTAGGAGAGTTTAAAAATCAGTAATAATACCTCATTCATAAATTTCTCTGCCTTGCCATTGTGTCCAGCTCTGAGCAGACTCACTATGTACAATCGGGCCATTGTGTTGTTTTCTGGAAACTTTTTCATTCCCTCTACCAGGAGCGAACCGGAAGCTTTACCTGAAAAATCATTGATTACCTGCAGCCCAAAAGTAAAGAGCGAGAAAATCAGCCCCAGTAATTATAGTCACATGTTTTTCGTCTGACTCAAAAATAGATCGACTCATGAGACAATTTTTGATTAGAGTAGTTGATTTAAATTACATGATAATTTTGTGTGCTCTAAATTCTAATCGCAGGCTTAGCAACGCGCAGCTTTGTTTCTACAGTCCACACAATCAGCGGTATTATAATAATCGCTAATTCTACAAATGAAATGTTCTCGTTATAAATAAGATCCACATATCAACCAATTCTGAGCTAATCGATTGCTTTCTGGGCTTTACAATGATAATTCCGCTTTTCAAATAAAATGACAAAGCGTAGACACCAATTGCAAATAGTTAAATTATACCGAGCGACTGCTTGAAAAGTTACCAAAATTTTGTACCTAAAAATGCCATTTTTCTGGCTGCCAATACATACGCCTCCATCCTCGTTTTGGAAGTTGTCCCCTCCTCTGGTTCGCTTTGTGCTGCCTGTTTTAACGACTCTATCGCCTGCCTTAGAATCTCGTTACTTCTTTGCTGCTCAGCCATTTCAGACAAAACAGTGCCTTTGAGTAGTTTCAAGTATCCACTATTAGGAAGTTTGGATGATATCAATTGATCACATTTAGATACAGCTTCTTGCAGGTTGTTCTAAAATGTACACGTTTTAGCTGTCACATCTGTAATTTCATATTGACTTGAAATTGGGTTATCTCGCCACTGTTTCATATTATATGCGTTATTAAATTTGTAGATATTAACTCAAATTATTAAAGATCAGTTTAACAGCAGCGGATCAAAATGACTGTTTCCTATTAATCAAATGAGACAATCAGTTATCGGTATAATTTGGGGGCAACGAGTAATATGAAACAAAGGCGTGATAAAAAAGTTCAAGTCAATGACATTACAACACCCCGTCCTGATTTAATAATTTTTATCATTGAGGAGTAGCAAGGTACATTCATTTATTAAAAAGCATAAAAAGAGCAAAGTTCTTAACTCATCAGTTCACCTTAGCCATCAACTGGGAAAGAATTGCAAAGTTCAGCAACTGTTTCATTCAATAGGACAATCTAAGATAAGGCGAAGATAAAATCAAAGAGGCAAAGAGCTCAGCGATCGTTTGTTCCCAATCGATGCCATGCCAAAATTTCACTTCACTTCAAAATACCCAAAAAATTTTGTTTCAAAAAATCTAGTTTTTATTGAAATGCTGAGATGAATAGAGACAAAATACTAGGGAGATAATCATCCGCTCTGTATGGCCCAGGAAGTGTCTGAACCTATCAAATTACAATTATTATCATGGGGGTATGAGGCGGAACGAATGAGTGAAGAGCAGACAAAAACAATGAGTTTTACATTAATGTGGATTCTAATGAGGGTAGATTTGAAAAAATTAAATATTTTTACGCACACAATGACCATCGAAAACTATTTTGTTCTAAATTTCCTGAAGAAAAACAACGACAAAACAAGTGGATTAGAAACTATGAAACAGAAACCTAATGTTATGAGAAAAATTAAAGATTCGTAATAAAAACTTTCAATAATATTTTCAAAATATACAACCTGAAGATCAAAGAGCCATTACAAACAGTCTCCCAAATTTGATCATGGTAGTAGATATTTAACGAAAATCAACATAGCAGACAAATATTAAAACCTAAACAGCCTAACGTCGGACAAATTGCTCTTGAACGATAGGCGTGGCAATTAAATTCAGAGAGGACTGAGACCTAGATAAATATTGTATGGGTACCAAAAATTTCGACTAGGGAGGGGTTAGAACCATCGACCTCCCATACGTTCAAGACTGAAACATTATCCATGCAACATCCTATCTTACAATATCCTATCTTATAATCGATTTTGTTATAGCAATAAATTCAAGCGTGAAAAAGTCACTCGAGTAACGAAATTGAGAGAGAATGTTCTAGAACAAAAAGCAAACACTGTCAAGAAAAAATTTTGCATGAAAAGACACAATGTTTAAAATAATTGCTAACTTTGCTCGAGAGTCTAGAGACACCTTTTCACTTCTCTCTGAAACAACGTCTTCGAATAAAATTTGAGTTCAAACCGAGCAAAAATTACATCAGTCCTAAAAGCATCATCTCCAGATCATCCAAAAACGCTGCGATTCAATCTCATGACCGACTGAACGAAGAAGCAAAAAATGAAAAATAGATTGTTTATAGCAATTTAAAAAAGAAAAATAAGGCTCGCGTTTATTTGATAGGAATTTTTAATTTGGTATTTACACAGACTTCTTCCTAATGAGAGGATGATAGTTTTAAAAGCAATATACTTAAGCAGTAGACCCGGCTACCGAGAATAATTAAATGTTTAGGCAGCGGGCTTCTAAAAATGGGCATAATCGATTTAAATCATTCCATTTTGGATTTTATCGACTGATCCCGCTTCTTTCAAGCGCGTTTTGGTGAAAAACTTCGCCGATTGAATAAATTGAGTTAAGAACAAAACTAGCTTGGAGATTTAAAGAATTGTTGAAAAAAAACCGGTAAAAGTAGCTAAAGCGAAATAAATTTGTATGGAATTAATTTCTGAAAAAAAATGAAAAATAGGAGCAGAATAAAAGCAACGCGAAAAAAGGTACGACAATTAATTATGGAAACTAGCTCTTACATTTGACAGCTAAAAAAAAACAGATTTTTTTTTCGACAAAGTTGGCAATTTTTGGGGGGCTCAAAGATGATTATTATGTTTTTAACAGGGCAACGCTTGGTGATCCGCATGGGTCCGTACGTTGTCCTTTCTGTTTCTCCTTCACGAGTCATAAACAGTTGTTTTATTTTCATTAATTGCTTTCGTATATATACTAAAACAGAGAAATTTACTCTCTCGCTAGACTTTCAGCATGGTGATAAAGAACAGCGGAAACTGAACTTTGTGGAAACAAAATTGATCTAAGTCTTCAGCACGAAAGTGAAATCAAAGGCTCATTTGTAATCAAAGGCTCATTTGTAATCAAAGGCTCATTTGTTCAATGATTTCCTGCAATTCAGACCACTAGCAAAACCGTGGAACTTGGATTTTCAAGTAGAAGATGCTACTAAATATCTCTATGAGAAAGCATTTTATTCAAAAAAAGAACTTTGAGTTTTGTTCAATTAAAATAATTAAACGAAGGTACCGTCAAAACTTTCTGATGTAGATCGGACTTATCCTCAATTTTTTAAAAGCAATCAGAAGCTAATGGAACCGAAAAAATCTTTTAATTTATTTACAAACACGGAGATTAAAAAAACTTTTGAAGCATTAAGACTGCAACATTATTTTTACTATTTTTTTCTCCGGCATTCTGGATCTTTTTTGAACCTGCTGGATAATAAACTAATTTTCATAAGCAATTTGACGAGATACTTGATTCCTTACATTTTTAGCGTTATTGAAGCGCAAGCGTAGACGAAGCATGAAAAGGTCAAAATTGAGAACCTTATGCCTCGATTTTCCTCCTGAGAAATGAAAAATTTTCATCGCTATTTCTTCTCAAATCAATTTTAAAATTTTCTTTTAACTAAAATGTACATAAAATGTTTATAAATGGTACGTACGAAGTGTGAAAAGGTTAAAAAAGTGAAACATTTGCCTTACCAGAGAAGCATGGGTAGCGTAAAGTTCCCAACCCGGAAAACAGTTGAGGGCTGGAAAAATAAAGGAATCCGAGAAGCTCGGACAATTCTGCCAGTAGTACACACAAAGCACATCAGAACTATTTACACAAAAAAACTCGAGAGAACAGGGTGAGGAGGGGCGAGTTGAAACCGCCAAAACTGTCGTTCATACCATTAAGTTATGTCTTCTCGGCAGCTTCGGTGAATTGTACACTTAGAAACTGAGAAAGATCTACGAGAGCTGTTCAGCGAATTAATGCACTCCACGCTTTACCAGTAATTCACGATTTTGAGGACCAAATGGATCAACTAAAAAATTTTAAAAAAAACTTTATTCGAGAGCAATTAATAATCTTATTTTACCAGAAAATAGTTTGTTTCTTGGTTGAGGGTAATTTGAAGCTCAGTGAAAAGATTGGCAACAACTTCTGCACTTTAACCAAAGCCATGAAAACAGTCGCACTAAGATATATCCCACAGTCACTGATTTTCAAGACTATCATTTATTTACCTTTCACGCTGAAATAGCAACACGGTGAATTATAAGCGCTTAGTAAGGAAACATCACCTGTCTTTTTAACAATTTCGTCAAGAAATCACTATTTATCATTTTTTTGTCGAAAATACGCTTTATC
Source organism: Convolutriloba macropyga (assembly GCF_964194025.1). NCBI lineage: Eukaryota > Metazoa > Xenacoelomorpha > Acoela > Convolutidae > Convolutriloba > Convolutriloba macropyga. The sequence continues at coordinate 31,100,523 of NC_134482.1, read as the reverse complement.
AATGAGACAGATATGTTAGTTACTTTGCAAATTAATTATCTTATGTTAATTATCTTTGCAAAAATATTAATGATCCGAAAAGTATTCACTTACTCTTTCAATCAATTTCTCTATTGTCTCAATATCATCAGAGAACCTCAAATCCACTATTGACAGCATTCCAGAATTCAAAACCTTGATGTCATTTGCTTCTTTGTTTGCCCCCATCTTCAGTCCTGGTGTAGCCACAACATCTTCGACACTTTCCATCAAACTATCATCGTTAATTACTGCTCCTGCAACCAAATCGTCATATGCAACTTGAAACAAATCACCAGCAACGGTTGGATTGAAAACGCCTTCACTTGCTACTAATTCAACGTTAGACAACAATTTTCTGGATCCATCGTTTACACCGTCATTGCTCAACGCGTTTCGTGCATCCTCCAACATTTGGGCGTATTTTCGCTGATTAAACGGATGACTCATAAATTCGTCATCCTCAAGGTAATCAAAAATGCCGTTCTCATCAAGGTCTCCTTCAAGGTAGTCGGGGATCCCATCACCATTGTCGTCGTCATCCGGAACGTACGGTTCTGGTTCCTCCGGCTCCTGATCATCATCATCATCGTCGTCGTCATCATCATCATCATCATTACCGTCGTCATCGGGGTTCTCATCAGTGGCTATCGTGTCGCCAAGCTCGGCTTCGTAAGCTTCAAAAATCTCGGGTTCAAACGATTCGAGGAAATCCAGAACATCATCGTCATCTTCGTCTTCCAGGAAGTCGGGAATACCGTCGCCATCGGAATCCCTAGCATAGATGTCGTAAATTCCATCGCCATCTTCGTCTTCAAAAGCATCCGGGATTCCGTCACCATCAGAATCCACTTCCAGAGCGTCTGGTATCCCATCAAAGTCATCATCCTCTTCCATGAAATCTTCCTCGCCATCTCCATCACTATCCACCTCCAAATGATCCGAGACTCCGTCACTATCAAGATCACCTTCCAGGAAATCAGGTATTCCATCGTTGTCCGTATCGGCCATAACTTGATCTCTGTATTTGGCCAGACATTTCGGGTTCAACTTTGGACACACTACCATCAACTTTTTGACGGCGTGCATGTGAGGGTCAGTTTGCGAGGTGCATTCTTTGTCAAATGGAGCACATTTGATTTTGACTGCTTTCGGTTCTGGTGTTTCCTTAGCCGTTTTGTCAACTTTGCTCGGTGGAACTTTTGCGCTTTGAGAAGTTCGATTAACATCCTTTTTGGAGACGCTTTCAGATTTCACTGGCGCTTTCTTAAGTGGAGGTGGAACACTTTTGGTTGTTTCCTCGGAGTTATCAACTTTTGCGGGCTCTTTCAGATCAGCACCGGCTTCTTCACTTGAATCACCGTCATTGTCATTATCATCATCATCATCATCGTCGTCGTCGTCGTCATCATCATCATCATCGCTGTTATCATCTCCGCCGTTACCATCATCCGTGCCGTAAAATATCCCATTGCTACCTTCTTTGTTAGACTCAGAAGTAACTTCAGGCTTTGCCTCTGTTTGTTTCGATTCTTTGGCCTTTTCTGCCAGTTGTGCTTTCTGTTTTTCCTTCAACTTCTTCTGGATTTCAGGGTTGTCCAAAATATCTGGAACCCCATCATTATTTTTGTCCTCAAGGATATCTGGAACCCCATCCGCATCTGTGTCGTTTTCCATGACATCAGGAATTCCATCTTGGTCACGGTCTGTAAGGTCTAGACCTTTCAAGTTCAATTTATCCATGAACGGTTTCAACTGGTCGAATACAGACAACTTTAACGCATCTGTGTCAATGTTTAAGCTTGATTTCAGAGATGCAGTATCAATATTCTCTTGCGCATAGTCAATATTTTCTTTAACCTTATCGTAAAACACAGAAAAACCGGCGTGCATCTTTACCAAAGCATCCTTGTAAATTTCTGGGTTTATAATGGGTTCGTTGGATTTACCCGGAGCAACAGGCTGGCCTGATTTAGCTGGTTTGCTGTCAACCTTAGGATCCGGTTTAACGTCTGCAACTTTCTTTGTGCTTTCGGGCGTCGGAGCACCGTGAGGTTTCGGGACTGCCTTTGGAGCAACGGGTGGGTGCTTCTTCATTTTCCCATGTTTTGCTTCCATTTCGTCAATAACTTTCAACTTGTCAACAATTTTCTTCCGGAGTTCAGGTTTGAGATTCTTTGATTCGAGTTTCTTGCGGAGATAGGCGACTGATATGGGATCGTACTCGTGAGGTTCTGCTATGTCTTTCTTGGCGAAAATCGAATCCGGCAGATGGACTTCTTCGATTCCTGAACAGATTATCGGATTCTTCTTGGTTTCATTTCGCATGCTGTTATGTTATCAAGGTTAGTTGCTCCATTGATTTTTTTCTGAGGACGTTAAACACTGCATTCCGTTTGAAATGGTTGACAAGTTAACCTTGTTGTGTGAAGTAAGGTCGCTGAATTAGTAGCAAGTGGAAGCCTGTCAAACCCATACTGCCAGGCAATCAGTTATAAAGGTGCAGGCATTCACTTTATAAGTTCATGTATGATTAGCATTCAAAACATACATTCAAAATAGTCCGTTAGTTTATGTATGGCACCAAAATTCCACACGTTAATTCCGAGAGAACACTTCGTTCAAAACAAGCTAAACTGGTCATTACATTTTCCCATTATTTTACATAATTTCACCACAGATTTAATTCGCAAAAGTGTCTGTTCTTTAAGTTCTATATTGCTACAAACATTAGGGCAAAAAGTTTTATAAAGTTAGTTGTGGCCTATCGACCGCTCAGGATGCAGCTTTTGCTCTTGATTAAGGCACCATAACATTAGTTCATAATTAGTCGGTAAGTTGCGAGCTCAAGATACTCTTAGATGTAACCATATTATACCAAGCAAAAATTACGCCTCAGAAAAATTTGATTCGAAATTTTGACCACATCTGTAGACTCTCAATCCGTACCAAAGAAAGAATCGACGTCAATGATGTCAAAGGAGAGGAGAGAGATGGTTCCGATGGCCAGGATGACACAGACCACAATCTTCACCACTGACGTGATAGGGGAAGCAGGTGCACCTCCCCCTGCTGAGGGAGTCCCAGCTCCGGCACCGGTTGGAGTAACACCTTGAAAAAATTTGGCCATGTTAAAAATTTCGACACCACATGACCTAAGTAAAAGACAGAAAAGCAGAACAGATTAAAAACTGCTGACAATAGATTAAAAGGGGAAAGACGGAGTTGCACAGACTGCCGGAAATTCGCCGAGATAGACCTCTTACACCTTAATTGGAATTGATAAAAGCAAAAAATGAAGATAGATAAATTGTCTAGCAGCTATTTTCAAGAATTCCAGGGATTAAAGTCGGAGTGTAACTGTTATATGACACACATAGGAAAAAGTTCTAAAAGAGTAGAGCTCTGTTAAAATTAGATATTTGAGATGAAAAGTTCAAAAGCTGCCACTTAAATATTAACATAGGCGGAAAATTGCCGGAAATAGCCGTTGTTGACTCGTTGACCGCCCTTAGCGCACATCGGGATTAAAACAAAAAAAGAAAAAAGGAGAGGCAGAGATTGAGACAACTTTTTCTTCCTACTGTTAAAAAGTACTCTAATTTGTTTGGTGAGCACTTTTCTCTCTTGAATTCTAAAATAATTTAATTCAGATTCTAAACTGGAGGCTATGAAGCTTAATACTAATGTCAGCTAGCAATCATTCTAATGAACTTTGATAACCTAAAACACTATGAATTACTGACCGTGCTTTATCGGTTTATCCCGCTTTGGATTCTGCCCTTTTGACTTTGACCTTATTAACGACATTACGTACAGCAATGAGTGCAAGAATTTGAAATCCATCTAGTTGAAACAGAGAGTGAGGACAGTCAGAAGTCGACGCGAAAGTCGTGACTCACGTAAAATGAAGAACGTGAAAGAAGGTAAAGCGAATTAAAAAAAAACACAGCAGTCTTGACCTACAATTCAAAGAATTTTCAATGAGTAAACAACAAACTAAACCCAGAGTGGACTTTGACAGAATTGGAAAAACCATTTAGAAAACTCTATATTTACAAAATCGGTAAATCTGTGAAAATCAAAGCGAAAATGCCGCATGTGAACAATAAAACAAGCGAGAATGCGAAATTTTGTTCATACACCGTTTTCTCACTCTACTCTAAAATAGATAAATTTCACGCCGCAAAACCACTCGATTTTCCGCTCCACTTCCTGTTCCGGTTTAACCAAAATCATCACCTCAATTTGAATTCAAAAATCATGAACACGTGTGAACAGATCTTTAAAAAAGGACAAGGCCCCAATACATCTTTAATTCTTTGAATTGTAAAAAAGGAGAGCACCTAAAAAATAGACATTGAGAGGTTGACGGCGGGTATTAACCATTATTCCAATGAAGCTTTGGATAAAAGCTCTATTGGATTTATTAAACAGTCTCCAAGTGTCCTCAGGAGGCTATTTAATTCTGTTTCAGCTCTTGATTGTTGTTATTTAGTGTTGTATCAGAGGCCGGACTTTGTTTGGGTAGCCCCAGTAAACGGGGATTTCAGATTCCGGCGGAGGATATTATACGAGAATTATCTACGATTCCATATTTGAAATCAAGCATTTGGCGAGAGAGTTATCCGCATCTGCTTGATTGTTTCCCTACATTTTTGGCCATCCTAAATATTTCTCTTTGTCAAAAATTTGGTGTGAGCGTTCTCCACATTTGTTTGACTAATTAGTTTAGGCCCACAGCGGCCACTTCCCTTAGTTCCTCTTTTTTCCCAAGTTACCATGGTACCCCACCACCACTGCCCGAACCTCTCAGCAATATTTGTAACGAGCCTTGCAATGTACAAGTGAGTGCATTTTGTGTCAAATGTAAGAAAATTTATGTTCACTTTGGTTGTTTGGGAATTCTAAGTACCGCAAATATCAAAGGAATGATCTACTGGTCCTGTGCTGGTTGTACTCCTAGCTTTACTGCAGAACTCTCTGCGCTGGACAGAATCACGGCCGTTGAGAAAAAGCTCGATTGTGTTGATTCTTTGATCCGCGAGGTGACAATGCTACGCAATGAGATAGCTTTGATAGAGAAACCGGAATTCCCTTTTCTAAAAGCTACAAAAAGTGGACCCGGCAGGAATCGAAACGACAGCTCATCCAGTTATCAGTGCGACAGTAAACAAAAAGAGAAAAGCGGATGATTTTGAAACTGTAGAGAAAAGTAAGATCAACTAAGGAGGTAACGGGAACGAACACCAATCCAGCAGTCATGAAGGGTATCAAAAAGCCCCCGAAGCATCGTCATTTATATGTAGGTCGATTGAGTCGGAACATAACAGCATCAGAAATGGAGGAGTACTGTGTGGAAAAGAACGTCGAACTACTTCATATGCGCCAAATTTCGAAGTCAGAAGCTCACCTGAAAGCGTTCCATTGTGTATTTAAGTTGGATGAAGAGAAAGTTAAGTTACCTGATTTCTGGCCTGAAAACGTTACGGTGTCAAGATTTTACCTGAAGGAGGCCGCCCGTGATTGGCTAAAAAAAGTGGATCAAAATTGACTACTAGCCAGTTCTCCATTAAGATCAACGAAACAAAGATCTACAGAACTAAACATTTGTCTACAAAATTTACGCTCTGTCAGGAACAAAAACAAAAGATGTAAATGCCCTCTTGGAAGTAAATGAAATTAGTATGGGAGTACTTGTCGAATCGTGGATTACGAACAACTCACATGACGATTTTATTCTAAAGCAGTGCTGTCCCGCGGGGTTTCTTTTCCATAGTGCACCAAGGGTGCATAAAAGAGGAGGTGGGATTTGCCTCTTTTACAGAAATGATTTCCATTTGGAAAATTTTACCTCTGAATTTTTAGAATGCAGTTATGCCTCTTTTAACTGTTGGGGCTACCAGTTTAGTCATCGCTGTTCGCTGTTTATCGACCACCTGGATTAAATGTTAAAACATTTATTGATCACTTTACTATTCTTTTTGAAGAGAACAGGTGACAATTCGACAAGATTGTTCTCCTGGGTGATTTTAACATTTCACTGAGTGTAAATAACGATGCATCAAAAATTTGGAACTCATTTTTTGATGATTTCGGCCTGACTCATGACGTCTCCAAGAAAACGCATAGAAATGGTGGCATTCTTACCATATTATTGCGTCAAATAATATTTCAATTAATGTTAAATCGAATAACTTCATAACTTCTTCGGACCATTCGTTCATTTGTTTCTTGCTCAGCAGTGTGAAACAACGCAAATCTCAACAACGTTTGATGTATAGAAATTGGAAGAAGTTTGACTCTGAAGGTTTTATTAAGTTATTGAAGTCGTGCTTAAAGTTTGATGTTGCCTCAAGTATTGATGAAGCATGGGATATGTCTTAAGGTTTGAGGAGAATATTTTGGATTCCGTTCTTCCACTCAAAATAAGAACATTTACTATACACCCATTCTTTGACCACGAGCTTTTGAGATTGAAACGAAAGATGAGAAAAGCAGAGCGTAAATACAGAAAGTCGAAAACATCTCTTCTGAAATCTGAATAGGAAAATGTTACCCATATGTATTTTGAAAAATTCTTAGAGAAGCGTGGATTATACATTGAGAATGCGTTGATGGAAAATTGTAGCTGTAAAAAGTTTGCCACCTTAAAATTGCTTCTTGGTCAAGATGTAGAACAGCATGTAGAAATATAAAAACAAAAAAACAGCTTGCAAACGACTTCAACGAGTTCTTTATATCCAAATTGGAAAGTATTATTGCATCGATTCCCACTGCGATAGGTCCTGAAATTCTGAAAACTGAAGTTAACTCAATGAATTCGTTCAGTTTAGAGATTTGATTTCGGCGTCGTCAAACAGTACATCTCCACTGGACATCATTCCGACACATCTTGTGAAGTCATATCCAGATTATTATTTTCTCGACCTCCTGAAACTTCTTAATCTTTCGCTGAAGGCGGGATGTTTCCCCCGGTCCTTTAAAATGGCCATTGTTAAGCCCCAAATGAAGAAAGCAAATTCTGATGTTGAAGATTTTTTTCAAATTATCGACCTATCTCAAACCTAAGATGCGTACAATTTGAAGGTTCCTAATTTCACAAATGCATTTGAGCAAAGATCATTCAGTTCTGTTCCTTTCGAATGGAATAAGTTGCCTTTTGAGATGAAACTAATACCCCATGAATTTGATTATCTCAAAATACAACTTTTTCTTAATATTTGATTTTGAAAGCACTTTTGAGTTTGTAAATGGTGCGTAAACTTATAATAATAATAATAATTTATTGACCCACTGAGATAAACTCGGGAAAAAAATGTAAACACCATCTCATACAATTGAGTATTTATTATGTATTTTTCAACGTTAACTAAGAAGTAATTGGCATTGATTTCAGAGTGCCATGAATGCTTCGAGAAAACATAACCGACTAATGTCGGATGAATTGCTTTTGAACGACAGGCGAAGCAGTTTAATTGAGGTGCTGTAGCCTAGATAAATTTTTCTTTTGGGTGCAAATAATTGACCACGCCGGGAAACGAACCATTGACCTCCCGATCCCTCACCAGAAGATCTGCCTGCTCGACTATCAGGCCCTTCGTTTAACTATGCTGCAATTGATTCAATTTTAACAACAAGCTTTACTTCAGAGTGAGAGCAATAGAGATCACTCAAAAATGAAGAACGTGAGTGAAAAAGTCACTTGAGAAGTCAAAGAATTCTAGAAAAGCGCAAAAACGGTCAAGCGATAAATTTGCATAAAAAGACAATTAGTTTACAATAATTGCTACGAACTTCGTTCGAGAGCAATTAAAAAGATCAAGTGTTTCCTTTTGTTTCGTTAATCCTTGTGATTATAAAAACTTTTAATGAGGAGATAAAAAGATGATTGCAACAATAGAAGAGCGGCTTCGCAAAGGAATCTGCACGTCAATAAGTCCACATACAAGTTCTTCCTAATCACGCGCATGAGTTCTTTATCATCAATCAGTTTGCCGATTCTTTTGAGTCATCTTGATAATTTTGAGGGGTGATACAATTAACTTAGGTGAATCATTTCAAAAAATATCCGAAATAGCAGTAGTACAAGCTTCGGGTTATTGCCCCTGAGGTGTCAATCCCAGTGTTTGTCAGTCTATTTCAGTTTATCTTTTTCCAGTTATTACATGTTCCACATTTGCACATTATTTTCCAGGTGCACTTGTTCAGTTGATTTCAACTTTTTGTGAAGTATTCCCAGTAGATGTTGGTGATTGTTTGCTTGTTGAGTACTTCGCCGTAGTTTCTGTATACGCGGGAGACAATGTTGTAAAGGTGCTTTGGTCGATGGAAGAAATTTTCATCTGCTTTTGCAAGTCTATTGTTCTTTATTTCAAATTCACCTCTGCTATTTTGCCTAGTATTTGATTAGTTTTTTCTCTTCATATTCTCAATTTCAATATCGTATTCATTCCGCTCTAGCATACAAGTCGTGCATCTCAGCATACATACTAAGTGGTAGCAGTTTGAGCTTTAAAAGGCTTTCCTTGTATCCTGATACTTGTGCATTGACAATCCACTTTGTCGCTTTTATCTGATGTGATTCGAATTTCGATAGGTATGTCTTGCTGGCATACCACGGTTGCGAGCAGTACGTAAGGATTGGGACAACATATCCTGCGTAGGCGTGTAGCTTTGTTGAGATTCTGCTTTTGTTTGATATGTTACGCTTTATCTGGAAAAACGCACCAGTTGCTTTTTGGATCCGGAGTTCACAATTTTCTGTCCAGTTGAGATTTGAGGAGATGAGAAGCCCTAGGTCTCGCTGTCATTATCAGTCATTATGAAATCAGTCATTATAACCTCTTGCTATCGATCAGGCGTTCCGAATGATAATTCTTAATTTAATTGTTCAAAAGTCTGCTTTTCTAATGAGATAAGGCCATAAACTTCACCCTTTGGATTTTAATTTGAAGAAGTTTTATCTGCTTCAGTTCCAGGAATTCATTGCTTAAAATAACGTAGTTTTCAGGAACTTGATCTTCAAACAGCTTTCAAAGAGTAATACAATCTGCACTTAGGCGGTTACAACTGCAGTGGCTGCATGCCGACTTTTAGCGTCAAAGCTGGTCGCCTCTATTATGTCAATGTTTTTTGTAATCTTTTCTTCTGATTACTATCTCAAAGTTTGCTGCTCAGGAGCATTTCGTCGCCTAGGTGGTTTAAGAGGTTTGTAGCTGAGTTTCAAATTTTGGTGTTTTCACGTGCCTGCGTAGCATCATATTTGCCAAGATTGAGTCAGATTGAAGGAAACGTCTGGTAACTGAATTTAAATTAGCGTGATAATCAACTTTGGTTGCTGAGAGCATGTACCCCCTCTCCGAGCATGTTGAGAGCATGTACCCCCCTTCCCCGTTACAGAGCACGTACCATTACATAGTAAATAATTATGTAAAAATATGGCACGTGCGTCTGAAGGATATTATGCACCCACTAAACTGCTTCGGGGGCACAAACGTAAAGATCCAACAATCCATACAGTTCAATGTCTTACTGACTTGCAAAAAGAAGCTCACGCTGTAGCAGCAGTATGAAAAAGTTGAGGCAGTTCCTCAATGATAAGTTAAACTCAAATAACCCAGTGTGGCTGGTCTCAAGTGTCCAACGCCAGGAGCAAACCCTGTTGAACCATCGCTAACAGTGTTACTCCGAGGAAAACCTCCAACAGCTGGAGCAACAGGAGTTTGCGCACTTGGTGGAACAATTCTTCGACGCGGCGGGGGTTGTTGTTGCTGCATTATCTGAAAACGTCGATATACAAACAATGGTCTGTTTACATGTGTTGATGTAATAGTTGACTTTAGGTTTGTCCCATGGGTTTTGAGACCCAGGAAATGCAAGGTTTAGTAGTAGTAGAATAAACTTCAGGGCAAGTTCTCTAGGTCCATATCTGTCCATGAGAAAAAGGTCAATTTAAAGAAAAAGGCTCCCCTAAAAGGGTTGTCGGTCAACTCAGGGGGCGGCAAGTCAACTCCTATATACATTTACAAATCGTGACATTAGTAAAGAATTAAAGCATCAAAAGTGAGAAAGACGAACAGCAGAATTTCAAACGAAATAGATATGAGCATCAAAAATCAATATATAAAATGTGGTTATTTTGAATCATTAATCCAGATAACTTTACAGAGACATCTAGGGCAGCAGCCGGTATTCCTTTACAATAATTCGTATTCAGGCTTCTACTGGAGGGCTCCGGCGCATGGAGCCTGCGACACAGAGGCAGATTATGGAGCTACGCAAACGCGCGAAATTTAGTTTTGTCCAAATTGATCCTAAATGAATCCTCTTTCTTATCGCTAATCATGGTAACCAATTTATTTTTAGAAAAGGTAAATTAAGAAATGCCGCTCCCCAACACGGGGTGAGTATTGGCTGGTCCGGGGCACTCCTAGCACTACGTCTTCATAAAACAACTCGTATTGTTTAAATCTATCAATAAAATGATAATATACACAAATATCAGCTGAGAAAGTAAAATAAAACAGACAGCATTTGAAAACAAACAGCTAATGACGAAAGCAGATGAGTCAAACTAACAGCCTCCCTTCTTCAACCACAGCTCCCATCGAAGCATCAACAATTTCGCGCCGCTTAAGCGTCCTTGACCAAAGAAGGCAGATGATGGCTCTTAGGAGAAAAGCTGATTTTTGTCTGTATTTATGATATGATATCAGCGTAGCTGTCCTCTGTTCGGGCAGAGAGCTTTGATGCCAGTTGTTTCAGGGCTTTTGAAGCTGATGGGACAGCTCCACCAGTGCAAGCAAAGACAAGCAGACAAATTGTTGCTTTCTCAACCTGTTAATCTTTGTTCATATTTGTTCTTTTAAATAGATACATGGTACTCGTATTCTTCGGTACTGCTTTCAGGGCAACTTTCTGTCAGCTACCTAAAAATTTTCACAGCCAAAAAGGTTTTGTTGAACATCGATTCCCCAAGTCCGTTGGCATTGATATCTAATCCTGCATCATCAATAGCTGTTGTTGGTTTAAAAGCAAAGGTTTAAGATTGCAACAGTTTAAGATGAGGTTTGTTCTCGACATCGTGGCAGACATCACTTAACAAGTTTGCAAAGGAATCGCGAAGTTCATCTTGTCTCATGTGCGTGTATCCTCCTTTCTGACATATATAGGAAGTTTTCGTTGCATCTGCACAGTGATGGCATCTTCACTGGGTCACAGCCATATTGACGGACAATGCCAACACGAAATGGCCTTAGCAATGACTTCGAATATCATTGAAAGCTTTTCCTGTTGACATGTATTAATCAAAATCTTTGTATTCATCAAGAGGTTGTTTTGCTTTAATTCTGCTTATTTTTCCTGGATAATTTTTGATTCAAGAAACAGGGGATACTCTATCCCACTTGATCCATTGATTTAGCCCTCTTTCAATGGTTTCATTATTTTCTTCCTCCGTTCTTGTTCTTGCAAGAAAGTGATGAGGCATCACTCTTGCGGAGTACATTACTGTTTCAGCGTTAGAATCATTTAAAATGACACATGATTTCATTCAAGTATTGGCGAATTTAAGGCATAACTTGTTTCTTGGCAGTGTAAAAAAGATTGCTTTCCAGTGAACAACGTGATTGTAGATGTTGTTCTTAATCACTTCTTTTTTGCTTTCGTCGAGGTTCAGCCAGTAACTGCAGGAATGAGATGAGGATAAGCTTTCCTAGAAACTTGCGATGTCTGGCTCTTGGCCGCTGCAAGGCTTAGTTTTGTTGCCTCTGAGGACATTAGGGTTAAGATTTTTCCTCCAGGTCAAGATGATCAATTTTTGTTGTTCGATGCGGAGGGACGACCTTCTCCTGTACAGAAGATTGGCGAAAACAACGTAGCTTTATCGACTTCGATAACTTTTCGTTGTTTCAGCTTCTTGATGGCTTTGTGGAAGTTATTGTTATCATTAGTTTAAGCAGCAATTAAAACCTCAAAAGTGCAGGAAATTTAAAACAGATAAGTTTTGAATTTTCGCCTGATTTTGCCAGACTAAAATTTCTGATGGTACAATTTTCAACTCAAAACAGAGTTTATATCACTCAACGGCGACGGGAATTGGAGCAAATTTTGGGAACAAAAATATTGTAGAAAAATTGTGACCTCGTAAGATTCATGTTTTATTTGTTAATTACGATAAAAAACAGTGGGAGTTTGCCAGGCTAATGTACAATACGACCACAAAATAGGGTTTTGAACACAATGCATTTCTTAATTGACAACCAAAGTAGCTGCTTCAAGTAGGACGAGATTGGTGTCGAAGATGACAATCGAAAAAATATTTGCTGCTGTCTCGCTAAGAAAAGGTCTGCAGTATTGCTACTAATAATACTACTACTACTACTACTCTACTACTACTACTACTACTACTACTACTACTACTACTACTACTACTACTACTACTACTACTACTACTACTACTACTACTACTACTACTACTACTACTACTACTACTACTACTACTACTACTACTACTACTACTACTACTACTACTACTACTACTACTACTACTACTACTACTACTACTACTACTACTACTACTACTACTACTACTACTACTACTACTACTACTACTACTACTACTACTACTACTACTACTACTACTACTACTACTACTACTACTACTACTACTACTACTACTACTACTACTACTACTACTACTACTACTACTACTACTACTACTACTACTACTACTACTACTACTACTACTACTACTACTACTACTACTACTACTACTACTACTACTACTACTACTACTACTACTACTACTACTACTACTACTACTACTACTACTACTACTACTACTACTACTACTACTACTACTACTACTACTACTACTACTACTACTACTACTACTACTACTACTACTACTACTACTACTACTACTACTACTACTACTACTACTACTACTACTACTACTACTACTACTACTACTACTACTACTACTACTACTACTACTACTACTACTACTACTACTACTACTACTACTACTACTACTACTACTACTACTACTACTACTACTACTACTACTACTACTACTACTACTACTACTACTACTACTACTACTACTACTACTACTACTACTACTACTACTACTACTACTACTACTACTACTACTACTACTACTACTACTACTACTACTACTACTACTACTACTACTACTACTACTACTACTACTACTACTACTACTACTACTACTACTACTACTACTACTACTACTACTACTACTACTACTACTACTACTACTACTACTACTACTACTACTACTACTACTACTACTACTACTACTACTACTGTTTCAACACTTTAATTCCAAATATGAAATAAAGGCACGGTTGGCAACAAATACAAATACAAATACAAATACAAACAAAACAAGAAGAGTTATTTGTTTGGTTATTCTGTGAAGTGCTGTACGACGAAATTGTTGAAGGCATTCTTTGACCCGGTTGCTGCTTTCTCCTGCAATCTGGTGAACGATACTTTGTTTCGTACACAGTCTCCTTCGATTTGACTCATCCACGTTTTCCGTTGCCCCCCAGGAGCGCGTCTGGCATGGGCGTATTGATCGGGCGGGTCCCAATCGAAGGCACTGCGGGCTAATCTTCCTGGTTCCATTCTCTGGATGTGACCGTACCATTTTATCCGTTTGAGCATGATCATCGTGGATAGTTGGGGCATTCGCGATCTTGACATAATTTCATCGTTCGTTGCTTTCTCCAGATATGACACACGTAGAATTCTCCGAAGACAACCACAGTGGAAACTCTCAAGTTTTCTCTCCATTAATTTCGAAAGACTCCAAGTCTCTGAGCTGTACAGCACGGCTGATAAAACGAGTGCTTTGTACAAATTGCACTTGAGGTGCACGCTGAGCTGCTTGCTCTTCCAGAGATTTTGGAAGTTAGCAAACCGTTGTCTACCTTCTGCAAGTTTGCAATTGACTTCCTGGAGGTCTCCATGCTTGAGGCTGACATATGATCCGAGATACTTGAACGCTTCTATGTTTTCAAACTCGTTTCCGATAACATCTTGTACTTTGCAGGAAAACACGCGTGTGGCAGCTGCTTTAGGTTTGCCACAGTATCTCGATTGGTGAACGTTTCGGCCATTGACTGTTTTGAACTTCCTTTCACACATGTCACAGGTGAGGCTCGCCTCTAGTTGCTCGAACTTTGACTTGTCGACGACATTCTTTGACAAACCGGCTTTGCAGAATCTTGTTTGGTGCACTTTGCGTCCGGTAACTGTACTGAATTGCCGCTGACAGTTCTGACATCTTAAAGACTCTTGATCAGCCACCGCTGACCCACTCTCATTTTCTAGCGACTCTAAATCCGCTACTGCAGATTGTTGTTGTGAAGCTACCAACGCTGGCTTAGCCTCCGCTAAGCTTTTCAATCTGAGCTTCCGGCCATCTTGTGTTTCGAACCAGCCCGCTTTCTTTTTCGTTCCCAGCAGCACCTCCGTGCCGATGGTTAGTCGTGACTGGCTAGATGTCTCTGCCAGGAGTCCTAGTTTGCCTTTATGTGTTCCAGTGATTATCTCCACGTTCTGTTGGATACTAGGCACTGCAACAACATTTGGGCTGTCGCATTTTACGCCCATATTCTTTGTTTTGGCCACATTAATCTTCAGACCAGCGGCTTCCGCTAGGGCCTCGATTCGATGTAGGTTTTCTTGCACCTCACTGTCTGAGACCCCCACGAGAGCAACATCATCAGCAAAATCTAAGTCAGCCACCAATCTCCCAATGTCTAATCCTCCATGCACCGAGTTAGCTAAAATGTAGTTGATGACAAGGCCGAATAGGATTGGGGACCACACATCACCCTGCCTAACGCCTGTTCTGACATCAAATAAGCGTCCCTTCTCACCTTCGGCTTTGACTCGACATTTGAATCCATCATAGCTGTTTCTTATGATGTTTATCACTTTTTGCGGCAGACCATAGTGTTTCATTGTCTGGTACATCTGCTCATGATCGACAGAATCAAATGCCGCTCGAAAGTCTATGAAACAAAAGCTAATATCCAATTGAAACGCCATTGATTTCTCTATTATTTGACGCAGGGCAAAGAGTTGATCGGCGCATCCTCTGCTTTTTCTGAAGCCGCACTGCTCTTCCCTTAAGACGCGATCCACTGAATCTTTGCATCGATTGAGAGTAACGGAAGCGAACACTTTGCCTGGTACTGACAATAGAGAGATCCCTCGGTGGTTCGAACACTCTGACCTCTTTCCTTTACTCTTGTATAATGGGACAATTTCTGCTACCTTCCAGTCATTGGGCAGAACTTCCGTCGACCAACATTTATCTATGATGTCCCAGAGCCACTCGACAATACCCTTGTGTGCTTTCAACATCTCACAGGAAATGTTATCGGGTCCACTTGCCTTGCCATTCTTCAACCTGCGGACATCTTCAAGCACTTCTTCAAATCGAATTGGACTCAGGTCAATCGGCAAGCTTTCAGCTGCTTCTTCGGGATCCAATCTCGTACTGCAACTGAATGTTGAGGGATTCAGGAGTTGACTAAAACGTTCCGTCCAGCGTTCAAGTCGTTCCTCTTTCGTCCGTAAGTTGACGCCAGTGCTTGAAACTAATTTGGTCAACTGGGGCCTCCAGTTTCGGCAAATCTGCTGTGATGCCCCAAAAACCTCCTTTAAGTTGCCTCTGTCCGCGAAGCTCTGCACTTCTTGGCCTTTGCGTTCAAGCCATGTCCGTTTGTCTGCACGTAGAGCTTTTCTGACTTCCTTACAGCAGTTTGTGAACTCTAACAGCGCCTCCGCGCTGCTGTGTTTCTTTAACTGTAGATCGGCTCGTTTCCGGATAAGTTCCAGAGAATCTGGAGAAATCCAAGGTTTGTTCACTCGCTTGTCCGGAAGGAGGCATTTCACTGCTGCTTGGTTCAGGGCTTTTCGAAAATTGTCCCAAGACTGCTCTGTATTCTCGAAATCGCCGCTCTTATCAAGATGTAACTTGACCTCCTGCGTGAATAAGTCACGCGTTGTTTCATCTTGCAGCTTTGCAGAACTGATTCTGGGCGTGAAGCATGACTTTTTAGACAAAAGTTTCATAGATACTTCCGCAATGACCAGTTCGTGATCGGTAATTGTGGTTTTCCCTCTTCTGGACCTCACATTCGTCAGACATCCTCTGTATCTCTCTGCAAACAGAATGTGATCCAGCATCTTTTTTCGACAACTCGGATCGGGAGGGTTGAAGGTGTACCGATGCACTTGTCGATACTGGAACCATGTACCACCTACGAGCAATTTGTGTGAAGTGCAAAATGATAACAACTTTTCAGAGTTTTCATTTTCTTCACCCATTCCAAACGGGCCTCTGCAGCTCATGGTGTCATTCAACTGGTGTCCAGGCTCTGTATTGAGGTCACCGATGACACAAATACGCTCCCTATGTTTGAAACTGGAAACTAGGTCTGAAAGTTGACTCCAAAACAAATCCTTCTCTTGGAGACTAGCTTCATTCGTAGGTGCGTAGCAGACAACAACAGCTAGATTGGCTCTACTCTGAGCCGCGAACTTGACGTAGCAAATACGTTCACTTAGAGCCACTTGTTCTACGATGCTGTTTATCAATGACTTCTTTACAGCAACGCCCACTCCTCCTTGTCTCGACTTTACACCAGACAACCACGAGTCAGACAGGTAGAGCTTGTGGTCTCCGAGATCAATTTCTTGCTCCTGCAATCTCGTCTCCTGCACTCCCAGAATATCCAACTTGTATCGCGCCAGATCCATTTTCAAAGCCTCTAGAGATCCGGCTTGGGTCAGTGTTCTGACGTTTAAAGTTGCAATTCTGAGTTGGTTCCTCGGGAGATTCTTAGCACCCCTTACCCGGGACTCGGGGCCATGGTTGATTGTACTCATTGCTTTGGTGTTTGAAGGCTGAGATACGACTAGTTGCGCCACAAACTAGAAGACCAGTGCCTCGTTAGCTCGACCATGTGAGCGTAGAGCCGCAGCACATGACCTACCCCCAGGGGACACCACGTGGAGGTGAGGTTGGATTTTGTCCCCCACTACTACTACTACTACTACTACTACTACTACTACTACTACTACTACTACTACTACTACTACTACTACTACTACTACTAATACTACTACTACTACTACTACTACTACTACTACTACTACTACTACTAATACTACTACTACTACTACTACTACTACTACTACTACTACTACTACTACTACTACTACTACTACTACTACTACTACTACTACTACTACTACTACTACTACTACTACTACTACTACTACTACTACTACTACTACTACTACTACTACTACTACTACTACTACTACTACTTCTACTACTACTACTACTACTAATACTACTACTACTACTACTACTACTACTACTACTACTACTACTACTACTACTACTACTACTACTACTACTACTACTACTACTACTACTACTACTACTACTACTACTGTTTCAACACTTTAATTCCAAATATGAAATAAAGGCACGGTTGGCAACAAATACAAATACAAATACAAATACAAACAAAACAAGAAGAGTTATTTATTTGGTTATTCTGTGAAGTGCTGTACGACGAAATTGTTGAAGGCATTCTTTGACCCGGTTGCTGCTTTCTCCTGCAATCTGGTGAACGATACTTTGTTTCGTACACAGTCTCCTTCGATTTGACTCATCCACGTTTTCCGTTGCCCCCCAGGAGCGCGTCTGGCATGGGCGTATTGATCGGGCGGGTCCCAATCGAAGGCACTGCGGGCTAATCTTCCTGGTTCCATTCTCTGGATGTGACCGTACCATTTTATCCGTTTGAGCATGATCATCGTGGATAGTTGGGGCATTCGCGATCTTGACATAATTTCATCGTTCGTTGCTTTCTCCAGATATGACACACGTAGAATTCTCCGAAGACAACCACAGTGGAAACTCTCAAGTTTTCTCTCCTTTAATTTCTAAAGAGTCCAAGTCTCTGAGCTGTACAGCACGGCTGATAAAACGAGTGCTTTGTACAAATTGCACTTGAGGTGCACGCTGAGCTGCTTGCTCTTCCAGAGATTTTGGAAGTTAGCAAACCGTTGTCTACCTTCTGCAAGTTTGCAATTGACTTCCTGGAGGTCTCCATGCTTGAGGCTGACATATGATCCGAGATACTTGAACGCTTCTATGTTTTCAAACTCGTTTCCGATAACATCTTGTACTTTGCAGGAAAACACGCGTGTGGCAGCTGCTTTAGGTTTGCCACAGTATCTCGATTGGTGAACTTTTCGGCCATTGACTGTTTTGAACTTCCTTTTACACTTGTCACAGGTGAGGCTCGCCTCTAGTTGCTCGAACTTTGACTTGTCGACGACATTCTTTGACAAACCGGCTTTGCAGAATCTTGTTTGGTGCACTTTGCGTCCGGTAACTGTACTGAATTGCCGCTGACAGTTCTGACATCTTAAAGACTCTTGATCAGCCACCGCTGACCCACTCTCATTTTCTAGCGACTCTAAATCCGCTACTGCAGATTGTTGTTGTGAAGCTACCAACGCTGGCTTAGCCTCCGCTAAGCTTTTCAATCTGAGCTTCCGGCCATCTTGTGTTTCGAACCAGCCCGCTTTCTTTTTCGTTCCCAGCAGCACCTCCGTGCCGATGGTTAGTCGTGACTGGCTAGATGTCTCTGCCAGGAGTCCTAGTTTGCCTTTATGTGTTCCAGTGAGTATCTCCACGTTCTGTTGGATACTAGGCACTGCAACAACATTTGGGCTGTCGCATTTTACGCCCATATTCTTTGTTTTGGCCACATTAATCTTCAGACCAGCGGCTTCCGCTAGGGCCTCGATTCGATGTAGGTTTTCTTGCACCTCACTGTCTGAGACCCCCACGAGAGCAACATCATCAGCAAAATCTAAGTCAGCCACCAATCTCCCAATGTCTAATCCTCCATGCACCGAGTTAGCTAAAATGTAGTTGATGACAAGGCCGAATAGGATTGGGGACCACACATCACCCTGCCTAACGCCTGTTCTGACATCAAATAAGCGTCCCTTCTCACCTTCGGCTTTGACTCGACATTTGAATCCATCATAGCTGTTTCTTATGATGTTTATCACTTTTTGCGGCAGACCATAGTGTTTCATTATCTGGTACATCTGCTCACGATCGACAGAATCGAATGCCGCTCGAAAGTCTATGAAACAAAAGCTAATATCCAATTGAAACGCCATTGATTTCTCTATTATTTGACGCAGGACAAAGAGTTGATCGGCGCATCCTCTGCTTTTTCTGAAGCCGCACTGCTCTTCCCTTAAGACGCGATCCACTGAATCTTTGCATCGATTGAGAGTAACGGAAGCGAACACTTTGCCTGGTACTGACAATAGAGAGATCCCTCGGTGGTTCGAACACTCTGACCTCTTTCCTTTACTCTTGTATAATGGGACAATTTCTGCTACCTTCCAGTCATCGGGCAGAACTTCCGTCGACCAACATTTATCTATGATGTCCCAGAGCCACTCGACAATACCCTTGTGTGCTTTCAACATCTCACAGGAAATGTTATCGGGTCCACTTGCCTTGCCATTCTTCAACCTGTGGACAGCTTCAAGCACTTCTTCAAATCGAATTGTGCTCAGGTCAATCGGCAAGCTTTCAGCTGCTTCTTCGGGATCCAATCTCGTACTGCAACTGAATGTTGAGGGATTCAGGAGTTGACTAAAATGTTCCGTCCAGCGTTCAAGTCGTTCCTCTTTCGTCCGTAAGTTGACGCCAGTGCTTGAAACTAATTTGGTCAACTGGGGCCTCCAGTTTCGGCAAATCTGCTGTGATGCCCCAAAAACCTCCTTTAAGTTGCCTCTGTCCGCGAAGCTCTGCACTTCTTGGCCTTTGCGTTCAAGCCATGCCCGTTTGTCTGCACGTAGAGCTTTTCTGACTTCCTTACAGCAGTTTGTGAACTCTAACAGCGCCTCCGCGCTGCTGTGTTTCTTTAACTGTAGATCGGCTCGTTTCCGGATAAGTTCCAGAGAATCTGGAGAAATCCAAGGTTTGTTCACTCGCTTGTCCGGAAGGAGGCATTTCACTGCTGCTTGGTTCAGGGCTTTTCGAAAATTGTCCCAAGACTGCTCTGTATTCTCGAAATCGCCGCTCTTATCAAGATGTAACTTGACCTCCTGCGTGAATAAGTCACGCGTTGTTTCATCTTGCAGCTTTGCAGAACTGATTCTGGGCGTGAAGCATGACTTTTTAGACAAAAGTTTCATAGATACTTCCGCAATGACCAGTTCGTGATCGGTAATTGCTGTTTTCCCTCTTCTGGACCTCACATTCGTCAGACATCCTCTGTATCTCTCTGCAAACAGAATGTGATCCAGCATCTTTTTTCGACAACTCGGATCGGGAGGGTTGAAGGTGTACCGATGCACTTGTCGATGCTGGAACCATGTACCACCTACGAGCAATTTGTGTGAAGTGCAAAATGATAACAACTTTTCAGAGTTTTCATTTTCCTCACCCATTCCAAACGGGCCTCTGTAGCTCATGGTGTCATTCAACTGGTGTCCAGGCTCTGCATTGAGGTCACCGATGACACAAATACGCTCCCTATGTTTGAAACTGGAAACTAGGTCTGAAAGTTGACTCCAAAACAAATCCTTCTCTTGGAGACTAGCTTCATTCGTGGGTGCGTAGCAGACAACAACAGCTAGATTGGCTCTCCTCTGAGCCGCGAACTTGACGTAGCAAATACGTTCACTTAGAGCCACTTGTTCTACGATGCTGTTTATCAATGACTTCTTTACAGCAACGCCCACTCCTCCTTGTCTCGACTTTACACCAGACAACCACGAGTCAGACAGGTAGAGCTTGTGGTCTCCGAGATCAATTTCTTGCTCCTGCAATCTCGTCTCCTGCACTCCCAGAATATCCAACTTGTATCGCGCCAGATCCATTTTCAAAGCCTCTAGAGATCCGGCTTGGGTCAGTGTTCTGACGTTTAAAGTTGCAATTCTGAGTTGGTTCCTCGGGAGATTCTTAGCACCCCTTACCCGGGACTCGGGGCCATGGTTGATTGTACTCATTGCTTTGGTGTTTGAAGGCTGAGATACGACTAGTTGCGCCACAAACTAGAAGACCAGTGCCTCGTTAGCTCGACCATGTGAGCGTAGAGCCGCAGCACATGACCTACCCCCAGGGGACACCACGTGGAGGTGAGGTTGGATTTTGTCCCCCACTACTACTACTACTACTACTACTACTACTACTACTACTACTACTACTACTACTACTACTACTACTACTACTACTACTACTACTACTACTACTACTACTACTACTACTCTTACAGATATCCAAAAAAAACAGTTCTTGTTGAAAAAACACAATAGCAAAGTATAATAATGCCAAAAGTTAGTTTCCAATATGTTTTCAAGATAAACTGGCAGTTAGTTTTGGGGAGATGCTGTTGAACTTCAGTTAACACCTAGCAGATCGATGTCAGACTTCAATAATGAAAAATTCTTGATCCACTAATGTCGACCAGTGCTACCTACCAAAAAACTTTCGTTGACTATTGCGCAACTCATGATATCGTGCGGCAGCAGTTTTTGATTTGGTTTTATTGACAGCTGGTAAAAACAAATCTCTGCAAAAGTATAATAATTCTTTTAAACAACACATACACTAGTTATTGTGTAAAAAAGTTTAATTATTGTTAGATCTGGAACTGTTTTTATTTCAAGAAATTCAACCTGTAAAATTTTTGACCGGAATTGGTTCATTTTTTTAACTTCACCTCATTTTGCTCTACCTTACCTATATATAACTTAAAGCTTATCTGAAAAGGCACAAACTGAACTTTTGACTGAACATAACTTCAATTTACCCGAAAAACACACCCGAACACTTAAGGCAAAATAACTTAAACTAACCTGAAAAACTTGTAAATTTCTTTTTAAAATGTACGGTAAAAATATGAAATAATACATAAATGTCAATAAAATACCCTAATACCTGAAAATACCCTAAATTTTACCTCACCCTTAACAGTAAAAAATAATAGTAATGAAAATTTTAACATAAAAAATAATTTGAGTTTTTAGGTGTGTTTTTTTGTTCAGGTTAAAATTTAGGTTGAGGCCCCTTAGTTTTCAAATTAAAATTTTTTCACCGTTTCCAGAACAGACAATAACTTACCTTAAACAGTTAAAATTATCTTATATTTACACTTTAATTTTCCAGTTAATTCCACCCTAAGCATTTTACTTACCTTGAATGTTCAGACCAAAACTAAATTATTTTAAAGTTGAGTTTCATTTAGTTTTTGCCCTTTTTCAGTTTTTCTGTCCTAAATTTTGGTGTGAATTGTGCAAGTTTTTCTTTACCTAATTTTCTTATCTTTACCTTAACTGTTCAGTTGTGTTTTTGGTAAGTTTAATTGCTTTCCAGGTAAAAGCTCAGGTGCTGCCTCTTTAGCTTTTCAGGTAACTTTCAGTTTAAGTTGATGTAAGGTAAGGCAAGTTCACTTAAACCAATCTGACAGTTTCAGGTAAATTAAGGTGTGTTTTCAGGTAATTTTATTTGAAATTTATTTAGAGTGATGCCAATTGAGTCAATAGTATCCAGCAATTTATAGAAAAAATGGGCAAGATGTTACTCTGGTAAGTGTCAACAAACCCCGATACATGGTTCCCTTAATATAAAATTAGATATTACGTTCTGATTTTTACTCATAAACTAAGTAACTCTGGGTTGTTTTTTTTTCACGTTGCCGAGCAATGATGGGTGTGGAAAGACCGTTGTTCAACGTCAAGAAATACGTAGTCTCGATAATCTAATCAGTGTGAAGAAAATATCCACCACCTGGACTTTACGATCATCTTCTCGAAAAGAAAAAGAAAAGAGTACTGAATTCGGCATCAATTTGCCTGATTAAAGTTTGCAGTGAAGCGATAGCAGAAAGCAGTCGGAGCAGTGACTGTTACGATACTAGATCAAAATCTTAGATAAATTGGGCAGACATGAAGTTTACACATATTCCCTTGCAGCCTATTAAAAGTAAGATGATTGCCTTAAAGTTATTAGGTTAGACAATATGAGAGCATTTTATCTTAGTTAAAAGTTAATCAAACGGTTCTGATGACCTGCGAAATAGCTTTGAAAAGTTTTCTTCAAAATTTTTTAAATAAAAACGAATCCAACATATCGAAAAAATTCCAAATAGGTGAGCTCATTTTTTGCGAGCAAACAACTTTCAGCTCTACTTTTAAATACAGAATCTAAAAACGTAAAATTGCAACTTCTATTTTACACATCAATTTTGTTTGTTTTATGTTATTGTCGAAGCGATTTGTTACTTTGTAGAAGCGATTTCTTAATAGTTAGATAGTATATTGATTGTTATGAGATATGATGCTCAATTTTTGTTTCTTTTTTTGATAATTTGCGTAAAAACATACGTAACTTTCAAGCTACTTTGATTGCGTTTTCGTAGCTTATAGTTTATAACAAATTGTGGCATTTCTGAGAAAAATATAATTCTTCTGTAATGCTAGTACGTATACGTATCTTTCATGGTAAACATTTTCTTTTTTTCTTGTATATGTATATTTTATACAGCAAAATTTATTGGCGCCCTGAATTTTGAACAATGGCAGTTGAGAGTTCATCAGGTAAAATCATCGCGTGGAAGTAAGTATTAAATTGTTTTCATATCTATATTTTAAAAAATTAAAACTGTTTCCAGCATTCCTCAGAGGCGCCATTTTAAATGGTAATGAATAACATTGCCCCTTATTCGATTAAACAAACCATGTGATTTTCACTGGAAAATTATGTTATTGTTGGTTCACACTTGGCAAATTAAAACAGAAATCTTGTTCATGGGAGTAAAAGAAACAGTTCCAAAATTTAGCTGATACGCTCATGTGAATTTTTAAGGACTATCAGGTAAGAAGTCCTATCTTGGTAAGAAGTTGTATCTTTTTAAGAGTTGGCAAAACTGTTGGAAAAGCGCTGCTGATTGGTGGTGCAAATGTAGTCGCTGGACCACTGGGAGGTATGGTGGCATCTACAATTGTAGCCACAGGAGATGTGGCTCTCAATTTAAAAGAGGGAAACTATAAAGAAGCCGTTGTTGAAGTTGTTTTTGGAGTTGTTACTGTCGCTTCTTATGGTGTGAGTGCATTAGCTTATGATGCAGCTAAAGAGGGTGCCAAAGAGGCTGCAGAAGAAGTAGTCAAAGAGGCAGCGAAAAAAGCGACTGAAAAGGCAGGGCAAGTAGCGCTCGAAGGTCTTACAGGTGCTGCAAAGGAAGCCGCTGTTAACGCAGCTACGGAAAGCGCTAAGTTGGCAGCTAAAGAGATGAACGACCAGCTCGCCAAGGAACTTGCCACAGGATTATCCGAACATGCAGCTAGTCACGCGTTTCGAGCAAGCATGCGAGTGACAGCAGACCAAGGGGCTACTCAATTGGGCAAAAAATTTGTTAAAGAGTCCGTTGTGGTTGGGGCTAGACAGGCGATGAAATCAGCTGGAGAAGCCGAAATCAAGAGAAAAGTTCAATTGGGTGCTATGGAAGTGCTGGGATCAGTAGCAGATACTGGAGTTAATCTTGGGGTCAACAATCTGATCTACAACACGGCAGCCGAACATTCTGCTAAAAAGCTGGCAGCATTCACTTTCGGAGAAGCGGCCAAAAAGGGAGCTGAGAAAGCTTTTGCAGAAACAACTGCCAAGTACGGAACCAAGGCTGCAACAGCAAGACTTGCTGCATTTGGAGCTCGCGTTGGAGTTGATGTCGGAGAGCTCGACAGAAACAAAATCGAAGACAACAATGAAAACCGAAGAGCTCGACAGAAACGATTCGCTATGAATCAGTAACCGAGCCCAATATGACCTTCTATTTTAACTTTTTATTGCCTATCCCAGGTCACTCATCCCTCTAGTTTCTTAGAAGTGAAAGTCATATATGATTTGTATGATTTCTTAATGGTCATGCAGGGATCATACAAGAAATCGAACTTATTACCAAATTGCTTAAACCGTTTACTGATAACAAACAAATTCAGAAATGCTGCAACACTGAGAAATTTGTTTTGTTTGTATAAGATGATCACGTATAAATACTTTGGTTTTTTAGTCACGTAAGATCAGTATGAAATGATATATGATTCTTGCATAACCATATAGAAATTTAAACCCGGGATATCAAAAATTTGAACAAAGCTTGCTTGCTTTCTGTTAGATTAGAACAGATATTGCTCTTTACCTAATTTTGATATGAATTCTATTTAGTACTAAATTACCCATGCTACCATTTTTCATAATAATTAGATTGAGAAATAATAATTATTGGATATTTTCCGTTATTTTTTTTCATCAATTGAATCATATTATTTGCAACCCCAACAAGAAGGGCGCGGTCAAAAATGGCAACAGTGCTATTCAGGCTGAACTCTGTAGTTACCTAACACAAAAAACTCACTCAAATTTTTCAAGAAAACAAACTCCGAGAAATTCTTTGTCTTCAAATTTCCTTACAAACATTCACATCGGTTCTGTATTTGAATCCCACAGTTTTTGTTGACCCCCCCCCCTGATAATATGCGCACCGCAGTAGTATTTTGCACTCCAAAACATTAACAGTCTAATAATTAGATAGAGAGCTAGTGCAATCGAACTATTATGTCCATAAGGGTAATTATAAGCTATACCTGATCACATTCCAATATATTCTAATTAGTGGATGCCACAATGAATCTTAGGTTAAATTTGTTATTGCCAAAATCAGAGCAATGTGCAAACTCTATGTTAGACCTTTTTTTGGAGTTGACATGAATTATCATTCCTTTTTTGGAGGTAATGAAAAGAAATAAATTAAGTAACAAATTAATTGCAATAAAAAAATTTATGTCTAATTAACAAAATTGAGGGTTTGAAATATAAATCCATTGTCGCAAAAAAAAACAAATTAATCAATCAAAATTGCAAATATAAAATTAACCAAAATTGTAAAGCGATAACTTTGGTTTCCATGTTTTAAGTTAGTTAACAAAGCATGTCAAATACTTTCTTAGTAGCATTTGAAGTAGACCTAAAAGTTGCAGTAATACAAGAATTAGTCTTAGACCCTCTCAGAACAATTCATCTTCATAGAATAAAAAACACAATTAAAATCGTAGAGTTTTACTTCAAAAAAACTAACCCGGAAACGTATTTCTGATTACTTTTTATACTGCCTAAGATTATGAGCGAATTCTAAAATGATAACGGGCTGTATAATACCTATTTTTAAATGACCTGTGATAAAAGCATACGGTTCCAAAGAGAAAAGATCTAAAGTTCCAAGGTTTGAAATTTTTCCCTCACACTATGAACTGGTGAGTAGAAAGTGCAAATCGGGATTTACGTTTGCTTGTTCCAGAAGAAAATCGATAAAGTACGTTCCTCAATGAAAGCAGTTTTGCATTATTTTGACCAAAAGGACACTGCTTATTCATCATTTTTCAAGGGCTCAAAGGTTAAACTCCCCGGCACACCAAAATTTTCCAAGTTAGCTGTTGAACTGAGTTCCCAAGTCATTTGTTTTCCAAATGAAATCCAAGAAAATGAATTACATAATGCAACAAACGGAATATAATGCATGGACGATGATATTTGATAATTTTTTGCAATTTGAAGTTTTGTGTAAAACCCTTTTTTCTTCAGTCACCTTCCTTAAAATGCATTTTGAAACTTTAACTAAACATGGAATTTAGAAGTATGGAAAACTTTTTTTTCATCGACACAAAGCAATAACAAATTCTGAATTTTCAAAGAAGCATTTTCTAATGAACCTGCCAAAAGTAATCACTCAGACGAATTAGGGTGTAAGTTCTGCAAGCTTGTGTTGGTCAAATAATATGATGCATAAATAATATAAAATTGTAGATACGCATGTGGATACATAATCGGTAGAATACAGTTGTTAATTCGACAATTCGTTGAATACAAACTGGAGAAATAACTTTGCGTAAATAATTCATTTAAACTTGAAAGCAGAACTGTTTTCACTATGGGGGGGGTAGTTGAAAGGATTTTTTTGGGGGGGAGGGGGGGGGGGGGTTGGAGGTGAAAGTGGGTGCTTAAATCTTGTCAAACGGTCCTTTCATCTATGCCTATTACTAGAGAATACTAACCATTGTATGTTAGAAGCTAGCTCAAAACTCTAAATGTTATTGCCCAACGTTCGAAAAAAAAGCCAAGTATCAAAAAAAAAGAAGCGAAAAAGGGACACATATTCATCAACTCAAAAAAATTCGTAGAATACCAATATTTTACTAAACCTATTCGAGTCTTGAAAAAAAAACTTAAGAAAAAATAGCTTAGGAGCGCTTTAACTCGTTTGCCTTTACTTTATTGCCCCATAATTTAATCAATAATTAAATTAGTCATCCTGTAGCACTAGAAAATCTCGTTTTAAACACTGACTTAATTATCGACAAATTTTGATCTTACAGAATTTCAGCACTCATCTTATGCATTTTTAAGGCTTTCCTTCAATAATTTGGAAATTGTTCTGCATATTATTCTGATTCGATGGATGCAGTAGCAGCACCGGAGCAAGACTAAATCGCATTGCACTAGAGCAGGCCATCTTACAACAGTTGGAAATCTGCCAAAAGACTTCAGAATTTTGTAAACTCTTAGGATAAAACAGTTATCACTCCTGGAGTATATAGCCAAAACAATTGATTGATTAAAACTAGGTAGCTTAAGTATATTTTTTTTCCTTTAGTTAGATAAGTTGAATGTGTGACGCTTTTCAGTTGTTCTGTTTTTCGAAAATATGAATTACCATTAAAAAACAATACATATTTTTGAGTGATTAATGGCTCTACAGAAATGCAAAAGAAGAAGGACCCTACATGCTGACTACGTTATAAACCATAGTGAGGAATAAAATTGCGCGTAAAAATATGCACGAAAAGCGCTGAATCCGCTGAATTTGAAATTTTCACAAGTGATGAAAATATGCAAGAAGGGTGCTGAGAAGCTGCTGAAGTTTTGCACGAGAAACGTTGAAATTATATTAAAAAGTCACTGTATCGACTTAATTTGAAATTCTTACAAGTGCTGAAAGTATGTAGGAAAGGTGATGAAACAAATGCTGATTTTATGCCTGAAATGTGCTGAATTTTTTATTTCAATAGATTCAGCGTTTATTTTCCAGTTTTCAGCGCAATCAGCACACATCTTAGATAATGCCCGCACATTCATTGGATTTCTTACAAAAATATCCGCTTACAACTGCTGACCCCTTGACCCGGGACGTGTAGAACGAGTGTTAGTCGTTGGATGATTGGACATGCGAACAAACAGGAAGCTAATCTCTGGTTAGCTGCAGCTCGCTCGCCCTTATTGTATTGAATTTAAGTTAAACTATTGCTTCATATTTGTTGACCCGTACCCGTTTTCTGATAACGTAAGACAGGGCACAGTGAGAGCAAAAAGGGAGAACAAAATTCGGTACAGAAACAAACTATAGTATCCCAGCCAACTTTGGAAAATTGGAAAATTCGACCCATGGTGGCGTCTTGTCGGATAGGCTAACTGAAATAGATGAACTCCTTAAAGTGAAACTCAGGGAAGCCACATGACCTTTAGAACCAGTAAAATAAGCATCTATTCAGAATTCAATGCAAAGCATGGAACGAGGATACCTTCTTCTATTCGTTGATGAACACGCTTAGAGCGGCCTTTTGTAAGGCCAAACAGATTTAGCGAAGCCATCTAAATTCATTAAATCAGTATCCAACATACTAGAATACAATATGCCGTTTGAAAACCGAGTCGGACGAAAAACGATGCTTTCTTAGCTTTGTCCAAGAAGGCAACGAAAACTAAAGAAGATCTCAATTTTGAGATCAGATTAATACTTGTTAAAAAAGTTATTCCGAATCAAATGACTGGCAGCATTTCAAGCAACTGCTCGAAGAGACCCTTGGCAAAATTGAACTGATCAAGTATAGCTAAATTAATTTCAGTGGTAAAAAATTTAAGAACAATGCTGATTTTGGCTTACTAAGATTGAAAAAAGAAATCCTCTTTTATTAACTAAGCAATTTCTGAATTGATTCAGTGCTTTTGCAGTTATAGGACAACAGCATGAGAGGACACGTGACTGCATAAAGCAAGTTAGTAGAAATAGGAACATCTAGAAACAGAGTTGTATTAAACACGCTCAAATAGCTTAATCTTTAAACACTAGTTTATCAGATGTGCCTTTTTAAGCGTGTGAAAATCATTAGTAATAGCAGTGATAGAATAGAATCCATAGGAACCTAAACAAAATTTATGAGATGATACGTACTATGAAATAGACATACTCCGTACTAGGAAATATTACAAAAAATCAAACCGAAGTTTTTCTCATTCGTAAATTTAATAAGGATTTCTGCTTATCGGAAAACAGAGCAATTGGTTTTGCACAACTTATTCTTCGGGCACTTAAGAAGATGACAAAAATTAAGAAGATGACAAAAAAATTTCATTGTCATTACAGAACGAAACGATTGAAAGCTTCCCGGTCCGTGAAAAATTAATTTGACTCCAAAAATTTTCAAAAGATGAGTGCACCAGAAAGTTTTTATAATTTTTATATATTTTGATTTTTTTTCTGCTTTATTTTTTTAGATAAGAATCAATAAAATGTCCTCTTTTAAATTGTCTAACTCATTCTGAATAGAGTGAGTCTTAACTGATTTAGAGTTTTATTTAACCCTGGCCCTTCAATATTACATATTGAGTTTGACTTTAAAACCCCAGTCATCTGGATAACAAGAAAATGCTTTCCTTGGAATTTAGAGAAACACGTTCATTACTATGGTCTACCGGGACGAAAATAAAAACTAGTTACAAAGAAGAATGTGGCTCGCACGTCTCAACGACTTTTGACGTCCAATGTGAGAACCGCTTAAATTAAGTGTAAGTAGTTTCCACGTGCAATTTCCTTAGATAGCCTAAAATGGAAAAAATGTTTTCCATTTTAGGGTATATAAGTGCCCTGTGGAAACTATTTTCCGTATTCACTTTATAACTTTTCAATGCAACAACTAAAAAAACAGCTTACGAACAAATGTTCCTTTAAAAATTGCTAATTTTCCTCATACGATCCTTCACACAAAAAATCGTGTAATTTTTTATCACACAAGGAAAATTTTTTTGTGTAAAATCACACGAGGCGAATTCCTCACACGAAAAATTGTGTGACATTTCATCATACGACAAAACTCAGGTCATTTCACATGATAGAGTTTTATAGTGTAATTCCAGCGAAATGTAATCATAGTTACGTCAGGCGGTACAAAATTTTAATTCTTGAACGATTTATTCTTTTAAGAGTACTAAAATGAGGGACTGCACTGTATTTAGTCTGACGCACAATTTCTTTTTGTTTTTTAGTATATTTTACTTCTTCTCAACTACACTTTCCATATACTTTTATTATTTCCATCTACGCACTTTACCCTCACAACCCCAAACCAATCAGCTCCACCCAACCTCGCCTAACTGAAGTGGGTCTCAAGATGTACACTAGGTTTAGAGAGTTTTGGAACACAAAAGGTGATTTGCTACTGGTGGAGAAAAGATGAATGAACGAATGGTGAAAAAGCAGATTCTGTTAATCAGCTATTTATTCTCGACCACAACTGTACCGCAAAATTGTCTATGTAGTTCTGATGGCAACAAAGTTTCCAAAAGGTATTAAACACAATTTTAAAAAAAATTGTAGTTGTCAGATTGCATTGTTATAGGTTGCAGGGTTGCAATAGTTCAATTTTTATGAAGGTTTGTTTTCAATGAGACCACCCAATATAACGCATTTATAGCAACAGTCAGTTCTCCATTGCCCCGGAAATTGAGTTGAATATAAATATAAAGCCTTTACTAAAGTTCTTGTCTGTCTCGGGCTGGAGTAATTACGGAGCTACCTTTTTGATATCAAAGATTGTTTCTTGACATACTGAACTTTTCATCGGCGTTACTTTATCCAAATTAGATTTTATATGTCCCCAGAGGTCTCAGAGGGAATTGTTCTCTCAAAAGAGGAGTTTGAACGCAGGACTTACTGATCACTCACAACAAAATGAGACAAAATGAGAAGTGATCAGATTTTATTCTCTTCTGAATTTGGCTTGCACTGGTTGCCAGATCATGTCAAAAATGCATTTGGAGCTCTTCTTTGAAGTAAATTTTTGTAGATACAATAAGTATAAGTGTCCGATTAGTCAGTGTAGCTTACGTTCTCGTGAACCTGACCTCTTTTGAAGTCCTGATGCGAGTTCCATGTCTTATTTTAGCTTTTTCCTCAATAAAAATTATATTATAATTTTGGTGATTCATAGCTATTGTTCTTAACTGCATGCCCGATTATTCTGCCTATAATGTGAGATGCAATGTCTTCCAAGAAATATCAACTTTCTGAAATTTTGCATTTGATTGCTATGGAAGAAGACTTTTTAGCTAAATCAACACAGAATGACAGTTGATAGCTTCCTAAGGCAAAGTAATCAGCTTCATACAAAATTTCTGAACTCAACCTATACGAAAAGTGTCCAGAAATCAATAAAAAAACATGAAACAAAATCTTCAATTCATTTTTTTTGTTTTTATGCTCCTGGTCACACATTTGAAAATGTAGAAAAATGTAAACTCAAAGTTTTGTTTTTCTCAGAAACAAACTTTAAAAATGATTGCTCACATAACTCTTCAATATTTCTGAGAAACCAATTTTATTACTGATTGTGCAATTAAGTAATAAACAGTCATAAAAGCAATCCAAGTATCAATACTAAGTCTCCAAAATAAAAACTGACGTTTTTGTCTATAATGCGCTTGGTGTCTAATAACACATGTGGTGTTCTTCTGCTGTTTAGTTAGCTTTCGTGCATTAAAAAGTTGACCAAGTTTCAATCGAAGTAATTCGTTTTAGTAATCAATCTATATATTAGAGAGAAAGTTGAGCTGATGTCTGGATCTTCGGGAAGCAACCAAAAGGGCCTAAAAGGAGGCCAATGGACGGGCAAATTGCATTTCTATCCCGACACAGTTTCTCACAGTGAAGAGTACATTGAGATACCATCCGAAAATTTGGTTGCGGAATTGGAAGATTACGTGGGACAACATGAGAGAATTTTAAAGGCAGATATTTTCCTTTCTCCTCTTTCGGATAAACAATTTACCAAATTGTATTTCCACCATGCCTTTCTGATTCTGAGGACGGACCAGTTCTGGTGGTCTGTCGAAAAATACCAGGACGCCATTGTGATGCAGAGGAGTGAAAACGAGGAAAACCTAATGCAGAAATGTAGAAATGTGGAAAGGGAAGAAATTAACAAAATTTTAAAAGATTTACACTTAGCAAACACGATTGCAAATTATGTAATCAAACACCGTCATAATGACAGCAAGAACTTTCTGTGTGTCCTGGTAGGTCCCTCTGGTCTATTACAAAGAATCATATATAATTTCATGTGGTACGATCTTTGCCTTTTAGTTATAGCCAGGTTTAGAGCTCGAGGTCTAAAACTGCCCGAGGCGAGAAAAAAAATAGGAAAAATATGTAAGATAAGCGGTGAAAAGTTAGGTTTTTCACCGCAAATTTCGTGCATAATTTTACGGTGAAATGCGGTGAATGCGGTGAAATTATGTAAGTATTACCAAAAGACAAAGACTACCACATGAAATTATATGTGACTTATGAAGAGGCATAATAATTCTTCAAGGCAGTTGATTCTCTTTTTAATGTTTTTAAGGGAACTTTTATAACAAATCAAAATCAATCACTGTTTCTTCATGGGTCGAGCAACAGTTTTTTTCATAAAATAACTTCAACGATCAGGATATTTTCATGAAACGAGTAATTGATTTTTGGGCTCAGTGATAGTTTTTTCCTTTATTTCTGTGGATGCATAAGAATCGACAAAAACACCAAATTAGCCTCGCAACTCGCAGTCCACCTTAGACAATATCGAATTTTTTCAAAGAGCTTGAAAAAACTAAATATTTTAAATTTTAAATTCTTTAGATGAAGTCTTTGTCAGCAGTAGGCTAATC
The DNA here is from genome assembly GCF_964194025.1 of Convolutriloba macropyga. Lineage (NCBI taxonomy): Eukaryota > Metazoa > Xenacoelomorpha > Acoela > Convolutidae > Convolutriloba > Convolutriloba macropyga. The sequence goes on along the minus strand of NC_134482.1, from coordinate 31,067,375 downwards.
TGTGAAATTGTTAGGCGGAATAGATTTTGTTAATAGTTCTCTAGCGATCAACAAATAATGTAGTTTGCTATATATATATATATATATATATATATATATGTGTGTGTGTGTGTGTGTGTGTGTTTTTAAAATTACACAATTTCCAATATTCCTAATAGCAGAATCTCTATTTTTATATAGCTTCAAGGAAAATAAAAAAGGTTTTTGAAGTGTCATCTCAGCAAGAAAAATTGTGTGAAGGTGAAGTAAATGAATGCAACTACAAATAATGTAGTTCGCTATATATATATATATATATATATATATATATATATATATATATATATATATATATGTGTGTGTGTGTTTTTAAAATTACACAATTTCGAATATTCCTAATAGCAGAATCTCTATTTTTATATAGCTTCAAGGAAAGTAAAAAAGGTTTTTGAAGTGTCATCTCAGCAAGAAAAATTGTGTGAAGGTGAAGTAAATGAATGGAACTGCAAGTTTGGAGTCACTGAAACGCAAACAAGTTGCCAAAGGGATAAGCTGGCACATTTTTAGATCTCGTCAACGTTAGTAGATCCAACATTTTTGCTTGCATTAATTTTTTTTACAGAAGATGCCAGTACCTAGAAGGTTATGATACCCTCAAACAGTAGAACTGTTTTTGTGCCGAACCCACTAGATTGGACGAGGAATTTTGCTCAATTTGGTTTTTTGCTGATTTTTGACGGATAGATATTATTAACGGCAAAAGACATGACTGTTCTCATGAAAAAGCCTAACGAGCGTTAGATATTTAAATGACGAGATTTTTTTGGAATTTCCTTTAGGAGGAAATAATGAGTTTTAATTGTGCCAACATTTAAGAAAAGATCTAACTTTGATAATTCTTGTTACAATTTGTTTGTCGATGCTTTTAGTTTTCAAAGAAAGACGACGGTTGTTGAATATTGGAATCTTGAGATGGAGAGAAGAACTTTATAGTAGTTGCGATTGCTTTCACCACTTTATTGTAGAAATAATTGTAACATCTGTTTCAGATAATGTTTTGGTTGAATCTAAAAAAATAGCCTTCCTTCAAGAAAAATGTCGAGAAATCAGTTTGGCGATTTTGTCCAAAATTTCCTAATTAACAAACAAAAACATGCTGACACATCAATGTGAACCTCATTGGAGGGCCCGTTGCGCTGGCACTTCCTCACACATTGTACTGGCGTCACGATTTTGCAGGTTTCATTTGTAGATTGGATATTCATCCAAAATGTTTCCTTCTTTTTTGAAATTTTCCTTCAAACTGAATAAATAGTTATCCTGTCTGCTTCTTTGCTATCTTTATATTCAGCTGCTGGTCTGGAAAGGTAACGATTTTCATGTTTTGCTCCCCTTTCTCTGGAATGATTGTCAGGTTTTGAGGAGGTTTTTAATAGATCTGTTCACCATTTTTTCGAGAGTTGATATAAATTAGAGACCAAATTGCAGTACTGTTTCACTGAAGCTAAAGTAGTAAACGAGTGCCAAACAGACGGACGCCGGCAATTTCAAGTGCCAAATCAAATTTTGAAGTTTGACAGAAGATTATTGTTTCTTTGGCGGAAGTTTCACATCATTATTCTCTGTTTTAATTTTGTCAAATAAAATTTTTAGAGATGAAACATCTGATACAGTAACGTATAGTTAGGTTTAGAATCAATTGACGAGCAGTGACCGTTTGTGAATTGTCTGAAAGGTGTTTTTTTTTTCATAAACATTTACTGATTTTTGAAGTTCCTAAATTTTGTAGTTTCTTTTTGTTGTGCTGTTTCTGAGTATTGTTGGAAATGTGTCTCAATGTCTCCCTTCTGAAACCTATTTGATCGCATTCAGTAGCCCAATTCTTTCTATTGCCCTTAACGACCTTGAAATTAATTGCTTGAAAAATATTTCATGTCTTTTATATTTTTGCCCATTTTTGTAGCTCTTTTTAAATTTTATTTTTGTTTGAAAAACAGGTTTCGATTCTTCACATTGATTTATTGATTTTCACAATTCATACGATTCGATTTACTATTGGCCTCAAACTAACGGTAAGAGATTCTAACTATTGATATGTTTTGTCTGTTTGTATTGAAAATTGAATGAATGCGTTTATCGAGTTTTTTTGACAGTTTATCCACCAGTTTGCGTTAGGGGTTCTCTAAATTCGATATTATTTGCGAAAAAAGAAATAAGGGATTTGCCTGTAATCTCGCTACTTTGTTCTTTCTTCTTTTTGTCTCTTACATCAGTGATTTTTGAAACGGTTCGATGTTTTTTTTTATTCTTTGGTTTTATAATCATGCCATGCTGTCCGTTTCACATAGGTATAGTTCAATTGAAATCGAAAATGATTATGGCAAGTTTCTAACGTTGGTTGCTGTAAATTTGTTTATTTTTTTTTAATTTGGGTCCATTATAGTTGATGACAAATTTTTTTTCAAACAGAGTTGTATTTAACAAATGTTTTTTTAAGTCTCTTTCGATGCTGACACATCAATGTGAAACTCATTGGAGGGCCCTTTAAGCTTGTACTCACTCACACATTGTACTGGAGTCACGATTTTGCTGGTTTTGATTGTAGATTGGTTATTCATCCAAAAAATTTCCTTCTTTTTTAAAGTTTTCTTTCAAACTGAATAAAAGGTGATTTTGTCTGCTTCCTTGCTATCTTTATATTCAGCTGCTGGTCTGGAAAGGTAACGATTTTCATGTTTTGCTCCCCTTTCTTTGGAATGATTGTCAGGTTTTGGGGAGGTTTTTAATAGATCTGTTTACCTTTTTTTCGAGAGTTGATATAAATTAGAGACCAAATTGCAGTACTGTTTCACTGAAGCTAAAGTAGTAAACGAGTGCCAAACAGACGGACGCCGGCAATTTCAAATGCAAGATCAAACTTTGAAGTTTGACAGAAGATTATTGTTTCTTTGGCAGAAGTTTCACATCATTTTTCTCTGTTTTAATTTTGTCAAATAAAATTTTTAGAGATGAAACATCTGATACAGTAACGTATAGTTAGGTTTAGAATCAATTGACGAGCAGTGACCGTTTGTGAATTGTCTGAAAGGTGTTTTTTCATAAAAATTTACTGGTTTTTGAAGTTCCTGCATTTTGTTGTTTCTTGTTGTTGTGCTGTTTCTGAGTATTGTTGGAAATGTGTCTCATTGTATCCCTTCTGAAACCTATTTGATCGCATTCAGTAGCCCAATTTTTTCTACTGCCATTAACGACCTTGAAATTAATTGCTTGAAAAATATTTCGTGTCTTTTATATTTTTGCCCATTTTTGTAGCTCTTTTTAAATTTTATTTTTGTTTGAAAAACAGGTTTCGATTCTTCACATTGATTTATTGATTTTCACAATTCGTACGATTCGATTTACTATTGGCCTCAAACTAACGGTAAGAGATTCTAACTATTGATATGTTTTGTCTGTTTGTATTGAAAATTGAATGAATGCGTTTATCGAGTTTTTTTGACAGTTTATCCACCAGTTTGCGTTAGGGGTTCTCTAAATTAGATATTATTTGCGAAAAAAGAAATAAGGGATTTGCCCGTAATCTCGTTACTTTGTTCTTTCTTCTTTTTGTCTCTTATTCATAGTGAAAACAACTATCTCAATCCTCTGATGCAATACTCTAAATATCTAATTAGGCTAAAGATAGGGCTAAATAAATGAGTTAAACATCAGTGATTTTTGAAACGCTTCGATGTTTTTTGTCATTCTTTGGTTTTATAATCTTTCCATGCTGTCCTTTTCACATAGTTACAGTTCAATTGAATTCGAAAATGATTATGGCAAGTTTCTAACGTTGGTTGCTGTGAGTTTGATTAATTTTTTTTTTGGGTCCATTAAAGTTGATAACATTTTTTTTTCAAACGGAGTTGCATTTACCAAATGTTTTTTTTTCTGTCTCTTTTGATTTGCTTTTCATTCTTTTTCCTCGCTAATTGATTACGCGCTACAGGTACAGTTGATGTGAATTAAATCAACACAACTTTTTAATTGCTAATGATAATTATGACAGGCTGCCTTTTAATATAAAAGTTTATAGTTAGCTAATTTCTTCATTCAATTATTTAGATTGCAGTTGAAGATCTTTCCTTTTATGCTTTTTGAATAAGCGACTCTATCAATATTTGTTATGGCCATCCTATTAGGAGCCATGATTTAAACGACGTTTTTTTCTCAGACTTCTATCCTTCTCAGCCCTTTCTGACGCAAACAAATGTCTGCTGCATTTTTTAATTAAATCTGAAATGAGAGTCATAAACTAAATGAAACTAGCTAGGTCAACCAAGCCTGACATTAGTAAAATTTTGTTAATTGAAAGACATTAGTGTTGAAAAATTGATTTGAAAGTAGGATAGAATTTGAGCTGATGATCTGAGCTTGGTTTGTGTGGCGAAATTTGGCAGCTACTTGATAAACGTTTTCAATTTGCTAAAAATTTTGTTAGAGATAAGTTGATATTTGGAGCAGATATTTTTTGGAGTTTGTTTTCAGTCGGTAGAGCAGAAGTAAAAACTGAAAAAATCTGGTAATGGCGCCACTAATATACTCTTTTGATCATATTGGAGAATCCTTCAGGTATTAAATTAGACAGCATGAGGAACTACCTTAAATTTAATTGATCCATCTAGGCAGCATTTGGCGTACAAATTACCTGACATTTACGGTTTGCAGGTTCAAATTTTACGTGTGAACGCTCAATACCGAGCCACCTTGTCCACTTTGAGACTTACAAATGTTTTGAATAATTGAAATCGATTTTGTAAACTTTTAATAATTTTTGAAATTTTGCCGATGAAATACACTTCGAAACTCAAGTAAATCGATTGCCATAATTGCGTTCCTTTTCCAGGTTAAGTTACTGAACCAAGGTTAAGGTATGTTTTTAATTAATAAGTGTTTACTTTTTCAATAACTGGGGATCATTTTTCTTATTCGAATAGAGACCGAAGTCTAGATTTTAAGTGGATTTGTTCAATAATCAACAAAAAAAATTCTTTCTGCCTATTTCGTTGCCTATTTTATCCAGGAGGCTGTTTTCGGTCCATCGAGAATCTTTAGATGCTAAATATTTTAAATAAAGTCAAACTTGGAAAGACAAAAGTGTGTGTGTGTCTGTGTGTGTGTTTGTGTGTGTGTGTGTGTGTGTTTGTGTGTGTGCGTGTGCGTGTGCTTGTAAATACTTGTATTTCAACATGTTTACGGGACGTAAGATGGCTTTGATAATAGCAAAATTCAAAGAATTGGGTTCTTTCTTATTTATAAGCAAGGAGAAAAGACACATGAGAAGGCTGACTCATCACCTCTGAGACAAAGTTGACTTTATTGAGACTCGAATACTCATGAATATATGAGAAAAAGCGATAGGAAATTTCTTCCCTTGTCAATTGAATTAGAAGGACTGGTCGGTGTCGTATCACAAGACATCTACTACAAATGTCGAGACCTTTCAAGCGCATGGTAAAACCTGATATAAAATTACTTGAATTAATTGCTTTTATGAAGGAAGAAGAACTGCTGAACCATTTTTATAACGTTGGTTTTGATAACTGTAAGGACTTCGCTAACATATGCTTTGAATTTATTTCGACCCCAAGTTATTTTGACCGTTGGAATGCCTTCTTCCATTTGGGAAGTTCTTATGGCCTATTATTATAAAGCATTACTCTTTCGGCTACAAATAAATGTTTACAAATAAATCGACTCTAAAATGAAGCTCAATCATTTATGCTTGCACCTCTGTACATATATATACGAACCAGATAACCAAATTTCCTATCTCACTCGTTTTTTACAAAGGAAAACCAAGACATATCCCGGGTTGGCCTGTCATTTGGGTAGCTTACACACAATTAGTAGTGGTTACATCGTTCTAGCGAAAATGGACAAGTCTTGAACAGTTGATTCAGTACAACATGCGCTACCGCGGCTCCATTTTTTTGCTTTGAAAAGCAACGTACTGTAGTCGAGAAAAATGAAAGCACATATTTCGAATCAGGAGCATAGCAATAAAAAACAATCAAATAAGCAATGATCAAAAAACGCATCAAGAAACCCGTTTTTGGTCTATTTATTTCATCCCTAAAATGACATACAGCCCTTACATGTCTTTGTAATGTATCCAAAATGATTTATGGTGGTCAACCCGGGATCTCAATCCAGGCTCGAAGGTATAAAAGCAAAATCAAGTTTAATTTAAAAAAAACTCCCGTTGAACTTTGTCTGAACAGCTTTTTAGGAAAGTTTTTCAGGTATTTTAATCAAAATGGAATTAAGTTCGGAATCTCTGTAAATAATTAAGAGTTGATTTTAGTAGTAAGATAAGAGGATTCTAGGATATGGGTGGGGGAGGGGGTATCCTTGGCGTTGACACATATAAAACATTTGACTAGTTTTCCTCCATTTTATTCCCTTGCTTTCAATTTGCGCCTTTTATTTCGCCGGTTTACTAGATTTGCAAGGAAAGGTTGAATCAACTCCAAGCTAAACAGCCAAAACAAAAATTAGGTTGAGTTTTTACACTATGTATTACAACACCCAGTTTCACCAAAAATGTAAGCATTAAAATTGTGGGTTTCATTTGTGACGTCTTCTTTCGCGTGCTGGTTCTCCTTATTCGCTGTTGCCTGCTTCCCCAGCTTCAATGTGTATGAAGGGGCTGTCAGGAGAGAAGCTTTCAGTGAAATTGGCATCAAAATTCGTAATATCGTCAGAGTCAAAATCAATTATCTGCTCAATTACTACTAAAACCCGGGTCATGACTTTCTCAAGAGCTGGCGGTGGAGTCTGGTTCTAAGAGAATGGCTGTTGAGGAAGTTTGGGACACAACAGAGTCATCATCCTATTCAGGAATAGAGATGAGAAGTAAGTTTGAGTTTTTGTTCCATATGGTAGAATATACCGTTTTTTATGGAAGGAACGTTTTTTAGGAACGTTTTTTAGGAGCTAGGAGGAGCGTTTTTTCTTCCTAGTAAGATCTCTCTCGCAGTTTCCAATACACAATGATCGTACAACATTCATGTAGTTCCAGTACACGACACGTTTGTGTCCTCAGTGTGCTGAAGAAGTGATCATACCGGAGAAAGTGTCGAATGGCCTTTGTTACTCCATTAGACCAATGCTTTTGACAACCTAAAGAGACTGAAAAGCCTTTAATCAGGTTTTTGTTTGTATACAAACCCCAACAATAGTTTCAAGTACGATTCTGGCTTTAAAGATACCAAAATGCGCAATAAAAACTTCTGCAAACTGGTTCTAAACTTGAGGAATACCCGTTTATTTTGAGTGCTGTTTACGGAGTGATCATTGGATAATTGGAAAATTGACATTCCCTGACTACTGAAACTGGATTTATGCTAGTTCCTAACAAAAATCTTTGATACCGATTTTACATTGCAAACTATACATGTGACTATTGCAGACATTTCAAATTAGGGCGTATTGTGTAAAAATGGAAACAGTACAATCGATATTTGGCCAGATCAAATTTAGTTCCTCCATTTATTGTTGTCATATTCCAAAGAGTTTTTCTTGCACGCAGAGCAATGTGGCCAATGCTTGTCCAAATGTCACTAATCGGTCAAATGCGGACCTTGAATTAGAATTAAGCACCTGATCAGCATCTGTTGCATAGGAATGTTTATTTGGTTTTTGTTTTGATTCACAATTCTTACCATATACTGCAATGTTCATGAGCTTATAAAAGCTCTCTTTGAAATTATTGCTAACGGATTGACAGAAATCACTATTGGGTGAAACATCAGGTTCTAACCAATTCGGTTGTTTCAACTGTAGGACAAGTTGACTAACGAATATTTTGAGACGGTTGTAATGCAACACATAGTTATTTTGTCGAAAAGCGTTCGATGCAATTTTTTAACTTTCAATTTTGGTAATTTGTACTGTTTGTTTCAGTTCATGTTGCTAATTGTCACACAATTATGTTGAACAGTTTATTTGGTAGGAGCAACGTGAAAGTCTCGCTGGTCATCATGAAGTTGATCAGGCTAATTTGAGTCAAGATCGACAAAATAGCCAGCTGAAGAGTAATAAAGGTTTTTGAGGATATTTTTTATTGGAATATTTACAATGAGGGTGAGTTGCACAGGTGGCTAGTCTATTTGAGTATTGAATTATGGCGTACGTTATAAATTTCAATGTAATGACCAACCACAAGCGTATAATTGACATATCGTTTCGCTCCATTACAGAACACAGTTCATGGGCGCCTCCCAAGAATTGGCCCATAAAAGACAGTGGTCTGAATCAATGCTCTCTTCGATGTCAAGCTTGCTGTCAAACGGTTCATTTCAAATTCAATAGTGTGTAGAGCTATTTTTGTCCAAGTGTCAACGATTTCCATTTTAGAAGGGAAACTGTTTTTTGCGTTTACTTCTGTCTCTTGTTAACAAATGCAGTATTTAAACAAAGTAAACCAAAAAAATTTTCCGAGCTGTCCATATAATTAAATAGGGTATTTTAGAACGTTGATCAAAAACTGCCAAAACAAATCCACTTAGCTCGTGCTTTCAATAACGCAGAGTTGATTCGCGAATTGCTGCATCACATCCAGCGACAGCTCGCAAAAAGCCTCGAGGACCAAAACGTTTAAAAATTTGTAATCACTTTTATTTGGTGATGGTTTTCGAGTAATCTCAGGGGTATTTAGACAAGAACAAAATATGCGATAAACAAATCAAAGTTTCTGGTCTCTAAATTTAAATACGATTTTCACAAGATCCATACAGGACCAGCTTCATGATGTCCAGGATATGCTGCCACATCTCGTTTGTGAGACCCTCAACGTAAATAGGCGTCGTGAGAGAGTTTGTTTAGATATCAAAGCTCTCCTACATTTCAGTTGGCTTTTCATCTTGATACAACTTCACTAACTGCTTTTTTACCGGAAACTATACCTCATGTAGTCCCTGGCTGAGCCGTTGATTGATTGAGCGTTGCAATTGCAGATCTTTGATTGGCATGAGGCTCTCAAGATTTCTGCAAGCTGCAATATTGTTAGTTTAACAAAGTTGTAGCACCCCGTTGATGGCTGTCCGTTAAACATGAAAGAACTGGCTCTGTCCGTTAAATTTTATGTTTAACATTTATTTTTAACAACATTTTTGTAGATTCAGAAAAGTTTTTCTTGATATAAGATCAAAAGCGCAACCGCGTCATAGTAGTTGCAGTACTTGAGTGTTTGATAGGAATAAAGTTTTGTGTTTGCGTCAAAAGCGACCATGAAAACCTTTCTGAACTTTTTCGAACTTGACCAGTAGTGAAATAAGGATTTCCTTTTTTAACCGATTAAAACTTCAAAACAAATATCAACAAGTTATTTTCAGCATTCACAAAGTTGAAATCATAATTTATTAGAACTCAATTAAATTAAAATCTCACAAATTGTATATACAATAATTTTGCGGTGATTCATCAAGCTTTATTTTTAAGTTAATCAATCGAATAAGTCCATTAAAGAATTCTCAGGGACCCGTTTTCCTGGTGCAGTGCATAACTCTTGTGTGTCTGAGGCACCAAGAAAGTTTCCCCGGGCTGGTTCCTGTTTTGAAATTTTGCAGCTGAAATTATTGCAACTTCGGACTTGTTGTCATTGAACCGAGTCGCGGCATTGTTGTTGTTAATTCTCTCTAAGAATGATAGAATAGGTTTCGGTGTCACATAGACTGGGACTTGGATCAACTGCTGACGTTACTGGAAGCTGGCTGAATCCCAATGCGTTTGATTCTCTGGGAGCAAGGCGATGATTGTACGCCCCTATGTCAGCAAAGTTTTCGCAGGCTCGATAAACCCCGAGCTGATTATCGAACAAAGGCACACAGTTTCATTCGCAGCGAGACAAAATTCGTTTAACGACGTCAGGTAAAAGCTCCATGTCAAGATCTTAAAATTTCGGCAAAATTTTTGATGTAAGTGTCCCCTGATGTAATAAGACTGCAATCTGTCGGTTCTAATATCTCTGGTAAAGAAGCAATTGTGTTGTTGAAAAATTTGGGAACCAAACAGTACTGGTAATTTTGCCAAACACCAGATTGTCTCTTCTTTTGAATCAGCGCAAGAAAATTGTTGAACACTGTCTGTTATACCAATGTTCGCTCAACAAAAATTACAGATTCAGCAAGTATCTGAACTGACATAGTTTTTCAAACACATGATTTTTGAGAAAGAAAAAATTCAAATTAACAGAAGACGGAATAGTACAATTGGAAAATTAACGTTTGAAAACTTGTCTTTTAACGAGCTTTTGAAGGAAAGCACTATGAACTATTTCATAACTAATCAACTTTAACATGTTCAGAAAGGATTTTGCTTGTCCCCTATGATGCAAATGCATAAATTCTTTTAATAACAAGTACTGCAATTACTCTGACGCGTATATCATTTTTTGTTTTTATATCTCGAAATACTCTTCTGAATTTGCTAAATCATTTTAACGTTATATAAGAAACAAAAAATTTACCGGAAAGAGCCATCCTTAACTAGGTTGAATTGGCGCGAATGAATGCTAACTCTATGAAATTTACTCTTTTGTTATGAAGACAATTAGCCCCTAAATAACGACGAAATAAGGGTTAATTAAATTAATTGCTAATTAGAAAAAAATTCTTGCAAAAATTTTTGCAACGGTAATGGGATTGCTGCTTGATGTCTGACACTATTGCTCATAAGCATCATCGCCAAAAACTGCTCCTTTACCCTTTTCCAAAGCGTCTGGCATTTAAGTTCGCATTAACATCTGGCATTAATTGGGAAATGAAGTACCTTATGGACACGTGTTAGTTTTGTTTTTTTACCTTTTTCGAATTAATGGGCCCTCAGTTAAAATTTCCCCATAACGGCTGTCATTTTTTTTCTGTTTGTTTTTGAAAAAATTTTAATAACCGTCATATATTTTTTGTCCCGGAGAGCAACCTTGCTAACAACATTTATTAACTCAGGACAGCTGTAAAAACCCGGAATTTTCTGAAGTCGCGGTGATATATTTTGGCATACGTTTGCATTGCAGAGTTGAAAATACATCTTTCTCTCTCATAACTAAAATTTTTTCGAAACAAAATTCTCCAGCCATAATTGACCAACCCAGTTGCAGGATTTTGAGTTTTTGAATTTTGGGCCCAGAAATTACGTTCGTTTCTTTGGCTTCCTTGAACTTTGTTCTTTGGAGTTATTTGCTTTTTATCACAGTTCTGTTAGAATTTGAAATTCATCAAAAATTATTTAAAATTGTCTTTTCAAGCAACTTCTGTTCGGCTATGTTTAGCAATCGCAGGAACTGTTCACGACATCAAAATAAATTTAATCTAGAAGAAATTGGCCTTCCTTTGTACAACTGCTTCCTATGTGCGTTAAATTCACAAAAAATTTCAAAACTGGAACAGCATATACGATTTTGCCACTATAAGTTTACTAATTGCTTCATGGGTGTAGCAAACGTGCTTCATGGGATCCAAGGATGCGATTCTGTCTGTCTTCAGCATACCATATTTCTTCACACTCTGCCTGTCTTAGGACCCTAATACCGACCGAAAAAAGCTACAACGGAGACAGCCTTCAATGTAGTGCTACAAACTTATGAAATTATCAAAAATACAGCTTGCAGAGTTATTGAGTGCTTCAAGTTGATGTAAGTTCTGCAATTGCAGCGGTCAATCACTTAACGGCTCAGGCAGGGACTACAGGAGGTACTATTTGCGGTAAACTTGCAGTTATTGAAAACGATGGCTGTCTTGTCTACGTTTGCTTCATCTGGAAGCTGTTAAGTTGTTGAATAAATGATCAAACTCAACGTCAGTTTCGCAGGCCACTGACCAATTGATGACTCATCCTATCTTGCGTTACACCAAAAACTCGCTAATTGTCGTGAATGACTCGACATTCGAAACCATGATGATGCCAATTGTTTCATGTTTTGATTCGTGACACATACCATGAACATCATGCAGTCAGTCTTAACTGAGATGGCAGGAACTATCATTTTGACCACAAATCCCCATCAACATGCCAACAAGAGAAAATTCACCAACCTATGATTGATTTTGAAACGCCAATGCGAGTTGAGCAAATGAAAGCCTTTGAAACCATCAATGATGTGACAATTAACGTCCTAGGTTCCGATAAAAGACAGCTTTACCGTGTATGAGTTTCCTCTTTTGATTCTAATCTTGTAATGGATATTTTAGTTTTCTATGATGACCATATTTGCATTTCTTAGCAACAGACAGAAATCAACGCAAAAAACAGTTCCCGTTCTACAACAGAAGTCATAGAAAATGGGAAAAGAATAGCTCAACACACTCTTTGACTGGCCATGAACCTTTTGAGTGCAAGCTTGATCCCAAAAAAGCATTTTTAGACCTTTGTCTTGTAAGTGGCCAATTCTTGCGATGGGCTCACAAAAATATAATCGAACGAAACGATATGGTAATTTTACGCCCGAAATCAGTCATATACAATTCTATGACCTACACCATATTTGTCTGGCTCTGAACGAATTTGAATCTAAACGACAATTAGAAATTCCATCAACGGACAAGAAATACATGTCAATGACATTCGGATTGACAATCGAGTTTGGATTGATACTATTATATATCAGGAAGAAAGAACACCAAATGTTTACGACAATTTAAGACTCATAAAATCATTCAAAATGATGAACAGTTCGCCAAAAAACCTGTCGAGCTTTGCTAGAGACTTTTTAATATTCAAAAAAGCAATGTTTCAATCATTATCTGAACCACATGCACACTTACTCAAACAAAAAGGATGTTATTCTTATTTTTTAATCGTACAAAGTCTTCTGATGATTGTCTATTACCACTCTCAGAATGGCCGAATACGTTAGAGGGCGGCAAAAATGGCAATTAGAGAAGAAAACTTAAGTCATGTCAACCAGATGTGGAAACTTTCAAGATGTAAAACTTTGCATGACTAACAAGAGGCATACTTTTAATTGGACTGCAAACTATTAGACTGTATTAAAATTTGTATGTATTTATCACCGTCAACTTAGCTTCCGAACATACAAACTCGACTGAATCCATTTCCATACTCTCCCCAATATGGCAAAAGAAGCTTCACTAAAGATATCTAGGCAAACCTTGAACTGATGAGAGAACCAGAACATACGCACAACAATGAACCAGCAATACGAGTAAGAGTAACATTTGTTTACGAATAGGGTCATTTTTTGCCAACAATAGATACTTATAAGATTATCGTCCCTCCGCGGAGTCGGCATTTGCGTTCTGTGTGGACACAATTAATCTCTAGAGGTGGGGATGTGTCATGCAACAAACTACCAGTGGGGGATTTTCAACGTGGAATTTACCCTCAACAAAGTCCTCAATACACTAATTACTCTTCAGTTGGCTATTTGGTCAATTTGGCTTTTTGGGCTATAGTTGGCTATAAGTGGACCTAAATTACTTGTTTATCTACATGATGACTTTCTGGAATTCCCCTTTGCCCCAACTAAAATAAATTGTTCAAGATGATTGACGGGGCAATTATCAAACAGATATAAAAAGGCAACACAATTTCAAAGCTGGAACAATAAAATTTTGCTTCAAATGCTTTTCGACAAAAAAACATGGTATTACATTACATATTTTTCAAGCTATACGTTGGTCTCCGTGTAGTTTTTGCTAAAGTACACCGTTTTCTACAGCTCAATTAAGCAAACTACATCTATAAAACTCTCAACAGTAACAAACGCCAAAGTCGCTAGCAAATTATTTGCAGAGAACTTTTTTAAGCTCATGAAAAATTTGGTAAGAATTTTGAATGTCAACGCAGACGAAAAAGTTTTTTTCATTGCAAAGGATGCTGATCAATTTCTGAATTCCCTTTCAAAGTTCGAAATTGATCATTTCATGAATTTTTAAGGAATTTTGGCCATTTTAACTTGCAAGACAGATTTATTGGAACCACTTAGTTGGGCAACTATTCTTGATCTGGCCTTGTATCAAATGTACAGTTTCCATTACTACTCCGTGCGCGCTAATTTCGATTGTTGTCTGTTATATTCTGACACGGCTAGTATACTATATAAAATACATATTAGAGACTTCTATGAGGAAATACCTAGAAAACCAGTTTTAGTAGTCAGCAAATTTTATTTTTCCCATCATCCAGGTGATCACAATTTATACAGCACACAAAACTAATGGGTAACCATCAAATTTAGCGACAAATTTGCGGAAGAGTTTATTACGGAAGTAGTACGTTTAAAGCAAAAGCTGTACTCAAAACTCTCAAAAAGGATGTACTTCCTGTTATTCTCAATCATGTTAGTTTTATCTTTAAATTAAAAAAATTGTTAGGAGGCCGCTGAATGGTATCAGTTTCATTATTATATACACAGGACGTTAGAAATCATCCAAAATCTTGATTGATGGCTTTTTAGATTGTCGAAAACTTTTGGTTGATGAAGTTAAAAAGGAGATCTCGTGAGCACACTGAGAACAATAAATTTGTTTCGTACTGAAAATACAAGAAAAGTGTCTGATCATTAAGTATTGGAAATTGTTACTACAAAAAAATGCCCGTCAGCTTTCGATAGCAAATGGTACATTCTACACGTTGGAACAAAACAGTACCCTGAGGATATTATGGTATCGTTGGGTGTCGTATTGATTATTTTGACTGGGTTAAAAATAATATACAGTGGGATAGGGACAGTTTCACAAATTTTCTTCTCAGATCTAGTTAAATACGGGATAATGATTTTGTAGTTTTCCAAACTTCCTCAACAGCCGCTCTCTTAGTGCCAGACTCCCCAGCCAGCTCTTGGGAAACAACCCCTTCACAAATTTTGAAGCTGAAGAAGAACGAGCACGCAAAATATATGGGCACTAATGGAACCACCAATTGAAATGCATGCAATTTGCTGAATTGTAGTTATACACAGTGTAATTATTAATCTAATTATGTTTTTGACTGGTCAGTTTGGTTTCAACTCACTCATTCCTCACAAATCTAGTGAACCGGAAAAATGAAGAGATGAAAACCGAAATCAAGGGAATAAATGAAAGAATGCAAACGGAAATCAAAGGAACAAAAGCGGAAGAAAGCTAGTCGATTTTTTCACATGTATCACCGCCAAGAATAGCCCCTTATTCTAACACGTAATAATTCAAATGGTAGCCCCCTGTCTTAGTAGCATCTTACAACTGATCTTAG